>NW_008751787.1:980688-997578 GCF_000715545.1 Opisthorchis viverrini
GACGTGCAGAAGCTGCAGCTGAGTGTGATGCAGGGTGAGCAAAACGGTCAGTCCTAGAGCTGGGACCTGCGGATAAAGTATTCACATTTGGGCCGGGGGAGGGTGGAAAACGGAAAACGTGAAAGTGTAAGAAGGGAGGCGTCAGCAGTAGCATGTTTTCGCTTACCGGCCCTACTGTATGCGGCAAGTAAGGTGACCCGGCTGATGGCACCACGCGACGGCCGATGTGGCATGAGTTTATTTGTGAATGTGCAATTCAGGGTTAAACGTGGGCAGGGATTATGCCAGGGCGCCCACACCTAGACAGGAGGACGATTAGGGTCGTCAAACAAAGCCTTTGGCCCAAAAGCCTAACCACAAGGCAGCGGTGTTTGGTGGGGAAATGCAAATGCATTACCATTTCTACGGAACAAGTCGCCATACATGTTCCAACCCCCAAACTGGAGGACCAGGAAACTGTGTTCGTCGGACCTCTAACCATTGACCAACCTGGTATGAGGGACTCTGTGAGTGTCGCGAGGACACCCCCCAGTATAGCTCAATGGGTCTCAGAGTTACACAAACCGCCACACCACGGTAAGGTCCAGTCTCTTCGTGATGGAAGAAAATCTGCAGGCTTATGCTGACCTTTGCTGACAGTCTACTAGGCAGCTTGTATACTTCTAATATTATGCAATATCTAACCGCTTAATAAAAAAGAATATATTCGTTTCAGAGGGTTTTGGTAAACAATTGATGGATTTATTGCTGGGTAACGTTTCGCTTTTGACACAAAAGCTTCGTCAGGCCAAGTGAGGAAGTAGGTAGGTTGATTGGGTTTTAAGGCAGTCGGGGAACCAGTCCGTGAGTTTCCTTATGACTAATGAAGTGATCAGTGCTGGGTGTTCAGTCTGATGTTGATTAGTGGGGATGACTATGATTTAAGACAGGCTTGCTAGGGTGGGGATGTTCGTCTTTATGATGAACCCGGATTTTTTCGTCCTTGCTTCTTCAGTCTAGGACACCTTAATGGAACATTCCCCTTGGGGTCGTTCCCCGACTGCACTTAAACCCAATCAGCCTACCTACTTACTCACTTGGCCTGACGAAGCTTTTGTGTCAAAAGCGAAACGTTGCCCAGCAATAAATCAACCGGTTGTTTACCAAACCCCTCGGAAACGATGACATCCTAATCGGTCCCAAACATTTCCCAGTTGATTGAAAATACCTTTGTTTCCTTAAACGTGTTAACTCAGTTTTAAGCTTTCCAAATTGAACAAAATGTTTGAGCTGTGAATCACTAATCGCAACCAAAAACGTTGACCCAAGGGCTAGTTACCTCTGCAAGGAGGTAATATTGAATAAGCTTAGTTTAACTCAGGTTTGAACAATTTTCGGCTTGCATGTGTTATTTGTCCATAAGCAAGCTGGCACTCTCGAGTGCTAGAGTTTCTCATCCATCCATGGAAAGATGATTTCAGAAGGACGGTCATCATACCATCACTCACTAACCACCAAAAGGATACTTATCAAACGACCTTGGCAGCAGAAATCTAGATTTCAAGTGATGTCTAATACCCGGCCGATCGAGTGATCCTCGACTCGGCCTATCGAGTAGAATGAACGGAGTGATATAAGGTTGATTCGTGATTGATTACCTAATAAACTGGTGGTGTGGGAAGATGAGCTTGCATTGCCTCAGCAAAAATTGAAGAATGTCTGAGGGTAATGAACCAAATAGAAACTTCAACTGCAGCTGGTTTAGAGTATTATCTGACAAATGAAGACTTTGTCTAATGTTTCCTTGGTGCCGAAAAACGTCTTCTCAATGAATAACAAAAAAGGGCAGAGAGGCCGCAAAAGGGTCGAAGAGTCAACCTCTTGTAGATATTAGCCACCGTGAAGGTTCGCACCCCGTTAGAGTCTTTATATGCAAGCAAAAACATTAAGCATTATTATGGATCCCGTAACGAAAAATATGTGACCGGCTCAATACTGTGTACACATCAGTTCCCGCGAAAATTTCAGAAGCAGAAGCATCTGCCGTATTCACAGCGGACTAGAAAGAAAACCGTTTTGCCTAATAAGTGGAGAATCAGAATTAGTCATCTTTCAACACTCAGTTGTCCAAATAAAACTTCAAATGCCATCGAAGTCATTCAAGCCAGTATTAAGACCGGATACACTTCGCCAACAATGAGCTGACAATCAACAATGAACCTAAGATTTGTTTTCGCGCACAATCTCTATTGGACTCCCAATCGTCTTAGGGCAAACTACAGACGTTTTTTGTCGATTCAGCATTGTTTGAATGCTTATTTCTTCTGCGTGAGGTGCCTTGTTGCTTCAATGAACATACATGAACATAGTTTGGCTAGCCGGATCAAATGGGACTTCGACCGTACTCCTCATCAACGAGCCATGTGGGCTTAAGTGTAAGTAGTTCTGCTTCTTGTCAGCAGCAATGAAAATTAGAAAGAAATCCCAATGTATTTTGCCCACGGTATCCGCCATTAATCTGGAAGATATTGTGCTGCATGAAGTTTTGCAAAATTTGCTGGAAAACACCTGCAAGCTTCGTGCAGGAGTTAGTGAACTCATGGACTACGATGGTTATCATCATTTGCACTTTTCGGGAAGCTCATTCAAGATTAGTCGGAATTTGCGGACAATTCAAACGTCTCAACATCAGGCGGCCAGCTGAATCGATTGTTTATTGTGAGACGTCATCATTAGGGGTATGCGCTAGCATTCGGTGTTTTGATTATCTTCAGGCGATGAATCAAATTTACTATTTAGCCAGAAATAGCCTACTGACTTGCGGTGTTTAACGAATATCCCAATATATGAGTGTGGTTAACTATTTTGCTTTTGTTCGGGAAATTTTAAGAGAATACCCACATGTATATGGGCGCAAGGGAATACAGCGTCATTTTAAATTAGCGAGGAAGTGGTTTATTTTTATATCTGTGAGCATGTCCATATATGTTATAGATCCCGTTGCTGGCCAGTTGCTGTTACTTTCAAGGCACTAATTCTACAGCTTGACAACACCGTACCGATTATCACAACCGGTTCCCAAACGACGCTCTTGAGTGAAAAACATTTAGATCAAATTAGACCTTAAGACCTGACTCATATAAGACTTGACTTGGGGATACTGCACAAAATCGACCTAAAATGACTGCTTAAAAATGGATGAAACACACTACTCCAAAATTTCACCAAAAATCATTCGACAGTTTGGGTTAGGTTTTTGTCTTCTTGGAACTCATGAGTGAGGGCACCCCCACCCCCGAGTTCTCATCAACGCTTTGTTCTGCTTGTATCCAAATTGCAAACAATTTAACGAAAACGCTGATCCGCTTACCGTGTTGGTTCCCATCTGGCACTCACCTGCATCTGCAGTCTTACGTAAATTCGCTGCGGCAGGTCGTTCCAAGCTTTGAGCACGTTACTTAGATAAGATTTAGAACAACTTCAACAGTTTATCGTTTTCTATAGAGGTGGTGGCATACATAACTATAGCTAGGAGCCTGGTATGCACCGGAGCATAAGCGAGACCTTATGCGCTAGCTACTACCAAGCTCAACATTGACCGCGGAAAGTAACGTTTTCGACTCAAAAAGTGACTGCTATAAAATGTTTTTTTTGTACTTGTAGAAGCAACACCAGGGTTACCAATCAGCTGCTGATTAAACACTTAGCTACTTCATTATAAGCGTATCAGCGGATATTCTCTGTGGCACCTGTCAATCACTTTTGCATGTGGTATCTTGCAACGTGTCACAATGGTGGTGAGCAAAACAGCTACCCAATTAAAGGTAACATAGTGAATAACTCTTTTTAGCTCACTGTCCGTGAGTTTGACGACCCATTTGTCTACTGATGCGTAAAAGTCGTCGTCGTCTATGTGCATCTGCTGTCGGGCTATCTGCCTCCAACTCAATGAGCGCCATCATTTATTCTTCTTCCCGCATGCTGTCTCCCTGAGTTTGAAATATAAATTATAAAAAGAAATTCACATAAGAAATATGAAGGTTTTATTGCTTTCCGTGTTTTTTGGTGTGTTTTCACACATGCTGAATAAATTTGTTGCCCAACTCAATTCGTCCCATAAATTTTATTCTACGGGCGCGTTATTCACACACCAATGAAACACAGGCCTAGACGTGATCATTTCTTCTAGTGCTTTGTACACAAAGTGAAATGCTTTCTGTGGTAACCTCTCGAAATTATCAGTTCGTTTTGTTAGGGATTCCAATCACTCTCTGTGATCAGCCTGGTGATCTGGTTTTTAACTCCAAGTAATTGCATTTTAAGACCGATGACAAAATTTGCACGCACATCATTAACATCATCTTATTTTTTAGAACCATTTATTATCAAATTTGCAGGAGCTACCGCCCTAACTAATCGACCCATTTTGTTTATTTGCGAAGGGAGTCAAGAAAGCATCCGAATTTGTTTTATTTCACCGGCGAAAATATCAAGACCTTCCTTGACAATATTCAGCTTGAGCCTTCCAAAACTTGCACTGCGAATTCCACGCACAAAAATATGTTTAGCTGATTAGTTACCATTTCCACTCGGCTATTCACGAGAATCTGAGGGGAAAAAGTAAAACACTTTAAATACGATGCACAAAACGATGTTACGTATATAGCTATAAGTTCCGCTTACTCATGTCTGCATGTAACCTTTCAGCATAGGTAATTATTAAACGATATTGCGAATCAAATAGCTGGAAGATTTTGGGCAACCGTGCAAAATCGGAAGCCTCGTCATGGAACGCTTTGTTCATTTCGCATCTGTATTTTGATGTGCATACTTAATATTCGTTAAGTAAGGAAATTTTCACCGCATATTTCTGAGTGTCTAACCGAATTAACCCAATTATGTGGTATGTTCACTTTGGAAGTTAAGTCAATGGCACGGTAAACAATTCTAGACAAATACCCCCCTAGTTTACTCAAGGCGGCTCATAAGTACTTGACTGACTTATGAAGTTCTTCTAAGTGGGATAGAAAGTGAGAAAAAGAGATTTCAAAAATGTCTCGCACACTGACGGGCAGTGGCATATTTCACAGGCTTTACGAGTTTTCAGTTCACCATCCTCTCTTCGTTTGTCCACTTGAGTTTTCTAGATTCTCCACACATCTTTTATATTGCTATACGGGTATTTAAAATCAGTATTTTTCTCCTATTTGTGCGGAGAACCCACTTCTAACCTGGGGGTTGAATTTATCAAACTGGGGGCCTGAACTTTTCACGTATGTGTCCGAGAATCAAATTATTCACTTCCCATTAATCAAACTTCTAACTTCGCATTTGAGTGCCTCGTGCATTTTGAATTGTTCACGCAAGGCATTTCCATTCACACTATACGGAACGACGTAAACAACCGTATATATATATATATGTATATATATATATATAAAGAGCAATGCACTCCCGCTTTTACGCCTGATTTTTTACAGTTTTAACAACACCGAATGAAATACGTTTGTTATGAGCGTCTATGCCATACGTTCACTATACATATTACAGCATCGTCCAATTGCCTAAAAACCCGCAAAGCCATAATACTCCACGCAGATAAGTACCGAGCAACATTCTTGTACCTTGATCAACATTATAGCCTATTGGGCAGTCCATTTTCACCAGAAGGCGAGAGCACCAGGCAGAAACCATATAAAACTTTGTGTTTGCATTAAAGAACAAGCATGAAGAACACAGTGCATAATTAGTTTACCTAGTCTGTAAAACGTTTTTCGTTCAGATGCTTTCTATCGCGGACTAGAGAACTGAAGATGGTCAGCTCTAATCTTAGCTAAATGAAATTAAGAATGGGGCCTTTGAATTTGTGGTAAATGAGCGGTTGCAACTGGACACAGTTTAAGTCAGCTGATGGTTTCCTAAAATATTGATGATAGTCACCAAACTCTCTGATTTCTACTAGTCTGAAATCGTTCCAAAGTCTCAATTACGACAACCTGGTCCGTGCTATAGTGGCAATTAATGCTCCTGATATATAAGAGCTCCCTAAGGTCAAGAAAAATAACCTGAATCTAAAAGCTTTGACTAGTGTTCAGATAGCAATAAAGGGGCAAATTAGGAAACAATACTCGCTTTATTAAGAGCTCACTGATACCCGATAGCCCTAATCAGTTCAGTCGTATTTAGATATATAATCTATTGGGTGGCAAGCAAAACTGTATTTCACAAAGATTAGGAAACAAATGCGTATCGGAAAACCACAAAACACATGTGGATAAATCACAATCCAAGATCGAGCTTATTCTAGGCTTTCAGTTGTGACATTTATCGCAATAATAGCTATTTGGCATTTGTATAGCGGAATATGCATTCAGCACATACGGTTGGTTACACGAACCTCAAATGTTCTGTCGGGACGCCGTTTAACGGCTAAACTTAAAGAGTATTCTGAATGCCGAACAAAATGTTGTGTATTCAACTTTTCACGATTGCAATCGACTCACATTTGGAAGGTTCCAGTTGATCCTTTCGTTATACGTAAACTTGTACTCTTGGCCGGCTCTCAGGGGGCAAGATGGAGTTATTCGACTACATGCATCACTATCCGGAATTACCGCCTCTCCCAGCGTACCGTCAACTCTACTATATAGTCTGAAATACTTCGGATCAATATCCTTTTCTGCAGGGAAAAATGAAAAAAATTCTTGAAGAGAGAGTGTGAATGAATAGTGAATTTGTTTAGGGCAACAGCATCATGGGTGAACAAGATTTTATCGGTCATCAGAGCAGTAGCGAACATGCTGTCTCAAAGATAGCAAAATACTTTGGCTTATGACGCACTGACAGATCGGTTGACGATGAGAATTCAGGTGGTTTGTTAACTGCATCTAATAATTAGGACTGAGAACGAATAAAGGTGAAACAACCCAGTAAGCAGACGTTTCCAAAAGAGAAACAGGACGCCATAAGAATAAGCTACTCACGCGCTCCAAAAGTAATAACAAATGATGTAGGTTGCCCCTTGTGGACTGTGCAAGGGTCCCCATTGCACGGTTCCAGATCCACCGCTTTCACCACAACGCCATCTGATCCTGTTAATTCATAAATGGAAACGATGACTTAGTTTTGCTGTACAGAAATCTAATAGGTCAATTCAGAAATTGCAGCTGTTGCATTGTTATCTAGTTATCTCGGAGTCTAGTTTATCAGGCTAAGCAGAACAAAGCCCTATCAATGTTGGCTATGGACTTCAAACATTCCACATAATAATATTTTAACACTTCTTTTCAACCACTAGAACACTGAGTATACTTAGACGTTTGCATCAACGTCAACACTGCTGACAATTAAACCATTGTGAAATGTCAACGTTCCTGAAATGGTGTTCCATAATTTTTATACTACACCATTAAACAATGAAGAACGCCTTGCGGCTGAAAAGCGATTGAAAACCAACGGCCGGTAAGAGACAATACGCATATAAGCACCTTCGTATAATATTAGGCCATAAAACTCCTAGATTTCTTCTGTCAGGCAAGAATGTTATGCGCAATTTTTTCGACCGAAAGAAGCGAAAGCATTATTTTTGGTGACTCTTCAGCTGAATCAGGCCAAACTGGCTGATGGGATTTAAGCTCAGATTGAAACAACTCATGAGTAATGTTTTATTTGCACATTGCCGCCAAAAACACGTTCCTCAAGTGTTGTGAGGATTGAAGCAACCAACGGGCCTTACCTAGTGGTTGTTAAATACTTAATCAGTAAACAGCTTTCCCTTTATTTTTTTGATGAAAGTCTTATTTTAGCCCAAATCTGAAATTTGGGAAATGCTACATACTACCGTAATTCTAAACACCATCCAGACAAAACTAATAACAAGTTGCTCACCAAACTACTGAGCAATGGTGCGTACGGATAAATGGAAAGAAAAATATGTACAAAGTTTCATAAAGTTACCGTGCACAGACATATTCAGTAAAATCTTACCGCAGTCTATAAAGCTGACTGGCTTTGCCGTGGCCGAAATATAAAGCGCTAAGCTGAATACAAGCGATTTGGAAAGATTCATCCTAAAGACAACTGTCTATTCCGATCATCTTCTGACGACGCAATGGTTGTTTTATAGTGAAATCTACCCCTGTGTTCGTGGCAAAGATCACATGGGGCAAATGAAGTCCCAAGATATCTGCTTGATCGTACCTCAAACGTGATACAAAAATTCATTTTTTTCCTCCAACATGCATTAATTTCTTTGCTGCATCTCATTTAAAGCAGCTGTGTAATTCGTGGCCCGTCACGCACTATTGAGATTTGGTTTACACGTAAAGGTTTGTGCAAATTAGATCAACCAATTTTAATACGTTTTCCCCAAATACGGTGTATATTTTGTGTGAGATCGAGGGGGGCGTTAACTGTACCTATGTGCTCGTATGTTGTCTTCCACTGTAAATTCATCTTGCTACAACATAGTTTATGTTTAATTCTGTAGCATGTTAACTCTTTTGAGATGAACATTTATTTGTAAATCAACGGGAATACGTTGGCAAAATAACACGTTGCGCAAAACATGTGTGTGCAGCTAATTCGAGCACGTTTATCTTAGGTGCGCCAGCTGACCAGGTATGAGGTTAACTAAAAATGTATCCATATACATCACAGATACTCTAGTTTTGTTTGTGAAAGTAGTGATACTTGGTGACAGTATAATGACAGCAGAGTGTGCGCTTTACAATGAACAATAATAAACCAGCTACAGATGAGTCAGCTTCAGCTAAGCCATTATACACTTATTGTATTTGTTGCTTAATTATCTGGACTTTCTTCATCTAGCTTCATTTCATAGTTTGGCTGAATTAGCGGAAATTTTATGTTCCCACTCACCGAATGTCGTTGATATTCCTTGCTCTCATTTACCTGCTTCCAAAACCGAAAAGGCTGACTTCTGCGGAGGAAGTTCAAAGATTCGTTTAACTGAGCAAGTACGTGAGGCGCTAACACATCATCAAGTAAGAAAGAAATCTGGTCCGGTAGTTATTCAACATGCCCAATGGATTTGCTTCATAGGATTCCTGCTAGTGTGAACGGTCTGAGAAGCGAGCGATACGACACTTGCAGGTGCCTCCTATGACCGGTTAAATAAGAGTACGGTGGTAATTAGCTATTCGCAAAGAACGCTCCAAAAATTTGCAACACTGTGATTTGGCCTTCAAAGCCGTTCTGCGTAATTCATGTTACACCCTAAAATCTGGAGGGAGTAAACAAATGACCCTTTGTACTATGCATGCGAAGCATACGATGAAAGTTAAAATGCTGTGGAAACTGATAGCGCACTCCATATCGCCAATATGAAAAATCAACCGTTTTTATTTGCGTAACAAAATGAAAGGATAATAGAGTGTTCACTGTGTCACGATGAAATGAGGTTTATGGAAATCCGATAACTGAAGATAAACGCAGGGGAGGATGACTACTCTGAAATCATTTTGAAAACGAACGAGGCAGCTGACACTTGTCATTAAATTTTGAAGTCGAAACAAATCGTTACGATTGGTGGCCTTGAATAATAAGCCAGATAAGTGAGGATCAGTAAAATATCTACGAGATACAGTTTGACTGAGATTCATCCAAACGTGAAGTCAGAAAATTATAGTTACACTTTCCCCACCACTCCGTATAGTGCGATAGACATAAGGTACTGTATACTGAAGCGTGCTGCGCTAAAGCAAACACACCAGCGAAAAAGGCACACATTTTACAAAGTACCAGTTAAATTGAAAGACAGCAGCACTTACAATTCACATACAAGCTTCAATACTTTGACTCATTTGACTCAATAATAATCGAACTGAGAACGTATAACTCAATAAAATGATCCCTAGATAATTGCTTTGGTGGTGAATTGGAGCTAAAGGTAAAAGCAATCACTAAGGATGTGCATTTCAACTGAGCCGGTTTTGTGGAAGCTTTCACTAAGATGTCTTTTGGCTGATTACACTAATCCGCTCTCAAACGTTGAACCGACGTTAACAATAAACAGTATATATATTGACGTGATAATGGTATGCCCAAAGTAGCCTTCATTGCGCTTCTGATGGCGTCAGGGTGCACATTAGGGTAATCAATTTTTTGGATAATTGGTGATAATTGCTACCAACTTGGGTCATACTGACAAGTTAATTTCTAACGAATTTGCCGTAAAACACTTCACTGTCGTAATAGTTTGAAAAAACGCAATGCCTGTCGCTTGGTGCAGAAATTTCCATTTAGACTAAGATAAGAAATGGGTTAGCAAATATATATTTGGTAGTGTGTTTTCAAGCCATACACCTGCTTAGGCAGCAGTATTTAACAGAATTTAGTGTGCATAGTTTGCACGAAACAGAAAGTTAAGTGGATGGCCATTTGGCCGCCTGTCAGGAAAATAACTGGTGCAATTAACCAGCAGAATGACCCAAGGATGTTAATACAGGTCTTTGTTGTGTGCTCAGCAGAGGGAGAACGTGCGGGAGAAAAAAACCCAAAAACCGAAGAATGTCAGTGCAATGATGGCATGGCACTGTCATATCCAGTGCACTCGCGACACTATTTTCTCAAGAATCTCGACCGCAACCCCTCGCCCACTCAAGCCTGTAGTCACAAATACGAGCAGTTTCCATCCGGCCCCGTCTCTTGGATGAGTTCTTACGTACTCGATGAAATTTCGCTCAAATATGGCTAGCCGGGTTTTTCTGCTGCGGGTTCGGCTTGCCTCCTCCAAAAGTTCAAATCCGTATACGTTGTTCGGATCGTCCCATGTATGTGCAACTTACCCCCATCCAACCTATCCCCTGCACCTGACTTCCTTAGAAAAATACAACCGATGAGTCTGCTTAGTTTCAGACTGAACCACATGTCTGAGACAAAACTAGCCATGTGCTCCCAGTTTGAAGTATTTCATCTCCATCTCCGCTTTTGCTCATTGTGACTACGGCCAATCACCTAATTGCCCAATGTCACGCATGGCCAGCAATGGTTTTCAGCTTCAGTTCATGCCAACTGGCTATGTCTTTGAACTAGTCGGGCCTCATACCCATTGTTCCCAACAAGTTGGAAAGGAAATTATTATTACTATTTCATCAAATATTCCCCACTGCTTATGACATTGTCCTCTTTTTGTGCAACCCGCACCCTCATAAACCCCCAGTCTTGCTTCATTCTTACTGTAAACATGTGATCATGCCAGACGGTATGCCACCCACAAATTCAGAATCATCATTATTATCAGTAATATTATTATGATAAGTCCAACACACGGACAAAGTTTTTTTACTGACAAAATATCAGGTCGTGATGTCGTATGGTGATTGGATCTAGTGAGTCTAGCGCTAGCCGACATTCTCAAAATCTAGCGCAAAGAAAGCAGAAAGGTTTTCGATATCTAGGCGACAATTTGGCGGTTGCAAACAACAAAACTAAAGTAGATTTCTTCCAGCGAAATTAGGACTCACCGCCATTCACTTCACTTGGGAATGAGAAACTGATTACGTCTTTAGATTCATGGATTCTGACTTGAAAATTCAATACCAAACGTCAACCTCCCTAGCCAGCGATCTGTCATCTGACATGCATTGCATTCAACTCGCCTAAAGTGTGAGCCTCTAAGTTTTTTGGGTCAAGGTGCAACAAAGAGAGGAAACCACGTTTTTCGCCCCTAATAAGTTTTCCCCTTAGAATGCAGTGTTGTAAACGATATATTTAAGGTTACATTAATTTTAATTTCTACGTGTCCATGTTTAATGTGATACAGCGTCCAGCTCATTTGAATTGCATAAAATCATATGGCCTCATGAAAGGCTCGAGAAAATTAGACCATTTTGGCATAGTGATACTCATGACGGTCGATGACTGTTCGTTATATCATGCGTTTGTTGGGTGCACAAAATGCACACAAAAACGATCCATTGTTTGTGCTTTATCATGTGATTCGCGTTACAGGATTTTGTCAGAATTAATATTTCTTCTATTTGTGAAACTGAAACTGATTTGCTGACCGCATGCAATGATAACCCCAGCAAAACCCCGGCGGTTGTTTTCGTTACAACGACTCTTACAAAGTTAACCAACCTCTAGGACTGCAACAAGTTTCAAAAACCAAGCTTCAACCTAACCCATCTGACACTGATTTCATGAACGCATATTTGGATGGAGACTATTCAGGAATACTGTCTCTCCTCAAAAAGCATTCGACGGAGCGGATGGATTTATCACGGACCAATGGTTACATTGGTGTTATTCAAAATTCTTACATTTATTTTTAAGATATCATCTGGGATTTGGGATTTCCCATATCAAGCTCAGTTGATTGGCTTCTACTACCAATGAAACATTAATGCCCACCTCTGGAAAAAGCACGTTCAAAAATGGATGGAGGAAGTCCAACTTCTACAGGACAAAGTGATCTCGAGCGTTTCTCGATACAAAAGCAACCATCTGACTAGAGCAGTGATAGTAATCGGCGTGAGGGATACAATTTTAAGTTACTAGCTACGGGTAAGACTATTTTTTGCGGCATCCTGTATATTTAGGCCATATTTTGCAACAAAATCAAAGTCCACATTGGTAGTGCAGTACTGAGCCCACAACTAGCTAAATAAACAAATGGGACCTTGCTCTCAAATGAGCTCTCCTCATTCCAGTCACCAGGCAAGGGTACTTCACGGCCGTTGTTGCTGCTTTGGTCGCCAGGCAAGAATGACTCGTCTGTTTCCACTGGGCGTTCATTCTTCCCAAAATGCTTCGCACATTGATGTAAGTGATCGATAGAGATTCTTATTCTACTGAGTCCTATTGACGCACAAATCTTATTGATCAACTAGTTCATAAAAATCCAGGACAGTGCATCATTTTCCTGATCCACAAATATAAGTAACGTTTTGTAACGCTAAAAAAGATTCTAACCATTTTCCTCTCTTTGTTCGATTGGTTTACAAAGATTTCTTAAGTCACAGTTACAAAGGCTGAGACGTTTGGTTTTATTTCATTCCTAAAAAAAAGTTTGACGATGGCTTCAAAGCATTTGCCTTCCTCCTAGCAAAACACAACAATAGTTCCCGTTTCGCTAGAGCTGTTTGAGTAAACGTATGTGAAATTCCACCGAGTAATATCTGTGCCATGGTTAAGTTTGTTATATCCTTCTCGTACAAATTATTTTTACCCTTCACCATTTTGTCCGACGCCTCCAAGAACTCTGTCGCTCGCATCCTATATTTTCTCATTAATGCCTCTTCCGAAGCTTAAATCTTCGCATTTGGTTGCTCCCAACGCATTAGTATAGTCAACTTTCATGCACTCTTGTTGTTCTCCTGTACACAAGCATATTATTCTCCAACTGAAACAAAGTTACTCGTGATTTTACATTAATCTGAGCATTTGTAAACTGTGCGTTTGAAGCAGATCAAGCTGCTACAGAAATCCTTATTCCCTGGCCCATTTCGGAAAACTTGATGTTCGTTACGGGGCTGTCCGGAAACAGAAGTATGTCAGTGCGAAGAATAAACTGTACAGTCGTACGCAGTCTGATTGCATCCTCGCAAATTTATTTATTTAATAATTTATTTATTTGCGTGTCGCCCGCCCACTCGAGCCTGCAATTGCAGCCGCGACCAAATTTTCCACTCAGCCCCAACTGCCAATGGGACGGGTGCATTCTAATGGACCGAGCCTTTCGATTAGATTAACCCTACCTGGTTTCCTGCTGCAAACTCGGTTTGTCCCTTCCACAAGCTGGATTTCATTAACAGTGTTCGTTTAACCTTATGCATTGGCACTATCCCCTTATCGAAGTAATCTTTCACAATTAAATCCCCTACAAAAGTAGCAGCAGTGAGCCTACATAATTTTGATGTGAACCAATATTTGGAGACGGATGTTTCATTTGTTTCCACTTCGAATTAATAATAATAATAATAATAATAATAATAATAATAATAATAATAATAATAATAATAATAATAATAATAATAATAATAATAATAATAATAATAATAATAATAATAATAATAATAATAATAATAATAATAATAATAATAATAATAATAATAATAATAATAATAATAATAATAATAATAATAATAATAATAATAATAGGAATATTCATTACCAACTGGTGGGTAGCTTGCCATCAGGCACGTTCATTATGTTACACCCAGAATGAAAGTGTGACCGGCGGGTTTGCGGGGACAATAAATCGCATGGAAAATGGAGAGTGTTACAATCAGTGAGCGTTTATCCGATTTAGGCGTTAGAAAGTAAAAGTGGCGACGAGTGAGGGCAAAACAAAAGGCATCGTACATGACGCCTGACAAGAAACATATAAACTGAGGAAAACTTTGGAACCAGTACATTATATCTAGTGAAGCAACTGGGGGTCAAAACCGCCACTGGGACCTCATGGTTCTGGAGGGTTGGACTCATGACCAGGGCCACGAAAGACGTAAGTGTGGCTGATAAACACGAGGGATCAGCCACTCGGCTGAATGGTAGTGAGAAAATAAGAAGTTTGTTATTCTTCAAAACTGTAGAAGCAACTAGTGTTGCAGTTGTGATGGAGGCTTTTGTAGATGTTACCTGGAAAAGTGACAGGGAAACAGGCGGCAACACACGAGGCAGAACGGGATATTTACAGAACCATCTTGACTTTGTAGGGAGCACAGACTGGAAGCCCACCAGGACGGTTAAATACGAACGAAACGTTCATCAAATTTGAATGAAAGTTTACTGGGTGTGGTGTGTTTAGGAAAATGGGAATTTCATATATAGATGTATATATCTGTGGGTTTATTTCCAAACCTGTAGAAAACATGCCGATCGAGACATGAACGGGTTATCATATTCTCAGTGCGGCAGACAACAATGCAACCCGGGGCAATGTAAAAACTGCTAGACATGCTTATTGCGCAAAAAGTCGACGTGCCCGTGAGAAGCGAGAAAAACTAGGACAATGGGCATGGGTTATGGGTAGTTCAAAGATGAACCCTGATGAAGCAAACTAAACTGGCTTCCAGAAGTTTTGATGGATTCACATTTCATACGTAAATGGTCTCTCTAGAGAACCGGTTGGAGGAATTTATGTGTTTCATCTGGATGATGAAATGGAATTGGAGTTGGGCAGAATAAGTGACGCGAAGGTGGCAATTCCTTGCTCGTCATGTTAGCCGTGAGCCTCGCACTGTACCTTCAGGCTACCTCACGCGTATTGCCCATAGATCGAACAAAAGTATAGCTCTCATTCGCTGATACTTCTCGGTGTTGCCAGACAAGTGACAACCGCGATAAGTTCAATCCATCTACAGAAAAACAACTACGGTGATCCTCCATGGTTTCCCTGATTTAAGAACCAGTCTCAGAACCACTAGTGATGGGCGATGCACTCGTGCTACTTCATGAGTGGCGAGCATAAGAAGGAACCGCAGTGCAAGGTAACTGTGTGACCATCGCCGCAGGCTTACCTGTCCACCACACAAGGTTTTTAACTCTCGTGTATGCCATGGCGCATGTGACCGGGGTAGCAGTTTGTCAAATAATAAATAATATCAGCTACCCGATATTTTATACCGCCGGGGAAGAGCCAGCTTAGGTAAGTAGCTCAGTCATATGGAACAAGTGTCAGCAAACAGTTGCTGGATGAGGCAAGCCACAGGGGAAATACAGCAGCAGCTATCTTTTGGGCTACAGCAGTAGAATGTTGATATTTATGATAGTTATTTACAATAACTAAACTTCGATGAAGCGTTGGTGTGAACCGGCATGTAAAATAGAGGCGTACTACACTGTTTTGTGTGCGAAAGAATGAACTGAGGATTCAAAGAAGTATTTGTTTCATTTCACATTTCCAGACCCACAGTTTGATGCACGGGCACTGCTCGTGATCAGAGGATGAGGAATGGTTCTGAACAGCGAGGAACAAAGCGTCAGTTTGTTTAGGGTTTTTTGAATCTAGTGTAACCAACGCACCAGAAAATATATGGAGCTAATAGGCTTATCTAGGGAGGGAACTAGACTTGGAAGAGTTATAAATTATTTAACTGGGCACAGAAATGTATGGCGAGAAGTAAGGAAATAAAACGAGTTCAGTGGGGACGGGGTTGGAAGCCACTACGATGGTAGGCGCTGGATCTTTCGGCAACACAACTGCTCTTCAGAGTGAAGTTAAAAATGTAGCTTAGGAAGCGATAGTCTACAAAAAAGATGGATAAATGGCGATTTGTGGACAAGCACAATTAGAAGTGAATTCCTATCACCTGTGGATTAGCGCTAGCTTGTTCAAGCTGGTGGGTATACATGCTAGGACTGCGTAATAGGACAGTTTGTGGTAGAGCGCAAATTAGAAGTGTCTAGAGTCTTTTCAAAGAAAGTCTCCAATGCTCGCTAAGGCATGGAAGGGTTCTCAGCCAACTCGATAGAATGGCGGAAAGAAAATGTGTTTCGAAAGCTTGCATGAGACTATATACTATGGATATGGGAGGGGCACTTTTCTCATAGTTTGTAATACATATAAGGGAAACTAGTAGGCTAAAGACAGTTCGACTGGTCAACAGTGTTGGCGAAAATCCAGAGTAGCGGATAACTCAGTGAGGCAGGAGAGCAATTCATGGCAGCAGTAAGTGCTGTGTGATGGGCAATACGGGAAGCCCAGCTTCAACTCAATGCATCTTAGCTGCAAATAATACGGCTTAAGTGGAAAACAGCGAACAGGATGAGGCAGTATTGATTACTCCGATATCATCATCATCATCATCATCATCATCATCATCGACAGCATGACATCAGTGTTCAACACCGATACTTCACTGCCGTACAACCATGACTTATTTGAAGGCCTTATTGTAAAGAAAAGAATAAAGGTGGACGTGGGAGGGACTTAGTGCTAGCTTA
>NW_008751787.1:998688-1048358 GCF_000715545.1 Opisthorchis viverrini
TGGGTCGCTTATACGTATGGCGTTGTTCTAGCACCTGACGCAGTGTGAAGATTTGGT
The DNA here is from genome assembly GCF_000715545.1 of Opisthorchis viverrini. Classification (NCBI taxonomy): domain Eukaryota; kingdom Metazoa; phylum Platyhelminthes; class Trematoda; order Opisthorchiida; family Opisthorchiidae; genus Opisthorchis; species Opisthorchis viverrini. The sequence goes on from NW_008751787.1 coordinate 998,746, forward strand.
CAACGCAGCGCCTACCAGGCCGGAATCCTGCTTGCTGCTCTCGAGTCAGCATCTCACGAGCCACCGTAAGGCGACGAAGCACAATTGACGCTAGCAGTCTCTACCTACAACCGGTCAGGCTGATCCCCTGTGGTTACCACACTCACTACGCGCCCCCTTTTTGAAAACGGGCACTATCACCGATTCTTCCCAGTTGTCTCGGACAGACTCCATTTCCCAAATGCTTGCAAACAGATCGGACAAGCGCCGACTGAGGACTTCACCCCCGTCTTTGAACAGTGCGGGTGGAAGGCCATCCGGACCGGGAGCTCGGTGGCGCTTGAGAGAACATATGCAGTCGTAAACCTCCGAAGCCATAGGTGGTTCCACGTTCACCGTTCAGGGTTCTACTTCACCTGTGGACTCTAGGTGAGTGTCGGCTTTTGGCCACGACAGTTGTTGTTCGAAGTATTCCGCCTACCGTTTGAGGCGTTCTACTTTGTTCGAGATGGTCGTTCCATTCTGATGTTTGATGGTTTCGCTCACAGGTGGTTTCAGGGGACCGGTCGCAAGGATCAACTGAAATACTCTCCGAGCATTACCGGCTTTCAGGGCCTCTACTATTTCTTTGGTTTTCTATGTCCACCATACTTCACGGTCGTATCGCAAGCCCACTTTCACTTGGCGTCTGATAGCTCTTCGCACTCGGTTATGTTCAGGACCGGCTGCGATATATCTTCGAGATGTAAGTAGTGCCACCGTTCGGTCTGATATCCAGTGCTTGAGTGTGCCCGGTTGGGTCGTGCCACAGGCAAAATTCCCAACACTATGCAAAGAGATGGCACTGTCGTCCCAGTATGAATTCACGTATGATGGTGGAGCATTTGGAATAGACTCTAGAAGGCGATCCTTGTAAGTTCGTCTGGCATCTGGATCTGCCAGCCTTTCGGTTGCCAGGCGATACGTCCGCAACTTACGCGACCCCGGGAAACGTAGGGTGAAGCAAACCTGGACGAGCGCGTGGTCAGAGTCCACAAATGTGTTCCAAAACGACCGGCAGTCAGTTACGGATCCGCGCCATCGGTAACTGATGGCAATGTGGTTGATTTGAGTTTGTGGCTGGCCTGTTGTTGGAGGACGCCAAGTGGCCAGACGACTTCGGCTATTTTGGAAGTTCGTACTGCATAAAAACAGCCTGCGATCAGCACACAGCTGAAGCAATCGTTCCCCATTGTCCGTACGTACCGAGTCCAGTCCATGTCGACCTCCCAATTGAGTCTCAGATGCACTGAGCCTGCCCACTTGCGCATTCATATCTCCGGCAACCACCACAATGTCTGAGCTTTTAGCTCGCCGCAGCAGAGCATTCAGGGCGTCGTAAAACCTGTCTTTGACGGTGTCAGAGCTACAATCAGTTGGGGCATAGGCAGACACGATAAACAGACATCTATCAACTTGCCGCTTGTGAGACTCCTTCACAGACGTTGCCAGACGAACCGCACAGAGGCGACTATCAACAGGTATCCAGTCAAGTAAGGATACTTCCGCCCGGTGACTTAGCACAATACCAACCCCTGCACATCCCACCGCAGCAGCCTCTGGATCACCAGAGGTGCGTAGCCGGAAGCGAGTGGAGACTGACGGGGCGGTTAACTCAATCACTGTGCTTGCATCTTGAATTCTCGTTTCTGAGACACAGCACACATCAATGCCAAGCGAGTCCAGTGTGAGTGCAAGAGCAGCTTGTTGTCCTGCTTGCTTCAGAGTGCGAACATTGAACGCGGCCAGATAGAGTGGGTGTCGAGGCTTGAGGACTGATCTGGAGATTCCTGAAGATGTCGGCACCATGTGACGAGCAGACGCTGCACGCAAAACCGATGCATGACGAACGGAGTCATCAGTCCTAAGTGCTGGGCCTACAAGGAGAGAGTTATTAATGGGGTGGGGAGAGGGGGAAGAAAAAGTATGTGAAGGAGAAAGAAGGGAGGCGTCAGCAGTAGCCTGTTTTCGCTTACCTGCTGTATGCAGCAAGTAAGGCGACCCGGCTAATGGCACCACGCGACGGCCGATGTGGCATGAGAATACTGTTAGTTGTGTAGGTCATGGTTGTACGAGGGCTGGGATACTGCCAGGGCGCCCACATCTAGACAGGAGAACGATTAGGGTCCTCAGCCAAAGCCTTTGGCTTAAAAGCCTAACCACAAGGCAGCGGTGTTTGGTGGGGAAATGCAAACGCATTACCATTTCTACGGAACAAGTCGCCACATGTTCCAACCCCCAACCTGGAGGGCCAGGGGACTGTGTTCGTCGGACCTCTAACCATTGACCAACCTGGTATGAGAGACTCTGTGAGTGTCGCGGGACACTCTCCCGTATAGCTCAATAGATCGCTGAGGTGCACAAACCGCCACACCACGGTAAGGTCCAGTCTCTTCGTGAGGCGGAAAGAAACAAAGAATTAATAAAAGTACGCTGCACATTCTTCAGAACAGCCGGCATGTTTGCGAAAACTGTGAGGCGAATTAAGATATTCAAAACGGTAAGGTCCAGTCTCTTCGTGAGGACACCGGAAACAAAGAATTAATAAAAGTACGCTGCACATTCTTCAGAACAGCCGGCATGTTTGCGAAAACTGTGAGGCGAATTAAGAGCTATATTCAAAAAGGTGTGTTACGAATTGCCTTAAGATGTCTACAACGCACGATTCATTGTGGGAGGATATCGACAGCACAGAGGTTCCGGCCTCCAGCTCCTTTGTTCCATGCACGCTAGGAGAAACTGAACGCACAGGAATACCTAAGACATTAGAACCCTCACCTCGGTAACAGTAAGAATAGAGAGTCCATAAGGAGGAATCCAACAGGAATCCACAGGAGGAATCCAAGAAGCGCGTTTTTTTTGAAACGGCGATAGAAATTATGACGGGGGAAGACCAGAGGGATAAAAATTCAGATTGGTTTGGATGTTAGCCGGGGGATAAACAGAGGCACCGGCCTTAAGTGTATAAGCTGTCTTAAGTTCATGAGAAAACGGAGAAGGGGATTCATGCTTGATCATATCCGTAGCACTATTAAAGGGTAGTAAGGACAGTAGGGGGTCAAGCACGCTACTCTGAATAACTTTGCTGGTGACGGGGAGAGGTGCTTGGGAGCAATTCCGGATCTCAGAAACCTGGGTTCATCCAGTAAAGTAAACCCTCGCAGTAGAGGGCCGCCACTTCTCCTAGATCGTAAGTTGTTGAGCAATGCGCAGTGAAGGACTTGGTCAAACGCTTTGCGATATCAGGATAGACAAATATAAGTGAGAGTTTGAAGATTCTACAATATCAGCAGGATAGGAACAAGTCTATTCGTCAGCGGCCATGCCACTTGGAAACTGAGATGTATCAAACTATTAAATCCTCCGAAATGGGCGCCCATCAGACATTGAAAATAGTTGGCTAAGTTGGCAGATTCCACGCGCTTTCCAAAAGCCTGATTAGAAGATGCAGTCGTGGTCAGGAGTTTGTCCATTAGAGTAGAGAGGAAGCGATCATGGGATTCATGGGATAGCCCAAGTTCATGGCCTCGAGAATTTAATCGGCTAGATAAAAGACAGCCAGTTTGTGACTGGGCGAGAGCCAGAAGCATATGAAGCTCATATGGGAGCAATTAGACACAGTGATGACAGTACAATGCCGTAAAATATATTAGTCATGCTTTGCGTGTAAGATGAGTATGCATTACAGGCTAGGGTAGTCTTCATCATCTAATAGAGCCAGCAAAAGCAAAAGGAAGAAATGGGTTTTCGCTGTGACCGGAGGATCTGCGGGGGTGGGGTTGAGATCACCGACGAATAACCTGTTTGGATATGGTAGCTCTTGAATGAGGAAGAGAAGCGTGGATGTTTGGATATTTGAGCCGGTGGAATTTTGAGGGAACACGTATAAATACACGAGGGTTTACGGCGTTTCCGCTTGACAGGAAGGAAGCCAAAGAGGCTCTCAAGTGTTCGTCAGTAGTGGAATATCAATAAAGAAGTATTCCAGTTCAGTTTTGCAATATATAAGTCAGTGACCATTGAAGAGTTGCAAACGATCGAAATGGAAGACAGTATCGGGAGATAAGAATATCAGATGTGCTAGAAGTCAACCATGTCACAGTGATGCATATGCAGGTTTTAAAACATATGGTGGAGATAGCTTGGGTGTAGAGCAATTGAATAAGAGCGGATGTTGGTTAGGACACAAATGTTATTAACGGGATCGGAGGAGTTGGGTAGAGTGATTGGTAGCGAGTCAATATCGAATGAAATAAGGCTAGGGCACTAAGAATTGGCGAATGAGGTAGGACCAGTCAAAGATATGCGGGATGTGCCCTGAATAACACGGAGACAGTTTCTGGGTAGTGGTGCAGACAGCGGGTTTTCGTGGAAAAGTTTAAGTTGATCCATTTTTCGCAAGGGTATTATCAACAGCATCAAAGGTTGGTATTATATGTACAATTCGAACAAAAGTAGCAGAATTTAGGTCACGCAAGATGGATGGCCAGGTGAAGTTTAAGAAAAACGGAATAGTATGGAATAGAGAGGCACTAAGGGGGAGGATCTGTCTTGTAGTGATTTCAGCACCAAATCCTGAGGGCGGAGGGAACGGGCAGCCAAAATGGATCGATTGTAGATCAAATAGGATGTTTATAGCTTTAGATTCAAAATAAGAGGAAGAGACAGGGTGCAGCGAAGAAGCTGTTGATATAATCAACCTCTCTAACTGGAATAGGCTTTGTTGCTCTTTGTGACCCTGGATATTTAATCGAGCACTTAAGATCACTGATGGCTAACGATTCCGAGTTTTAGTTCAGGTGAACGGGTTTTATCTTTGAGCTAGTCGTACCTCACGCCAATTGTCCTAGATTTTTCCCTTTTCCAAAGATCCGCGGTAATTTTTCATGCAATAAGCACGTCTCGTTGGTTTTTTGTTCCTTGTCGTTGTTATGTTGCCTATCGAAACAACTGAATTGGTACTTTTCCTACTTGTTAGGGCTTTAGAACACATGTCTGATAAAACGGTGCAAGGAGAATGTCCTGGAGTTTTTCGGAAAATGTCCTATCTTATAATTTTATTTCTAGCAATACTTCATGAGGCTTCAAATTCCATTCTGGACCTAAGATACTTTAAGGCCTTAAGGTACTCAATCTGGGTTATTAAATTGAGTCTTTGATTGGAATGATACCGGTAGATCTGTTGTAAATAAAAGCATTGGAGTTTGCTAAATAGAAATATCTAGCAAAAGGTTATGTTGGCGAATTCGAAGTCATCTTGTCTAAAAGGTAAATGCGGGGTTCCCAGTTGGGAATACCTCCAACCCAATTTTCCCGTATTTGTTCCGTAATAAGCGAATGGACACTTGAGTTAACCATAAGTTGTTGAATGTATATTACTCCCGGCGACGATAAATAATGTCAGATCTGAAGAAGTCCATTCTCGTATATCTAATGGTTACGGCCAGGAACCTACGCTCTAGAGCTTCTTGCGAGTGGAATATGAATGAAGCAAATTTTCCCAAAACATCGACCACCAGTAGCGCACACGAAAGACGGTAGGATACTACGCCGAGTGAAGAACAGCTGTTCTACTTATAACTTGAAATCCTAGCGTTCAGTCAATGGCCACGTGGTCTTTACCTTCAGTTCATGCTCACGAAAATAGGTGTATGTTGCAGTTTCAAGCTCGCTTGTCGTGGGACGCAGCTCCAGGAGTTTAGCAAACATTACATCACATCTGTCTACCTCGGAAATACAGCAGACTGCACCAAGTTTCGGTTACTTCGGTGTAATTTTGTTAAGTCAAATTACCCTAAAAATAAAAAAATACTAGATTCAGTTTTGGATTGCAAGATCGGTTTGAATAATCTGGACCAACTTAATTGATAATGGTTTATCAACGAAAATTGAGGTTACCATAAACGAAATAGTTTGCCGTTGCACGCGAATCTTGACTAACAAGTTTAAGCGGTTAAACATCTTTTCTAAACAAAAACAAAAGTATCGGTTTCAAGTGGTATAACAGTACATTGCGCGCTGGCAAAAGGCAGGGAGAACGATCTATGACAGCGGTAGTCACATGTCATGGGATCCGCTGCATTAGTGTTACAGATTCAACTCTTACTAGCCTGGAGTAGATAAGTGTAGAACAAGCAAGAGGTCATGCAGCTCAGTATCCTTGTGACCGGCAAACATCCTGTCACAACGACGTAATTTACCCGCAGACTGCCCTCATCTGGAAGCCAGAACCGATATGCTAATTGGAATTAACAGCGGATTATCATAGATTGCCGCGCAGCTATTGTTTATGGAAGGCAATTTGTAGTTTTCAGTCTATTTCATCCCTCTCATGTCAAATTTATGGTTGAGATGTTCCGATTCGGGTCGCAAACTAATGGACCTGTGCAAGAGACGTGCCTGATTAAAATCAGTGCTTCTTGATGCAGCATAGTCCTGTTCACAGGACAGGGCACCCTCATTGACATTAAAACCTTATAAGCATTACATTTACGATTTGGTAGATTGGCTGTGAAAATCATGGAAAATGTTATATCTCGGCCCTTTTAAAGTTCCGGTAAGGCTTAGCCTGCGCGATATCTAACTGCGACTGACCCCGAAGTTTTATCAAACCATAATTGACAAGATGGAACATTCTGCAGAACCAACTCGTAGAGTATTTGTGACCTACTTTTGAGTTCTGGCACTCAGAAATTTTATTAAACTAGTTTGTAAACGCAAAACGACAGTGCCAAATCGAGCTTGGCATTGACCGAATGGCAGCTGGTTGATCAGATTTCCAACACGCTGTATTCGGAACAATACCGTAATGCAGCCACGTTATGTGAGTTAAGCATCCAAGATAATCTTACCACGCATTACCGCGGCAATGTTTTAACGGTCGCACAAATGGGTGTGCCTAGACGCGGTAGGAATGGAGTTTGATTGCGTGATAAATAACTGTGTACATAATTGATTCTGGGCTTTCATGGATAGTCTCCAAATAAGTGAGCCAATTTAGAAGAGAATTTAGCCAAGGTATGCCTCCCCGCAAACAAATCTACTTTTCTTTACTGCTCCTGCTCAAGTGAACCGCAGAACCGAAAGCAGAGGCGTGTTTGCTTTCTGATATACCACAGTGAACCATAGTATGGCGCAACATGCCTCAATTTTTCTCCGTATTAATCCAGCTATACCAGCAATTGTTCGCTCGGAAATTCCAAAAGTGTTGGGAAAATAACAAGAAAAGCTCCAGTATACTTGCCCATCAAACACGGCTTCTTTGCTTACGTTAGGCACGCCACAACTTCCTTGCTTATCTGCTTTCAGCTGTCAGCAATTTGCCAGGCGAGGTCTCCGGTGGAGAATAGCTACTGGACCAGAATGAGTAGAACATTTAACTGGAAAAAATTCCGCCTATACTAGTCATTGTACCTTCAATAATACTGCACGTGGTTTGCTGGTGTACACAGTATATGAGAAGCAAACTTTCTGTCAACTGTCTTTGAAGTCAGACGTGGCGCCTCAATTTAACATCGGAGTACGACTTGCTTGTTTGTTCCTTCAATTACACCCGCAAATGTATGAAATTTTATGATTAGTTCATTTCCGGCTGCGCATCCACCTCGAGGAGCAATTAGTCAGAACACTTTTTGTATGTTGAAGCTTTTCTAACCGGTTATCATTGCCAGCAATGCCTCAAATATAGTGCGCGGTACTGGATGTCTATCCGTGTACGCCGAATTTAGAGAAAATATTTCACATGAACAGTGTAACACAAATCGTCCATACCTACGTGATACAACCGCGGCTCCAAACAGAGACCCCGAGAGAAAAATTGGAACAGCACGAAGTTGCAACTTAATTTAACACTGGGGATCAACCGGTATAAGGACCAGTTTTGGCAAATAAAATTACTGATGTAAAAAGTGATGGTTTGGATTGTCACGAACTAAACGGATGTCCAAAACTGAATCATATAGATGGATACTACTTCATATAACATGTCAAATATTTATATGGATTCTTGGGGATATATTGCTGACTCCGACAAAGGTAGCCACTTTAGAGATCTGCATCGAACCGAATTTGTTCATCATTTGCTCACATCACGAGAAGTACTTTTGTGTGTTGGTCCCTGAAACGCTCAAAATGCCATCTTACCCATTTCTTGAGTGCCACAATACAAATATCGAAACGTGTTCATATTGAAGCAGTTTGGTTTCCTACAGGGTAAACGCAATCGTATCGCTAGGTCATTTGCTCTCACCAACTGAGCAACTAAAGCTCAAAAAATTCCGTCACATGAAATGATGTACGTGCTCTTAACTATTCTCTACCTTGCATTATCTGTACAGAAAACAGTTTGAAATCGCTACATAACTATAGGCATCTCAAGCTCAAAGCAATGCAATCCACCTGAGGAAATACTCAGGTAGACTGTCAGAGTTCTCATGTTGATGGTTAGCCAATGGAGTAGGATGCTACACAAACGATGCGGTTAGGGTATGCCTTTCTTCAAATAAACGGCATTCACGGTGGATTACGTTGAGGAGGAAGCTCCTTGTGGATTATTGGTAGTACGACAATCATCCAAATTTTCAAGCATTCAAACTCCTGACGCTGATTTTTACCAAAATTCACTGAGAATACTTAGCGGGAAGGTGCAAAGGCATGTGTTGTTTCCGAAGAAAACCTGTCTCAGGAATCATGAAACGCCTAAATTATGGAAATCTCTTGCTCCAGTAACATCTCAGATTGCATTTAAGAAACACTCGAGGGTTAATTGCAAATATGGCTATTATCATAGGCGTAGCGGTTGCCATCTAAAAGGGTCGTCACATTGACAGCGCGGGCACTATCATGCATAAGCTTTATTGGACATTTCTGCTTGTATTAAATACAGCTGATGAGTTTGATGAAAAGACACAAGGAGTTAGCACCTGGTTCAGATTCTTACTGTCTTCTCTTGCAGCTATTTATGTTCAACTGGAATGCCAACTTGAAAGGATTTAATGTGAACTACTTGGACTTAGTGAAAAATAATAATAATGTTTATTCCCAACTTGTGGGTAGCATGCCGTCTGGCATGATCATGCGTTTACAGTCAGAATGGGGCATGACTGAGGGATTTGCGGGTAGTGGTGACTGCACGAAAAGGGGACAATGTCACAAACAGTGGGAAGTACTCGATTAAATAATAATAATATGTCTCTTTTGCAACTTGTAGGGAACAGTAGGCATGAGGTCAGGGTAATTCAGTGACTCAGTTGGCTGACATGAACTAAAACTGGAAAACCATTGCTGGCCATGAGTGACCTTGGGCGGTTGAGTTAATGGCCGGAGTCATAAAAAGCAAAAGTGGAGGTGGAGATGGGATAATTCGAATCGGTAGAACACGGCAAGTTTAGTCTCAAAAGTATGGTGCAATCTGAGAACAAGCAGACTCACTGGTTGCCCTGTTGCTGGGAAGTCAGGTAAAGGGGTTAGGTTGGATGGAGACACAGAGGTGGTTGAATTTGAACGAGTAGTCCAATAGGTTGGAATGAATGTCATGGTGGTCGTTGGGGTCACTGAAACGAGTAGGTAAGAGGGCACAGTTGAGGGTGTGCTACTAACTGAGTATGGCAGTGCCGTGCCATCATTGGCCTGATGTGCTTCAGTTTTTGGACAGCCCCGTGACGGAAGTCACATTTGAGATGATTCGACTTGGGTATGCAGTTCATTGAGTAGCGGTATTCATTTCAGCCTGGTCGAGGAAACAAGGTGGAACGAAACCAATATGGGATTGTAGGTTTTCTTGGTCCGTTTGGTGATCCCGGAGTTGTAGATCATAGGTCGGGTGGAGTGGAGATCAGCTAACCAGGTCGTCCAAAGCGGGCACTTCCGAAGTTTAAAGCATACACTAATATACACGACAGAGAACCGTATAAGTAAAACATCGGGTGCATCAAGTATATATCTTCATAAGTTTAACGGGCAGACAAACAACGACGATAGGGTTATTTTTACAAAGAAAAATAATTAACCAGAGTCATTTTCAAATATTTCCATTTTTGCGCACGTGACATCACCACAAATAGTCCTGAAAAGTAATCTGATTATGTATAATGTCAAATAATCTCTAGGTCACATTTATACTCGCAAAAGCGGCAAATATGGTTTAGCGGAGACAAACAACCAAATTCAAATGGTAGGTTAAAAAATATCCACTGAGGCGATTGTTCCTGACTCATTTGCCAGAAACTTACCGGCGAGTCAATACAATTTGCGGATGAAAGTTTGAGTGCACCTTAATTCCAAGCAGTACAATTTGCGTTTGAATTAGTAGCAGATCCAATAATGACTGACGTGGACTAACACATCTTCCGGTGGGCTGCATGTGACTTGCGATTTGCCAACAAGTCAGCCATCCAGCTGAAAGTATTACGCGTTCCAGAAGAGAAAAAGACTGTTTAGCTTGGTTAACTAAAACTTCACTCACTTGTTTATTCTTTGGACTTGGTCCACTTCGGACCATCTCATAGTTGTCGTCACCAAACTGCTGCACGTTTTATCGTATATTTGTTGGCCGGAGCTTAATCTACATTAATAGGCAGTCACAAATAGGTTCGTTGGTTTCGGCAATTATGCCCGCCGAATAGGAGCACTCAACAAATGGGTTGTCAGTGCGGCCTTTGCCTGTTAGAATGATTATATCTTACGAAATCCGAAGTTATGATCTTAGGGAGCCGTACGAAAACGTGTGCTACTATTGCGGTATCTAAGTAGTCCGTCATCCTGTGTCTTGGCACCGCGTCTTTTTATGGCTCAATTTGCAGGAGAGCTAAAGGCGTGGCTTTGGAACATATTTTCAAAGACTATGTGCATGTGAAATGTTTACATCCATGTGTAATAGCTTGTAACCGACAGGTTCCATCGTTTATTCGCATCCCTGATAGTGGTTTGTTTAGATGAGACAAAGCCTGGTCATTCAGAATGAGAATGGTCTAGTGGAAAGGATCTGCCTCAAAATGTTTTAACTGGAGTATGATGAGTTCACATCAAGATGGGCCGTACCCCTAGGACGCAGTCCCCTCGTTCCGTCAACTATCAGAACGGCAAGACTAGTTGTGGTCTCTAAAATATTGTTCAGTCTCGTAAAGTTCTCTTCTAACTGAACTTGCTGAGATATGTCACAGTATGTGGTGGTCACCCTGAAGCGCAATTCATCAAAATGATGAGGGATTTTTGCGTTCTATTTGTGACAAGGAACGCAGTTCAGAGGCCTTTTGTTTTAGGTACTTGGTTGTTATTCTCTGCACTGAGGAGGCGTTCGTTAGAGTCATGCACCCATTCGAGGTTTCTCTTATGGAAGCCATCCCGAAACACCACTTTCAACACCCATGCAAACATTACCTTCCATACCCGACACACTCCGATGGGTTCTCTTGTGTTATTCATGTCGGTGAAGGATGGACGATTATTTAAAGAGCGGTCAGGTAATTCAACAATGTTTTCACAGATGTAAAGGTTTGGTCAAGGTGGTGATAGAAAGCCAAACCTAGACATGTCTGTGCTTGCATCAACCTTAAATCGAAGTGATTAGTGACCAGGGAAGTCCATGTGTTTACTATCACATGCGTTAATGCTTGGTCTGAAAGGTTATATTCACCGTTCGTGCCAAAAACCGTTTGAAGTGCACTTTAAAAATGTGACACTGATTTGCATAAGCTGAACGGATAAAATCACTGATAAAATCACTAAGCATGGGACTCACGTTGTCAAATCAACCTTGATAAAATGGCCTAGTCTAAAAGGGAATGTGTGTGACCTGATATAAAAACGGATGACATAATTCATATACTGTACACCACAGAAAATGCATTTCTACTTGCTGTTGTGGTGGATTGTGCGCTTCTGTCAGCTGGCTACGGCGGCTGCTTACTACGAAGATTGTGGTGAGTGTTAGAATCTGTCAGCCGAAATACGTTTTCTGTAAACGTGCTATTGAAAAAACACGGTTTCAACAATTACCACGTTGACGTCTGTCAATTACTTTTCTAGATAGGTTGTTTACGTAGTCGACGTCTTGGCCTCCGTTTACAAATAAAGCCTTAATTAAGATTCATCCCAGCAATCATTGTATGCACCCTAACGTATATATCCCCGGTGTTGGAAGACCACTTGGAAACCGAGTTCAACCCACAGATGTGTCACTGGAGCATACATCATACACCCATACTATTTCTGGTAGGTGCAAATCTACTTATCTGAATTCACTGAAGGCTACATTCTTCTTTGTCATTAAATTGCCGTGCTCATTCGTGCTCAGATAATCCATCCAATTACCTGAGTGTTTTTCGATAACAATATTCGCTTCTGTCAGCTGGCTACGGCGGCTGCTTACTACGAAGATTGTGGTGAGTGTTAGAATCTGTCAGCCGAAATACGTTTTCTGTAAACGTGCTATTGAAAAAACACGGTTTCAACAATTACCACGTTGACGTCTGTCAATTACTTTTCTAGATAGGTTGTTTACGTAGTCGACGTCTTGGCCTCCGTTTACAAATAAAGCCTTAATTAAGATTCATCCCAGCAATCATTGTATGCACCCTAACGTATATATCCCCGGTGTTGGAAGACCACTTGGAAACCGAGTTCAACCCACAGATGTGTCACTGGAGCATACATCATACACCCATACTATTTCTGGTAGGTGCAAATCTACTTATCTGAATTCACTGAAGGCTACATTCTTCTTTGTCATTAAATTGCCGTGCTCATTCGTGCTCAGATAATCCATCCAATTACCTGAGTGTTTTTCGACTGGATAACAATATTCATGTCGCGACTTCCTCCGGCAAATAGGTAACTAGGAAATCAGAGCCTAAAATGCAGTGAGCTGAAACGCTTTATGCCAACGTTAATTTTACCCACTGACTGAACCTTTCTATTACATGAATCACACAATTCTACTTAAATATATCCGTTGGTATTAACTTCATTTCATGCAGGTTCACAAGGCGCCAACGTGCTCGGAGTAGATATTACTCCATGTAACAGTTTCCCGTGTACATTTACTATCGGAAAACAATACACTGTGAGGGTAGGATTTGCAGCAAGTGAGCAATTTGTAAAACTGATTAATTTAGTGAATCGGTACGTTAGATAATCCAGAAAAGCCCTACTGCTGATCTATTGTGTGAATATTGTTGAATTCCTTGACCGATTTCACATACGGTCAAAGTTTTAGACTTTATGAAACACTCCAGTTTAACGTATCATGACTCCGCTTAAACTCAACCTTCCTCCGAGTGTGGCAAACCTACGCACAGAAAATTAAAAAAAAAACAGTAATAAATTAACGGTCTAACGCACATAATTCTCTCAGTTAATGAGGTGAAGATTCCATATGAAATTTATCCGTTGCCAACAATTCGCAACCTACGATTCATTTGTGCACTCAAATGATGTCTGTACAAATGGGTCCCTAGTTAGCGCACAAGCCGTGCAGTATTTTCTTCTGAATATCATCTGTCTACAGCCTGATATGAAACAATGTTTATTGGGAAATTCAATAAGAGGAAAGATAAATGGTAATAGAATGCAGGTTTTGAGTACTTGATGTTTTTTCTGTCTGCGTTAGTTCCCTCACTTGGCCGATTTCCCCACTTTCAACAACCAACCACATCATGACTGTATATTTACTGAATAACTTGTAAGTTTTTTGTCCAACACTACAAATATTTATCAGCCACAGATATCTGGGGTGGAAGCGTCGTCGCAAATTCTATATACAATGGTGTCACGAAAGCCCTACGATTAAGAGATCCAGTCTTGTGCAATCATCTGATTCCACCATGTCCGGTAAGAACGGGAAGGTCCTACGTTTTCAGCTACACTGGCACAATAAGCTGGAAAATTCCAGATGTAAGTCAAAAACAACATTAACATTGAGATCATTAATTAAAATTTAAAGGCACTTTACTTGTTGAATAATCAGTAGTGTTCTCCTCAAGATGCACTTCATATAAGGCGCTGAAAAATGTTCTGTTCTGCTTATTGTGGTAGAAGTACTGGCGTGGTTGCGGCATACATCTCTACGTTTCAACTGACACCCTAGCTCCTAATATTGACGGAACTAATCGCGAAGGATTTCACGTTTCACTGCAAAACGCGCCTGCTAGATTCATGGGAACATCACGCTAAGTGGCAAACTTTGAATCCGTAAATGAATAAAAAGGTCATCAGTAAAGGAAAACCTGTCGCTTATTTTAAGCAAAATATTGAACAGGATAATTTATATTCTTTAAGAACTGGAATTCGTTTTATTTCCTCGAAAAAGAATGTCACTGTTTTGATTACGTAGAGACGTCGAATTCACGCTTGAGGGAGAAAAAATAGCACAGAGCGGACCGGTTAGAAGTATATTAAAATTATTTTGTTCAGCTCTAACAGGAAAAAGAGATAAAAGTCACTTAGACGCGCAATCTCTCCCGAATTTCACCTGTATCAAGCTTTTTGTTTGTTTTCTCTTAGATATTACCAAATCACACCATCGAAACCTAATTGAAACGCTGTAATTCAGCATCATCCAATCATCAATCAATCATCTTGACTGGGTTAAGTCTCCAAAGGCCGCCTGCGTAGTTTAAGCATTTATCGCATGACACCTCATAGTCGCTCACATATGACCTCGTTCATAATATGCAGTTTAATTACATGGCATTATTGGTGATACGAACTTAGCATATTAAAACCTGCACAGATAGCACTCACATTCAAGCCATCAGTTTCCATCTGACCATGAACAAATATTACCAAATTGAATTTGCTTGTTGTGAAGATTTCGTCCTGTAAGTGAAGCCAATCTATGCTGAAAAGCCGAGAAGCACTGTACAGCTGTTTCATCCTTATTGGGAATCATCAGCAGTGCGCTTCTCACGAAACTCCGAAGAGTCTCGAACCTGCGACCTCTCGGCTAGTAGTTTGAACACAACCGTTCGGCCACGAGTGGCTGAAATTTCCACGAAAATCCAGAAACTTCTCACACTACCAAGTATTTGCTTGCTTACAACGGTAATTGTCACTGTAAATGTCTGTTCTCCCGCTGCTTGCATTAAAACTTTCACACCTTTGCTTCAACAGATTAAAATATATCTCCAGTGGCAACTGGTGAATCAGTACACATGGCCTTTCCTCTGTATTCAATTTCCGGTGAAATTTATAGAAGAGAAAGCAAACAGCGCCAACGTTCCGCCGAACCATCACTCGAAGACCAGATAGTATCACATCCCGTGCAGTTTTTCGCATTTCATTTCAAATGTTCGCCATGTATTTTCATAGACGTCGTGTGTTTTATTTGAACTGGTGTTGTACCAGACTAACCGGAAATGGTACCCACGCAATTTCGAAAATAATAATCTGTAATCTGACTGTTTCAAGCTTGAATGAAAAGGGATCAAATAACATTCCCGGTACTCGGAATGCGTACTCTGATAAGAGCACACGACCTGACAATCTGTGACCCTAAAATCTGCTAGGTTTACCACTTCTCCAACACAGCCTCCTTACAGTAGTCCATTTATAGCAGACCACAGCCAACCCTATTAGGTTTTTTGATTGCACAAATGCGCGCATGTCTGGAGCTCAGGGGACCCACATTACATTGCCATATTTTGCCAGACCGCAGAGGGGAAAATTGGCCAGAGTTTCTCGATATATCATCGCCGTTCTGTTGTACTGATTGGCATTCAAAGTTTTCAAACCTACCAGGGTGTTGGGATGGTGGTACCATAAAACTTATACTGCTCAACGACCACGTGGTGACACATTGGACACCAATTTGCGGCATACTCTGGATTACCTGCAATCAGATAACTAAACAGTTCACCCTATTTGTGAGAAATATTTAAACCAAGATTACTGTTCACTGATTCTCAGATTCCTAGGCGTTCAACGTTTATTACGTTTAATGTGTCAACACTGCCAACGTGAATTAAGCCTAGCGGTTTTCATGGGTTTGTACTGCTGCGGATTTGATTGCATTTAAGTTCTTCTAAGCAGTTATAGGATTTTGTTGATGTCGCAAAGAAATAGCGAGTTTTAACTACGTAGCACCTTTCTGGTCCCAGTTAGAAATTAAGCCCTCAAGTATCTTGATAAAGGCAAGACTGATTTCAATTTCGTAGTTGGAAGGTCTGAATATATTCTAAACTTTATACATTTTTACAGTTGGGAAACAATTGCCCGGGATAATTGAAATACCGGATGCTAAATATGGAAAGCCTAAATATCTGCTTTCCTGTGCCATATTGCGAAATCACTGGTTTTACTACTCCACGCGTGGTGTTTTTGTAAATACCTGGTACATTTGAGATGCATTTTCCATCTGGGCGCAAGCATCCTTTATAATATGCCCAAATATATGCGCATATTTATACAGTCCAAACACATCAGGGTCCAAACGGTTTCCATTTTTTTCCCGAATTACTAAATCTTAATGCACAAATCTTTGCTAGCCACGTGTCATTGACTGGCTAAAAAGCTAGTGAATGCCAATCACTGTTAACCATTCAACAATCAGTTGTATAGTTGAAAATTTTGGGCTTCATTCGCGCTAACGACCTGTGAATAATGTGGCCAGTAAAGTTGACAGAGGCACATGGTGCGAAGCTATCAGACCTGTGCATGAAATTGGTGCCTGCCGAGGTGACGGCCTACTCACAAACCGACTGTCAGTGTCAACAATATAATTGGCGGAGGTTTTTTCTTATTGTGGCTATTTCACCGTAAGGCTAGTTCTGTTGCATTGGACTCAGTGTACTGGTACAGCCCGAGTATCCTCAAAATTGAGGGAAGCAATTCAGGAATATTATGTACTAGTGTAACTTTTGAAACTTTTGCCTTAAAAGAAATTTACACAAAAATAGCCATCTATGTGACACCTTCTTCAGCTCACATTTTTAGTAGGCATAGTGAAATGCTGATGGCAACCAAGCCTGTTATCGGAGTGTCCTGAGCAGATTATTTCCACACGAGAATTGTGTGTGTTAAGGATAACAGACACATCCTGTTTCTGGTTCTCATCACAAATGAAGCTTGTATTACATCGTTTCATACTGTCACAATATACGGGTATATTTTTAGATGCACAAATTTATACCCGGACCCTGGTGCATACAAAGATGCTAGAGGAACTCACTGAGTTGTGGGCTCGTGACCATTTGTTCCGAATACTTCGAAATGAAAGCCAATATACAAATCGAAATAATAATGACTAATGCATCAATCTTCAGTTCACCTCAATTGGAACGTTCCTCAGCACCGTACGACATTCCTGAGTTCCTCCGAACTTTCCAACTTAAATGTCCCTAAAAGGATCCAGGAAGTGTTCTTCTTTTCAAGAAAAAAATTGGAATTCGCAAGGTGATATCTTATCCTAATAATATAAATAGATTTTAAATAGAATTGACCTGGGACATCAGAGAAAGTTTGCCGAAGAACTTCGAGCTAAGTAGTGTGTTTTGTTAAGCCTACAACGATTGTACATTCATGGTTTTATTCTTGTTCGCAAACGTCCCAGTGTACTTCGCACTTCGTTGTGAGTAAGTCCTTTAGCTTCCTTAACTCAAATAATTCCCCAAATTGGCAATTTTACGGGGTATAACGCGGAATGCAGCACAAATCAATGAGTGATCCCTACTGCACTCATTTTCACGCATCATTTTTCAAGTCAGTATCTCACAAAGGTCTCCACTGCATCCTGTTTGTTGACTAGTTTTCTATTTGTATCGAATACATGCCCGTATGTTTTCACAAATAGCTATTGCACATTGAATAATGTGTTCGTTACTTAAAGTTCCAGGGATGTACACCTTGCGATCAGTATCCGCGACCTTTCTAATTCCGAATGGACAAGTTATATTTTCCAGGTTTCGTAATCCTTGCCAAGTCGAGCACTGCGAACTCTCAACATGTAGAATAAATACACATCTGTCAAAGAATAACAGCTGAATGTAGAATCTTGCTGTTATTATATTTTTTCTTCGTTCCTCTTCTGGTGTCTTATTTGATGTGTGCAATTACATTCTGCATTCTCCAAGGCTCAGGACTGTAGGTGCTTGGATCAAATCGATGATTTTGTATAAGACGCCAATGCATATGGTCGACATTTGTTGCCGGGAGTGTGCGACTTTTACTATCAACATTTTGAGCCACAAATAAGGAACCTTAATATTCTGGGGGAGAAAGCTTATTGTTCTCACTTTCTCACTACGGTCGAAAGCTGGAGTGTACCTTTAGGTTATCTCTTATTACGATCTTTTGCAGCAATATGCCCTACTGTATTTTCAGCAAACAGGAAACATTAGTATACGCCTGTATTGTTTTTACTTCAATCTGACCAGATAAAGACATTATTTTGCCTGGTACTCTGGCTGACAGCTGATGATCTACTTTGCAGAGTTGTCATCCGTTAACCAGGGGTGTTCATCTTCATCGATTATCTCCTTGCTGAATATTTTGCTACCACAGGACCAGTAATCGCACTTCTAGAATCAACAACGTTCCAGAACATTTCCAGCATACTTGGCTCCAAGAAGTATAACGTAGTCAGTAGTGTTTACCACAGGGAAACTCTGCTATTCATCGAAGAGCTTGGAGAATCTAAATTATAAATTTTCCAAGGACCATCGAATGACAGCCATCTCGAGAGGGATACGTCATGGGATCAAAGGGCAAGCTCTCACTAATCGTCCTAAGTTTACCAACCTAGCTAGAAAACGTAACATCGTTTCGGCCGTTTATAACTGAAGACAATGTTCTGGCCTATAACTCCTATTCGTTTCCTTAAAATAAGGACTGTGACACGAATCAATCGCTCGGTTTGGATCCAGCTATTTTAGAACGTGAGATGTATCCATGTTTTTGTCATAAAATTAAAACCTGACGTAGTGGCTATGGCTAAAACACACTCCGGTCAACCTCAACTCCGTTACTGGAAACAACGATGGCCTACACGCGTTTCTAAAATGTGCACTTCTTTTCTTAACCCTAACCAGATGATGAAATTTCGGCACTTTAACTTCAGTGGTAATTAACGCACCCGCGCATTAAGTGATCCTTTACAAATGACTTCAGCAGTAATCGGTTGCAGGATCATTACAAAAAGATCATGGTGCATCAGCTTTCAATGCAGCTTAGCTTGTGGATTCCATTTGTTGAATGTGATTCATCGTTGCATTTTGTGACGATCTTAATATACTTCATCACCTATTGATTTTTAAAATTCAAGTGTGTCTGAAATTTCCGTCGAATTAGTAATAACGACGAATTTATTCGAGTGTGCCAAATCAAAGAAGTTATTCAAAATTCACATGAAACAGAACAACCCAGGATGTTGCTTATGTGTTATTGAGACGGACATTGAAAATGTTTAATCCAGACATGGGACAACTAAATGACTCGCATTTCGCCAGATTAGTTGATCCGGGCATAGCATTCACTTCTTGCATTCCATATTGGGCAAGTTGATCTACTTGTATCAAATGAATAGGTACTGAGGCATATCTCTCTAGTGAACTGATAAGGCGCCAAGTTCCATTGTGTATTTTACTTGAGTTTTTGTTGCTCCGCGTATCTGTAATTTGGTTGAACTGAGTCGAAAACTGTGCAAATATGATTCATCGCCAACATGCATCTGCTACCTTTGCTCACAATACCCTGTTGTCTGTGTTTTTGGGCATATTAGTGCGAGATTTTATGCCAATTTCCACCAGTTATCGACAGTCTGATGGTAATGGTAATAGTAATCACCTTGCTGCGCTCAGTGTGCAAAAGCGGGTGGTGCTAACTTGTCAACCAGGGAAAGTAACCGTACCACTTACCAAGCATCGGGTACAACGTAGTTAGATGGATCTCGTTTGTGGAGGCAACTATGACTAAAAGTATCACGTAACTCGTGATTTCCCAGCAGTTACTTTATTTTCCGCCGGAACTAGTGTGAATCTTTTCTCCAGAACCAATGTTAAGCAGCTTTATGACAGGAAAGCACCAAGGACCTAAGATGTTTTCTTTCCAATCAACAAATGCCCGCTTGATAAGAAACTCAAGCGGTGTAGTGGATCAAATATTTATGAGGATGCTAAACGTGGAGCCAATGTTTTCTTGTTTATGCAGATAACATCTGTTGGGGAGGCATTAGTAAACCAATCTTTGTGAATTAGGAACCCTAATAAAGATGTTAACCTACTCAATGATATTTTCCCTGGTAATCTCGAAGAAAAGATTGAGGAACTTTACGGAATTCTCTCCATTGGGCGTATTTTGCAGCTGCAGTTTGCGAAGGCTTTTTTTGTATATACTGCGACTTCACTGTGCCGTGGAAACGTGGTTGTGCAACATGCAGTTTAATAGACTAAGCAAATGACCCTGCTGTGAAACGAAGAAGTTTTGCAGAAAACAAAAGGAATAGACCGTTATTTGGTCCTGTGAAGTGAAAAATTACTGGATGATTGATTTGTTGCCAAAAATCGCCTTTAAAATTTTGTATAATTTAAATTGTGCGTATTCTTCAGTGCCATGTTTTGGCCTTCTAAAGATATTCAAAGTTCTAACGAACTCTCACCTGGATTGAGGTTCATTAGGGATCAAAATAAGTAACCTGTGCTTTCCAATGTCCGAAGTACAAAAATGCACCAGTGTTAGAAGCCTGATAGGTTCATAAACAGACAATTTTTACTAGACATGTACCAATTCGAAAAAAAAAATTTATTGACTGGATTAGGGTGAGGGCTTTATGTACCCGTCGCCAACAAGCTTTCTGTTCTAGTTGCAACAGAATTACAGGACCCAAACCTCCTGGAGTGTTCAGAATGGTTTATTAACCATCAAATACGCCCCCACATAATATAATATAATATAACATAATATAATATAGTGCAATATAATATAACGTATAATAAAATATAAGGGAAAGAATGTTGTTTACCTAAGGTTGACAAGCTGGTTAGAGTCCCATCTATGCCGGAAATCAGGTCAGGTCCTGAAAGTTCAGAAAAGTCCACTGGTACTTCGATAATAACCTGCCAAACGGACTCAGTGAAAGTGTAATTTCCTGTAAGGCATTCCAACCCAATGGGAAAAGGCCTATTCCTAAAAGGCAAAACTAACAAGGAGAATGATATGCCCAATGCAGAATATGTTGCTGCTGCTTAGTTCATCATTGAAAATTTAAGGTCCAATATGGGGCACCAACGAGATCGGTGTCTTATAAACTCAAACTACCCGCTAATTTTGATACCTCAGATTCAAGTTTTAAAGAGGCAAAACAGAAGCAACCTCAAAGCATGATCAAAAGATTCATCTACACGTCTCCCTTTGAAATCAAATGAGTAACCATACAATTCACGTAAGATCAAGTTCATTTTGGCGAAAAAAAGAAACGTATATACATTTCGTGCATTTATACATAAAGGCATTGTTTGAAGTAGATAGGCCTTCCTTCCTCCATTCCATGCCAAAGGTTAAGGTACGCTTCCCGATTTTTTTTGGTTAGAATGAAAGATTACGTTAAACAAGTGACGGCAAATCGTGAGAAAACAGAGTGAGCAAATATTGTCCAAAAAGACTACATAAGCGGCAATGCATATGCACTCGAATAGCATTGATATGAATTTGCCACGCGACAGCATGAAATACAACGGAACATTTACATTAACAGCACACAAGCCGGAATTATGCCAAAAGTTCGAACGACTGTGCAGATAACTTAAATACAGTGTACGTCTAAAGTGTTAGGCAACCAAAGCCAAACCTCCTCAGGTGCGTAACAGTAACGAGTTAACCTGAGTTTCAAAAAAACTGTGGTTGTCGACGGCAAACCCAGTTTGCGCTAAGGAACATAGAGCGTGGATCACAAAGTCTGATTAACAGGGGAAAACCGCCAGACGACTGGGTGTGTAAACGACCAAAGACAAAGTCCGCTTTTCGCCCGGACACTGCTTTATCCAAAATGAAATCTAAAGAGACTAAGAAATCACCGCCCTTACGGAAAACCGGAATAGCTTTTGTTTAACTACCGTGGTTCGCAGTTCTTTGGAATGAGGGAGCACACAAAGTTCATGATATGTCTGTATGAATTTGGTAAATCGATGGCCTCCGACCGTCTGCACTATAGATACACGACAAAATCAATAAAAATTGATGGTAGGGACATGCATCTCTCAGCTTCAGTGCACTCCATTGAGTGAAATTTATTGAATCAATCTGATCTAACCCATTTTTGAGGGTTAGTCTCAGTTGAAAAACATCGAATAAGCTAAACATTGCGGCACCATTGCTTTTGTTTGGACGATCAGTCTCCCGGGGATGTTCACATGCATTTTTTATGGATAAACATCATTAAAAATTCCAGTTTTGAGAATCGTCGAAAAGCAGCATGTGGTGGGTGATCTTTATTTGTGCACAACATGTATTTTGTAAACCGGTAAAAATTCCTCACGCAATCAAACGTTTTTACAAGGTTAGAAGAAGATGGCTCCCAAGCCCAACCTTCTTTGTGTTTCTGCTCTAGTTTGGTACTCGTTCTATTCGTTCTATTGAGTGGACGTTTTCTGAACGGATCCAGCAGCTAGTCTACCTGAAAATTGAAACTCGTGATTAGTAACCCCGAAGAAATAGAACAATAAATACGGATTTCTGTTTTGCGGAAAGCTTTCTACACTTGTCCGTTTTGGGGAAAACTCAGTTAGGTTGAGCGATGCAGAATTTTTGCAACCCACATAAATACTGTTTGGTACAAATTTTCGGGGACATTTTTATACATTTTTGAGTCTTGATAAACCGAAGCATGAAATGTATCAGAGAGGTTACAGCGTTCGCGAATTTTCACTTTGCGGAGGATGTGACATCAAACACTAAAATTAAACAGCGTAAGTAAAATTCTTCGTACTATGAGTTTCTGCTAAAAGCTGGTAAAACTGGGAGCTTCTACTGGAGCTTCTACATAATGGCGCAGCTTTCCGTAAAGTCTAACTTGATGTCCAAAAACGTGGACATAATGCCATGTGTGTATGTTGACGACATCAATAAGTGGACAATCACTGATGGTAGGAACATATGCCAGAGAATACCTATTAGGTGTGCAATGTGTTTTTTAGAAAGTCTCCGACAGAATAAAAGATGATTCTCCGCCAAAGACTGGCCATTAGAAACCTCAACCCAAAATTTGTTGACCAAAGGTTTTAGACCATTTTCAGAAAGATTTCAGCTTGGGCTGAGTTTTCCTTGGCCTCCAGCACTCGTATAGAAGGGCTGTGTACCAGGCACGGATGAAAGAAAAATGGCTCAATTGATCGGCATTGTTATAAAACGAATCTGAACAAAAACCTAAAAGTTTTGTACCAAACCATAACTGCCATGTCGGTGAACCTGCAAAAACCGTGGAAACATTCGGTTGTGTCGCATCTGCCGCTAACTGAAAGCAAGTAGGTTTGTGTTATTTAGCTCGGATAGGTGCCTGCTCAACGGAGTTACGTCAACCGCAGTCGCACTGTGACTGCGGTAATGTGATTATGACGCATTCCTCATGACATGGATCAACGGTGCTGAAAACTATTCAGCATCCCACAACCGGTTTGGTGCTTTTTAAGGCTCAGCAGGTAGTCGCAGTCCTCGAGTGTATTTGGCACCCAAGATATGAACGAATAGTTACTGAATTAATACGTCATTCGCCGTGCCCGGTAGGAAGTGAATAGCACTGAATGCACACCATGTGCTTTACTCCCATGGGTAGCTGCCGATTTGAAATTGCCAAGCCAATGGTCGGGACGGGCGGTGATCTTCACTCAAATCAAATTGATTTTATAATCTTCAGATGTTTGCTTCAAGAAGAAGCTTCTTCGTGGTATTACCTGACTGACCTGATTTTGAAATCTAAAACCACTTTCAGCTGTAGCAACCTTCGGTGCCTAGCTGCCGCACTGCACGCAGGAGGCGCGAGGGTTGGGATAGTGCCAGATCGCCCAGGCATAGAAAGGGGAATTCAACATACAGAGATTGTCTTGGACTACTGAAATTCCGGTCAGGAAATTAGCGGCCAAGCCACATCGTCCATCTCGCCACATTTTGAAGCCTAAACCTTTTATTTTATCAGTTAAGCCAACCAAAATCAAAATATTGTACCCTCGCCTGGAAAAAAATCGCGTATTCCGAAATGCATATACAGACTCAATTCGATTTTAACAACGTTCTCTTCGTTTATTGGAAATTTTCTCGCTGACAACGGCGTACCTGCTTTGGATATTTGTCCCTTGGGAATCACTCTGCGAATTATTTCATGTATCCACTGAAGGTGTGAGGCTACGCGGACGATGATTGCCGGAGACTGGACCTTCTCCTTTTTTGGACTGCCGGAAGCAATGCCGACGACTGTCTGTTGATTGCCGGTAAACAGGATGAGCCCACCACCGCTGTCACCCTTCAAAAATAGACGACCGCGATTTTATTATGTTCAAATTTCTGATTCATAGAAATTAGTGAGAAATAGATTATCACAACATTTTGCTTTTGCTATGGCGAGTATTCGGAACTCATTACAGTCATTCACGCCGTGGAACTCTATCACCCGAGGAGATATCCTTGCAACCTGTCCAGCTTCATTGGAGAATAGCACTTTTACCTATGTCGCAATATTTTACATCAGGTAGTAGCTTATCAACTAAATTTCCACACTTAACTGCCACTTAACGGTGTCACGAACGTGTACTGAGATTCGGCTCGCTTACACTGTTAAATCAGTTGCTTATTTTCAGTGGGGTGCGGATTAACAAGTTTATTATTTCCGTTGCGCAAAATGCTCAATTCCATCAGTTTACGGCCATTCCACTTATTCCATGGATTTGCCTCTCAATATATTGGTAAACTCGATAGGTCGCCAGCTTCCAGGCGCTGAAGTGTTGTAGAGATTGGTACTTTGCCGATTACTAGTCAGATGACTCTTGTTGTGCCCACCTAGCTGGGCAACCGATTTGTAACTCAATGGCTAACATAGGCAGCCGGATCAACAGCCACCTGATCACTTCCTACATAATGCTCCCGAATAACTAATAGTTCAACATATTTGTCGACGCGTAAACACTAGTCTTGATCAAAATGTTTTTCACTGACTCTTGTTATATAACGTTTGATTGACCACCCTGAACTTGATACATAGTGGCCAGTTGTATTCCTGTTCAAAATTTGCACATGATACTCAGTCGCCCAGGGAATGTATGTCGCCTCCTCGCCTCCAAGCTGGAAAGCCCGCACCCGTCTGAAAGTTCACTGTCGATGTGTCTGCGGTAATTCGAAAAAACCTTCACCCAATCTCCCAAACAAACCAAAACAATTTCTATCTGCATGAATGACAGAAGCCTGCGTTTCAGATCCAACGGTGGATCGCTGGAGCGATGAAAACTCCCGTAGAAAAAGAGTCTCAATTTTGTCAAGGTAACGACTTTAAAATTCAGATCCATCATCGTCGGCTCTCACGGCATTCCAAATATGCAATGGCTTCTATAATAACCTAACGGCTTTAATGTAAACCACCTGTTAATCTACCATCGGTGTGCTCTCCTGGGCACGTCAAGCAGACATGAGGATTGAATTTTAAACAATGTTTTACGAAGGCTCACTACACCAACTTATAACTATGAAATTTGAAAGTCTCCTGTGTAACATCACTAGGTTCACCGAAATATGCCGTCAAACGCGAATGCAAATATATTGAAATTATCTAATTTGTTGCGTTTATAGTACTCTACCGTCTTCGTCATTTTATCCATGGAATATCTTTTAAACCCAAATAATTTTGCCCAACGTAATCGAAATCTATTAAATAAATACTTTTGCAAGCTGTTGCGCGACCATAGGAGATGATATTAAAAATGCAACATCCAGAAGTGAATATGTCAGTTTAGTTACCAGCTACGTTTATATTTTACGAACGCCGGGGAGCCATAGAATGTGAAATGATGGAATCATCCTACTTCGTCCACCGTCCCGTTTGTGGTGGCCGACGTGTCACATTCCGTTTTGAACATTAGGACTTCGCTACCACGTCACAATGAAAATAATCTGATTGTACGCGAAAATAACCTCGAAATTGGTCACAGGGCTAATGTCATTAAGGCCGCCGTTTTCGTCCTCTTCAGCGAGCTGTGTGCTCTCTGAACATGTCAAATATAGTCGTATGCTCTACTGGAAGTTTCGTGAAGGAACCAGTTGTCTACGGCAAACTTTCAGCTTCTTAGCCTTAGCTTTTTTGCCGGCTCCCGCGAATTGCTCGACTTCACCTATGAATCATGCCGCGATTTTCATCCTACGCGTAGAGTAAAGAAGATGTAGCGCTTTCCATCTAGCCACAGATTTATGTGCTTATGATTTGCCACTGGAAAATGGGTTGTACTGTTTTTGATGTGATCAATGATGCGGAAATATACAGCGATTTGCCGAGGTTCCCTGCACCGTTGGATATCAGTCCTGTCGTTTCACCTGGCCTGGTGAGATACACGGTGGGTTTCCTAATATTTAGCCAACATGTGTTGATAAGCGATTAAAATAATTATACTTGGTTAACTGCATCAACGTTTTGAAAAATCGCTGATTCTGCCAAATAAATTATTGAGAATAATTCACCGATTTTCAAGTTTGATTTCTTGCTTGGTTGCCACCAATCAGAGCACACATTCGATAATCCAGAGAATTTATATTCAATGAACCGGTGACAATCTCACTAGGATCGATTTCCATTAGCTTTTCACATAGCAAGATTAAAATGTTTTCTCTCCCATTTTGGTCATTCTCAAACGGATTACATAAAATCGTCGTAGGTTTGACCATTATCTCCCCATAATCAAATAATCATGAGCTTTCATCTTCAAGGCCTTGGCGTTTATACCAACTGTTTGATTGCCGTAATTGATGAGAGTCTTTTAAACTTCAAACAGTTGTTCTAAAATGCGAGAGCTTGGCTTCTTCTAAAACGGATAAAGATTACTCCAATTTATTCAACCATTCTCATAATTTCCAATTACATAGAATCTGCTCCGTTGAGTCTAAAATCGAGGTGGCCTTGCCACATTGACCGATGAGCTGTATATTGGCCGCCATACAGGAGGTGCATCAGCTAATATAACACTAACTTACCCGATACGTTCTCTGTCCCTTCTCATTCAGAGCACCAAACGTTCGATCCAAAAAATCTCCTCCAAAATGCCCGTATCTACGCTGCCATCTCTGCTTCCTTTCCACATTTAAATGAACCAAATTTGGTTTACGTTCACAGAAGTTTGTTTTATCACAGGTTTGACCAAAGCCCACGAACGTTAAAGTAGATGATTCCGCTGGAAGGTTTGCCGTGTTTGGGATTTCTACAGCACGAACGTCTCTTCCATTGATGTCTAGTGGTTCGTTTAAATATATCAAGCCGATATCGTAGCCCCAAGTTTCTGGGAAAGAATAATAACGAAAAAATGATCGAGTTTACATCAAAATGGCGCATTATTTCTATCATGACAGCCAGGTCCTTCACACGTGGAAATCTGTAATTTTGGCCAACTTTTCTAACGTTTTATGAGCTACCACGCCTTGTTGATTACGTTCATGGTGTTATGACTGAAGCGGCTTTCACAAAATGTTCCCAAAATACTTATCGGACATTTGGGTTGGGTCCACAACCTCACAAACCAATTTGGTCAAATGTACCAGCTAATACAAGGTGCCCGAATTATTTCCGGTGAAAATTCAGAAAAATAAAGGTTCAGTGAGACGGCGCATGACCAACTTTGAATATGTTAAACGTCAAAATTTATAGAAAACCCTCTGGATGCATACTCCCCAGCGTGGTTTTCTACCAAAGATCTGCGGCAAAGGTTTTCCCAATTCTAATAAATGTCTCGGTTATGGCAAAATTCAGGCACGCATTGCAAACTATTATAAACATAAGTGGTAGTTTCGGGGATTTAATATACATTACTGCAAACTCCGGTTACAATGGGGACAATAAAACCTTCCCCAAACTTAAACGAACACGGTGCATTCAATGAGTTTCCAAACACATTTTGCAGCAGCACTTCGCAAATTACAGTCATTTTACTTTACCGGGATTGCTCAAACATTTTAGTAAATCTAACGTACAATATCATGTCAAGTACAAAATGCCACATAGCAGTGTTAGTCCATTTGAGAAAGCCATTGGATTTTCGCTCCGTAAATAAACCTACTTTTGCTGATTACTCAAAAAGCGCCTCATAACACGGAATCCGCAATCTTTGATCATTGGGTAAATATTCACTCGTTCCATTGGGAATTGCGAAAAATCGTGGTGGCTTTTTGCAATTACACAGCCCCAACTTCTAATCATACGATGCACCTGACGCATTGACTGGGTCATTGAGTCATTTCTTTGCAACTGAAAGTACGTTTGGAGGAAGTCCAGTTACAATGATAGTCCATGTGACTGTTTTTACCGAAGAGGTGATTATTTATCAGCTAGGCTTTGACTTGTATTGTGCATTTTCTTACAATGCCATTTTACATAGGTATTATAAAACATCTGTATCGTTCACATTTTGATAAAATCTCGGCTGTTCAATTCCTAAATATTCTTTGAATCCCAGACGATATATCAGTGAAAAGAGCAACTTCTCCCAGACATTTAGCTTCTTTGATTTTGAAGATTTATTAGATTACATATCTATTTGTACTCAAAGTGTGAACATATTTTCAAAGACACAACAGTTGAATTTGCATAAATATATTCATGTTTACTTGTGCGTATGGGAAATTGTTTCACATGTTTTTGCTACTCGTCAAGCTGGCCGTGTACATTTCAGGCGACATATTACCATTTAAACTTCAGGCAAATGTATCATCATTCTGGCAACTGGTTAATTACTGTCTTCAACTGATTACCTGACAACAAACACAGGAATGCGGACCACCAAGGGAAGCTAAGTACAAGCTAAGTGAATAAAGCAGACGACGTTTATGAAAAAGGGATAGGGTTTTTACTAACATCAAAGCAGACGACGTTTATAAAAAAAGGGATAGGGTTTTCTACTAACATCAGAGCATATCTCAACATACATCTCAAAGTAACCAACCAAAACATAAGAATTATGAAAAAGTAAATCTTTCCCACTTCAGTGGTAACACAGCGACTGACAGATCATTCAAATCACGGCTCATCTTCCTCCAAAAAACAAACTTCATCCTGATTAACACAGTGTGAAAAGCTATAGGACCATGAGCATGGCAATCAAAATATCTGGTCAAACGTCCAGAGACCAATTGTGTAATTCACCCATGATACCCATTTAAGTAATGTTTGAGAAAGCAGTGGTGGGAATGTAAACTTTGCTATTGCTGAGCCCATTGTGGAAATCAATCCTCTGTGTATCCCCCCAATTATGCATGCTCACGTGATTTTTAATCGTTCGAAATTATCAGATGAATGCTTGCTTCCTCTGCATTTGGAGGAATTTGCTCTCAATCTACACAGTGTTTTGAACGTACCATTGAGACCTCCTGGGTTCATTGTGTATCTGGTTAAAATCACTTCCGATAGCATGTCTCCAGTAGGCGTTCGTTATGTTGCTTCACTCCCAAGTTGATGCACCATGCCACTCAGTTTGATCATGTATAACAGTCAGATATATGACCCAACACTCGTCAGGTAAGATCAAACGCGAAATTGTTAATAATTCAAAAATGTGTGGGTCAACGTTCAACGGCGACCTGCTTTTTTTAACACATCTTCACTTCATTCAAAGAATGAGGCCCTCAAGAATATCGGAGGAAATGTTTGAAGTCGCATTCTAAATTTCTTGTAAAGTCTGATCCAACCATTCCAGATGAAAGCTGTATCAATACGACCTAAAACATGTTTTTGCAAGTATACAATTACAGCCATTAAAAGAACCTTGAGATCTATTTTTAAGAGACACCAGACGACATTATGGAATATGCTTGTTCCATTTTCACGCGTTACTCACTCATTTGATGCTTGTTGTAGTTAGGATGTGTGATGCACAGACTGGATGTTGTTGTCAAACTGTAATGAAATAAAATTCCTTGTATAGTAAACACAAAGTCTAGTGATCAGCTTGTGGGGCATATCAAAAGCAAACTGTAAATTATTGAAACAAGGCGTTCTGCAGTGTTTTGCAATGAGAGTGAGGAAGCAAGAAAGTGAATCGTCTGAGGTGACGTAAACACGGCTTCCTTGAATAAACGCATATAAGTACTGCTGACCACTATAAATAATTTGAAAGTCAGATTGCTGCTGGTACAACCCGATCCATTATGTGCACTTTTGTTCACCTGTTATTCTCCTGCTTGTCCGAGCGAAATTGTATGCCCTTGCTGAACACCATAACGAGTTTCAATGAAAAATACTACCTCACTCTTTCGTCAAAACTAAATGTTTTGTTGCTTAATTCATTATTATAGCACCAAAAATGTTTTTAAAACGTGTATGTAGCTGAATTTTTATGCTACCAGATTGCATCTCTTGTATATGTGTATTACTGTGTTACGCTATCATAAAAGAACTGGGAGCAAAATGATGTGAGTGTTTCCTTAGCACGGACAGGAACAATCAGTTTTGCAAATTAGGAACGATGAAACCTGCAGCGGTGTTGTTTGGTGTTCTTCCGCGTAAAGCTTCCTGAAATGTACCAAACATTTGCATTTTTTGCCACCAAGTCTCATTCGAGCTTCACAGGTATAATCCGTAACACAACCCAAACTGATCAGGCAGGACAGTTGGAAGTACCTGAAATTGAACACATATACACATTAAACATATACACACGATTCGATTCTCTTTCATCTCTAATCTACCCTTATCACCATGGCCTAAGATCCACCATAGAGCCCTAGTGAGTCCTAACGCTTCCGCTCTGGATGGTAGAATAGGATATGTTCTGCTCTAGTAAGCTCCCTTTAGCGTAACGTGAACAGTGATGGAACAAGCATAGTCTACTTGTCCTAGCCACCTATGAACTCAGCTTATGGCTTGGGTTGAATGAAAGCTTATTCATTAGCTCATAAACAACATTTAACAAATACATCAATGTCCGGTAATGTTGTAATAACTGATTTTCGAAGCATCGCTACTTGTCTCCTTTCAGCTGGTGAGTATAGTTAGGGGGTCGCTTTACTCACCTTATCTTCCTATGATAATTTTAGTGCATGTGCATTGCGACAGTGAGCGCGGGAGTTTTGTCGCCTGCATAATATGGCCCATTCCATGTTGGAACAGAGATAATCTTCAAGCATTATATTTTGTATTTGGCAGCAGCATCGTATAAGCAGCCGCGTAGCTCACCGGTGGGTAACACGCTCAAACAGTTTGAGTTGACAAACTGCTATCCTTAGATTGCTGTTACGTGTTACGCACACCATCAATGTGAGAGATCAAAAAAGACCTATGTGATCAGCCTAAGAGGCTGGTGAAATAAGTCGCAAAACCTCAGCAGAAAGAATGTGTAATTTGATTGAAATTGTAAGCATTGTGAGCTAAGAGCCATCTCCCTCTTGCGTATCATACAATTCGGTACTTGGTATTGAAGGCCTTAGAATGAATCGACAATTTCAAGGCTTATTTCTGACCATGAATGTCCATTCATCTACCCCCGCCAGAATTGGTGACGCTGTAGCTCCTCACAGGGTTCGGTGTCTATTGCCTTCACGTGTCTTTTGGTCTCCACAATTGAGTCGGATTGGATTTACAGCAACTGATGTCATTATTTGAGCATATTTTCTGAAAACTGAGGCTACATGTAGCTGGTTTTTCAATTGTGCTACTCCAGAACAATGCATTCACCTGCGGGTAATCGCGCAATATACAGCCATGTGCTGCATTCGTTTACTACAAGTTTATGTAACAATCTATAACGTGTGTGGATTTCACCACCCTGACTGGTGTATAACAATCCAAGTAACCACTGTACAAACGAAAAATAAAGAACGATTGATTTGTCGTATCCTGGATGAAGAAGGAAATTTAGGCGGTGTGTTGGGGTTATTTTTGCGCTGCTCAATTCGAGATATCATAGGTTCAAAAGGTAAGAGAGGCAAAAAGCAATCGAAAGAGCTCAATTTCCCGCTAAATATCCTGAACGCATTTCGGCATTTTTTCAAACGACTGTGCTATTTAGGAGACAGAATTTCACAGACGGCCAGTTCTTAATTCATAATCGTTGCAACGGGGTCACTTTAGGAGCCACTCACGAACGTGTTCAGTAGTGTACATTGCAAAATCGTTATTTATAAATATGGGAAAACTCGAAGGAGTGTCTCCATTCGATTGGTGCGCAAGGCAGCTCCCGGTTAATATTGTAAGTCCTGGTCCAGAGAATTTCGGTACCTACACTCCGAGTCCAAACAAGAATTAACTACAGAGTTATAATTTCGATAAACAGATTTGAAGAGACAGGCAAGTCTCAGAGAAAGTTAACTTACGGAGGTTTCGAAGCTGTCCACTGGCAGGTTGGTATAACAGTAAACTTTCTGTCAATACTAAATTCGAATATCTTTATTCACTTCTAATCTATTCGTGCGATAACATTCGAAGATAACTTACGCCGATTTGTAATTTAAACGTGTAATCCGCTTCATCTGGAGTTTGGCAACAGTGAGCAGCAGTTAAAATCCAGTTTCTCCTAATTATGGTCCCTGAACAGCCAGAAACCCCATTCTTTGTTGTCTTGTAGATCTTTACCGCCCATGGCGCCTCTCCCGTACTCGCAGGCTGACCTAGTAAGACACGTTTTTGTAAAAGCAGTCCGTCTGCGAACGCTTGGGAAAGGGTAAAAGCAAAGAGTTGATTGCTGTAATGAGTGCCGTGCAACGTGGGACAAAGATGCATTCCCAAACCAGGGTCAACAGGAGAATGATCCGTGAAAAAAGCCACCTCGCACTCACCTAGAGTAAGCAGAATGTTCCAGATGAACGGTGCCATTTTCTAAAGTGTCAGATAAAGAACTGTTGAGAATTTTGTTTATTTTCTAGATAGAGTGCACCGAATTGAATTTACAGATCTGCTAAACAGACCTGAGTGTAGACGGTAATCTAGATAACACATTGGCATAAACGTTCAAGTATGTTTTGACGAACTGAGGATAATGATCTTCTCCGCAGACAACTCCCGAAGAAAAATTACTCTTGTCCAAATTTCATAGAGGGTGTAGTTAGTTCGCCCATGTTTGGAATTCATATCTTCCAGTAGAGTGCAAGACAGCCAGCGTACGATTGTCATGCGGTCGCACATGATTTGGCCGTGGGTCGATGTGGAAAAACTGGCGAAGACTGAAGACCCGTAACGCAGCGGAACGAAAATTGGTTCTCGTCGGCCATCCTCCTTATGTCGTGATGTCCATGGTAAGCAAGGAGATCTAGGCTATCTCAAAACAACAGAACGCTCGGACAGTAAGCCATGAAAACTAATCTTGGAAAACATGTTTATGTCGTGTGTCACATGTTTGGATTGAAGAGCAAGCCAGCAGCTTGCACCACTTCCCCGAGTAAACGATCAAAACATTTAGCCGTCCCGATTTTGGATATCTGGACACATATTCAGTTGGATCCATTCTTCTGTAACTGGCATAGCATTTTGATTATATTCAAGTAGCTTGCAAAATCATCCTGGTCTACGCGATGAAAGTAATATAATTGTTAATTACGCGACGTGATTTTTTGTTTCCCTATTTCTCAGGGACTGCTCCAGGTTCAAGACAGAATTGTTCTATTTTATACGAAGTTGACTCTACCTCAACCGTTTTCTTTAGACGATTTGTCTACATTCATTTCTGGACTTGTTGTTGAAAATTTGTCCCACTTTGAACTGAACAACAAGTTTCCCGCTTAATTTGTCCGATAGCACACTGCCCTTCGTGTGTCATCCTGTGTTGCTGACTGCCCAAAGTTCAATCTAGCGTAAGCCTTTCTTTAACTCTCCTCATGATTTACTGTTAAGTTCCTACAGAACTACGGTCTACCTATCTGTACTGTCTGCCCAAGTTCAATTCAATATATTGTTCACTGTGCAATTGCGACTACTGAACAAACGCAGGTGAAGTTCTTAGAATTCGGTTTCGCCGCAAGTACTACTGACCGTCCGTTGGTGAATTAGACTACACGTTACCTGTCAGATACGACACCTAGATCGTGCGTTTAGGCTAAGTAACCTATTCCTTGCTTTGAGATCACGGCCTTAGCACAGGATCGTACAAAGTTGGCTAGAAATTCCGTACGAAGTTCAATATCCGGCTACATTAAGACGCGTTATGTCTGTGTCTCGACTGCCTTCTCCGTCTCGTGCATCCACCAGTAGCAGATTGTCCACGCAAGAATTAATGAGAGAACTGGACCTTGCCCGTATAAAGATTAAAAAGTTAGAGCTGGAGGCGGATGCTGCTAAAAGAATCAAGGAATATCAAGACAGTGTTCAACAGGAGATGGAGAAGTTAGACGAAATTGCTCGATCCATGAATTCTGGGGGTTTGGAAACTTCTCCTTGTCTTGCAACAAGTGAACGGTGTGATGCCGTAAGAAGATATGTAAATTCCATACCAGACCCAAAGGACTTACCAATCCCAGTTGAACAAGATACTGTTATCAACCCTCCGAATATCCATTTACGTAATGCTAACACGAGGCAAGACGATCGGCTTCTGGAAACCGCTCAGTTGGTGCAAACATGTATGGGACTTCCTGCGCGACAGCTGCCAAAATTTGATGGAAACCCCGCCGACTACCACAGTTTCATGCGCAGTTTCATGTCCACTATTGCTCGACGCACTCGTGATCCGGCAGACCGATTCTCGTACCTGGTACATCATTGTGAAGGTGAGGCAGCCCAAGCCATTAGACGGTGTGGCGTTTTGGAACCCGAGGAAGGCTACGCAGAAGCACTACGTATACTTGAACGTAGGTTTGGTGATCCCCATATCATTGCAACTACCTCGATAGAGCAACTGACGGAAGGGCCGACCTTAAAGGCGGACGATCATAAAGCTTTGGTCACTTTGGCTGACGACATGATGATTTGTTCTGCTACGTTGAAACAACTGGAATATCCAAATGATCTTAATTCTTGTCGGACCATTGGGGCTGTTGTAGCTAGATTACCTAGTACCATGCAGAATGAATGGTTTGCCCTGGCAGCTAAATCATTCAAGTCCAAGCGTGATCCAACATTCGACGAACTGGCAAAGTTGATAAGTGACAAGGCCGATGCAGCAGCAGCTCAACAGGTGTACGCCGTAGGACGGAGGTTTATGCGTCCCCAGCCAAACACAGTGAGGCCTCAACCAACACACAAATCCCCACTATATAAAGCAGCCATCCTGACGACGCAGACAGGCAACGACAGATCAGGTCAGGTTAGGTTACCAGTGAAATGTGCACAGTGTGGATCATCTCACTACCTGGATCAGTGCCCAGAGTTTATTGAAATGTCAGTTGTAAGCAGAATTGCCTGCGTAGACCGACTCCGAGTATGTTATTTATGTTTAAAACCGTACCATCAAGCAAGGGTGTGTCGATCCAGACATGCCTGTGGGTTCCAGCTATGTGTGGGTAAACATCATCCACTTTTGCACCGACCGAGCTCTTCCAAGACAGAAAACGAACCAGAACCACCTGAGATTGCATCAGAAGGTGTACACCATAGCATAGCAGACGTCCCAAAATCAAATATATCGCTTGCTGTAGTACCAGCTCGGATTCGGGGACCCGAAGGAGACGTCGTTGTCAATGCCTTTTTGGACAACGGTGCTAGTACGACCCTGATCCATAGTTCACTTCTGCCGAAACTGGGATTGAAAGGTACACCTGCGTCATTAATTATTAAAACTATCACTGGAGAGTGTGTCACAAGATCTGCATCAGTTTCGTTCTCCATAGAATCGCTCGATTCTGAGGAAGTAATACCAGTTCATCGCGCTTGGGTTGTCGACTCCATGCCCTGCTTACGATCACTCGCGCCACGTCCCAAACAGTCCCAGAAGTGGAAGCATTTAAAGGAAGTACCGTTTCCAGAATTGAAACCAGTGGACATAGGTCTTCTTATCGGTTGTGACGTCCCAAAGGCACACTGGGTTCTAGAGCAGAGGTTCGGGGGCCCCCAAGATCCTTACGCAGTAAGAGGACCGTTGGGATGGACAGTTCTGGGGCCTTTATACTCAAATCCCAATAACAACCAGAGCGAGGCAATTTTCCATCACATCAGTCAAACGGACGACTTAAATTTACAGCTCGAACGTATGTTCAACTTCGAATTTCTCGAAGCTGCCTGTACCAAGCGAGCAATGTCGCTGAATGATCGAGTGACCTATGACCGAATGCTTACGTCTTTGGAAATAGTGGACGGACACTATCAAATACCCTTACCTTGGAAGGAAGGATCCCCGTGTCTACCAGACAACAAAAGCTTGGCACTCAGAAGACTTTTTGTTTTAAAGGGTCGTCTTGAACGTGACCCTATATTTAGGAAACTCTACTGTGAAAAGGTAGAAGAGTATGTAAGTAAAGGCTATGCAGAAATCGTACCTGACAGTGAGCAAAATAAAGCTGGCCCAAGTGTATGGTACCTACCTCACCATGGCGTGTTCAAAGCAGGAGACAGAAGCAAAGTTCGCGTTGTTTTTGACTGTGCTGCAAAAACTTTAAATACCTCCCTGAATATGCAGCTGCTTACTGGTCCAGATCTGGTGAATAGTTTATGTGGCGTCCTTCTAAGATTTCGGGAACACCCTTACGTGTTGGTCGCAGATATTGAGGCGATGTTCCATCAAGTTAAAGTCCCACAATCCGATCGGGATGCACTACGTTTTCTTTGGTGGACCAACGGTGAGCTTTCCAACCGACCGATTTCTTACCGCATGACTGTTCATCCGTTTGGAGCAACTTCATCGCCCTGTTGCGCTAGCTTAGCTCTCAGGCAGACTGTTAAAACCTTCATGACCCCCTACGGAGGGGAAGCGGTAAGATTAGCCAATCGATCCTTCTACGTCGATGATTGTCTGATCAGTTTGCCCACGAAAGTAGCGGTAAAGACTACAGCCACGCAATTCAAGGAGGCCTTAGCATCTGGTGGATTTAATCTTACAGGTTTCTTCAGTAATGTGGAAGAAGCATTGTGTGACTTACCCGAAGCGATATCTACTACTACACCACTTCATATAGATCGTCAACCAGACTACGTAAGGAGAACGTTAGGCGTGTTATGGGAAAATACGACTGATTGTTTCTGTTTCAAGGTTGAAAGCTGGAATAGTATCCCCACTCGTCGGGCTTTACTGTCTTACGTAGCTTCATTGTTTGACCCTCTGGGGATGGTTGCACCAGTACTACTGCCAGCAAAGTGCCTGATTCAGGATCTCTGTCGAAGGAAGGCTGCCTGGGACGATATTATGCCTGAGAATGAAACGTTGAAATGGAAGACCTGGTTGCTGAATTTACAAAATGTAGAAAGCATTCGCATACCAAGGTGTATCCGACCCAAATCATTTGCTTCGGATTGTAGGACTGAGTTGCACGCATTTTCTGATGCTTCAGAGACCGGCTATGGTGCTGCGATCTACATCCGACTGATCGACCCGCCGAGAATACCCCACTCCACACTATTGATAGGAAGGTCCAGGGTTGCCCCCATCAAGTACACAAGCATACCACGATTGGAGCTCACTGCTGCTGTATTGTCTGCCAAGCTAACTGCTTGTGTGAGAGAAGAACTGTCTATTAAAGTAGATTCCTCTTTTCTGTGGACAGATTCTATGATTGTGTTACAAATGATACGTAACCGAACTACACGTTATGAAACCTTCGTGGCTAACCGACTAGCGTCCATTCTTGATTATTCGGAACCCGAAGATTGGATGTACGTCGAAAGCAAATGCAATCCTGCAGATATAGCTTCCCGTGGTCTACTATCCGACACGTCCAAATTGTCCTTGTGGCTATCTGGCCCTGAATTTTTGAGAAAAGATTGCAACGAGTGGCCCTCTCAACCGGTTAGCTATCCTATTCCCGTTGCGCATGTAAAGTCAAAGGGAACTGAGGTGGTACATACGACCTCCACTTATGTACATTGGATTGATCGTTTTGAGCACGTGTCCAGTTGGAGTCTGCTAAAGAGGCTAGTGGCGTGGCTGCGCCGTTTCTGCCTATGGATGAGACACAGAAGATCTGTGCTGCCCGGAGACGAGTTATGTGGTAGATTGACCAGAAAGGATTTGGTGGAGGCGGAATGTCTTATCCTTAGGTCGGTTCAAACAGCTTGTTTCACAAACGAAATGAAACTACTGAAATCCACAGTATCTTCTAACGCTTGGAGGCCCCTGCGATTACCGGGTCAACTACGACGACTCTCCCCAATTATCCACCAAGGTATTTTACGTGTTGGGGGACGCCTTAGATGGGCTCCAGTGCCTTTCGATATGAGACATCCAGTAATTCTCCCAAGTTATCATTTCGTAACCAGGCTCCTCGTCCAGCATACCCATATACTGAACGGCCATGTTGGAACTTTGCATGTCCTTAATGCGCTACGGGAAAAATATTGGGTTGTCAAAGGTCAAGCAGTCGTTCGGAGTGTTCTACATTCTTGTTTTCACTGCAAACGCTGGCATTCTCAACCTGAAGTACAAATTATGGCTCCAATTCCTGAGGATAGAATGCTGACTCATGAAGCACCTTTCGCAGCGACTGGTATTGATTACTTCGGACCTTTGTTGGTAAAGCGAGGTCGTGGGGTTGAAAAACGTTACGGATGTATTTTTACTTGCTTGACAATACGTGCTGTACATATTGAGGTGGCCTGTTCTCTCGAAACGGACTCATTTTTGTGCGCCTTTTCCAGGTTTACTGCTCGGCGAGGATATCCAATTCGTATTTACAGTGATAATGGCACTAATTTCCGTGGTGCTGAAGCTGAGCTCAGACAAAGCCTACTTCGGATGAACCAGGAGAGAGTGTCCAAAGCTCTTGTACAACGGGGATGTGATTGGATTTTTACTCCACCAAAGGCTAGCCACAGGGGAGGCGTCTGGGAAAGAATGATACGATCTATTCGGAGGATACTGAGATCGTTGCTTGGTGATCAACTGGTAACCGATGAAGTTCTTATTACTGTGCTAACTGAAGTGGAAAAAATCATTAATGATCGACCTCTGACGAAATTATCAGATGACCCTCTCGACTTTGGGGCACTTACTCCTAATCACCTCCTGTTACTCCAGGGTAACCCTTCAGTCGAAAGCTCACCTGGATCAAACATGAAGCTAACTAGACGATGGCGCCAGGCACAACAGTTAGTCGATACTTTCTGGGTCCGGTGGATAAAGGAATACTTACCTACGCTGCATCAAAGACATAAGTGGGTGGGATCTGGCCGTGATCTTAAGGTGGGGGACTTGGTTCTCTTGGTCGATACGTCCGTATCTAGGGGTTCCTGGCCAAAGGGAGTTGTACAAACGGTTACGCCAGGAAAGGATGGACGAGTTCGTGACGTCATGGTTCGAACGGTGACCGGACTCTTGAAGAGAGATGTTCGACATGTGTGTCTCCTCGAGCAAACCATTGAAGATCAAAGTCCACCCTTGACCCCGCGGGAGTGTTAATTACGTGACGTAATTATTTGTTTCCCTATTCCTCAGACTAGTTCATCACCCTTCCGTGACTGCTTAAGTTTCAAGACTGAACCGTTCTATTTTATACAAAGCCGACTCTACCACAACCATTTCTATAGACGATTTGTTTACATTTATCCATGGACTTGTTGAAATTTTGTTCCACTTTGAACTGAACAATTTTCCCGCTTAATTTGTCCGATAGCACGCTGCCCTTCGTGTGCCATCCTGTGTTGCTAACTGCCCAAGGTTCAATCTAGCCGTAAGCCTTTCTTTAACTCTCCTCATGATTTACTGTTAATTTCCTGCAGAACCACGGTCTACCTATCTGTACTGTCTGCCCAAGTCCAATTCAATATATTGTTCACTGCCCAATTGCGACTACTGAACAAACGCAGGTGAAGTTCTTAGAATTCGGTTTCGCCGCAATTACTACTGACCGTCCGTTGGTGAATTAGACTACACGTTACCTGTCAGATAGGACACCTAGATCGTGCGTTTAGGCTAAGTAACCTATTCCTTGCTTTGAGATCACGGCCTTAGCACAGGATCGTACAAAGTTGGCTAGAAATTCCGTACGAAGTTCAATATCCGGCTACATTAAGACGCGTTATGTCTGTGTCTCGACTGCCTTCTCCGTCTCGTGCATCCACCAGTAGCAGATTGTCCACGCAAGAATTAATGAGAGAACTGGACCTTGCCCGTATAAAGATTAAAAAGTTAGAGCTGGAGGCGGATGCTGCTAAAAGAATCAAGGAATATCAAGACAGTGTTCAACATGAGGTGGAGAAATTAGATGAAATGGCTCGATCGATAAATTC
This sequence comes from Opisthorchis viverrini, assembly GCF_000715545.1. Lineage (NCBI taxonomy): Eukaryota > Metazoa > Platyhelminthes > Trematoda > Opisthorchiida > Opisthorchiidae > Opisthorchis > Opisthorchis viverrini. The sequence goes on from NW_008751787.1 coordinate 1,039,223, forward strand.
TGGGGGTTTGGAAGCTTGTCCCTTTTTTGCAACAAATGAACAATGTGATGCCGTAGAAAAAAATATGTAAGTTTCATACCAGACCTAAAGGAATTACCAATACCTGTTGAGCAATATACTGTTATCACCCCTTCAAATATTCACTTATGCAATGCTAACATGTGGCAAGACGATCGGCTTCTGGAAACCGCTCAGTTGGTGCAAACGTGTGTGTGACGTCCTGCGCGACAGCTGACAAAATTTGATGGAAACCCAACCGACTACCACCGTTTTATGCGCAGTTTGATGTCCACTATTACCTGACGCACTCGAAATCCGGCAGACCGATTCTCACACCTGGTAAAACATTGTGAAGTTGAGGCAGCCCAGGCCATTGGACGATGTGGCGTTTTGGAACCCGAAGAAGGCTACGCAGAAGCACTACGTATTCTTGAACGCAAGTTTGGTGATCCCCATATCATTGCAACTACATCGATAGAGCAACTGTCCCTAAAGGCGGACGATCATAACGCTTTGATCCTTTTGGCTGGCGACATGATGATTTGTTCTGCTACGTTGGAACTACTGGAATATCCAAATGATCTTAATTCTTGTCGGACCATTGGGGCTGTCGTGGCTAGATTGCCTTGTACCATGCAGAATGAATGGTTTGCCCTGACAGCTAAATCATTCAAGTTCAAGCGTGATCCAACATTCGACGAACTGGAAAGTTGTAAACAAAGCGACTATCGTCATTTAAACTAATAGTTGTAGTTGGCAGGATTCAACCTTCAAGTCTACACGCTTTTACAGGTGGGTCCTTGTAGCAATTCGATGACGTTCTAGAACACGCCACAGGCAGCAGTTGCAAAATAGTTACATATTATTTGTAATACCTGTACACGACCATTCAATACCGAGACAGCCAAGTTTTCGGTAAACAGGTTTCGGCCGTTACCGTCAGAACTGAGACAAATCCCTTTAATCGAATGGGTAGCGTTCACCATATATGTGTTATTACATTTAAAACCATCTATTCTTTTTGCGCATTGGTGAGACGTTGTAGTTTGCTATGCTCCTTTTAGATCACAGTGTGGGATAAATATACACTTCTGTTATTTTCTTGTTCTTTTGTTTAAAAGGTGATTCTAAGTTTTCTTAGAATTTTAACGCAACCATGGTAGATAACCTGAGAGATTCAGTTCATGTGGGCTCGGATATTTATCTGTGGTAAGTAGACGTCATGAAAAACAAAATTTAATCGTTTACTAGCTACCTGCGCCTGGAAGACCAATCAAGAACTTACTGAGCTTGGTGAAAATACATTTCTTAGATACCTCCCAGGTAATTCCAAGGAGTGACTATTAATCAAATATGTTTCTTTGCAACCTAAGGGTGGAGTAATTTACGTGAAGAAGATAGACGAACTTTTATTACTAAGATTTGCCTGCGGGCGTGGCTATCTTATATGTGGACGTATCGGGTTTGATTACGTGCGAGATTTGGGTGCATCCATGCAAAACGTTAACCGTAATGACTACCCAACTAGGTGCAAACTGAAAAAAGTGACTTTGGCTTTTGTTTTACAAAACTTACCATTTTCATTGGTGTGTCCCATAGACTGCTAGTGAATAAGTTTGCTTTGCGACCTCTATTAAACCATGTTTACACGTCCATCGATTTGTGCACCTTGTCCTAAAAGTTGTCAGTCAACCCAAGTGATCAAATGTATCACTAAGCTGCTCCACTGAGTATGAACACCTGTACTGCCTGACTAGCGATATTTACATGGATCACAAAGGGTGACGGTAAAATCTGAGCGCTGAAGTTCTCAAGCACAGCACTTCTCACGATGCTACATATTTTTATCCGTTTTGTTACAAGTGACCTGGCACACTGCCAACTGATGACCTTAACGGAAATCTGTGGAGAACTCAAACCAGTGACCCGACACACCAGGAGGATGAAATTTTATTCAGGAAAGATCGGTCAATGTTTGATGTGCCTTCTATATGAACCATAAAATTGAAGCTTGTTTAAAAATACTGTCATCAGGATGCGTCACAAATCAGCCCATCCTCTTTAATTATAGTTCTACCCTCATTGCCATGTAGATTAACCAGTTCTGAAAAAACTCTCCATGGTGAACTGATAAAAAATTTAAAAGTAGATTACATCCATCTAGAGTCCTGATTCAGCAAATATAAAAAAAGTCCGGCATCCACGACTCGCAGTGTGTGGACGTCTTATGGATCCCGCTTCTTTCGGTTTTAACAAGACAAGCCATCATAGTGATAAATTCTCAAAGTGTGATTTGAGTAGACTCTTGCTGAAGCTGCTAAGAAGTACATTTATTTCTGAGTGGGATAACCGTTAAATGAAGTTCACCATCCATCCGTTTCAGGAGACCACGCTCCAAAAGTGGTTTGTGTGCGTCTTTCTGGAGAAGGCCTTCACTGAGGAGAATTGCCCTGTTAGCTTTGTGAGTCAAAAAGAGGTTAGTGGTATCCCAGAAAATGACCGTGCAGCGCTGTCCGTATAAGTAAATACCATTGCAGCGACAAAAAGAGGTTGGTGGCATAAGATAATTTCCTCGATAAACAAAGCTTTTCTTGAGGACGACATTAGACATAATTACTTGTAATTTATCCAGTTGCTTGGTAAATTTTGAATGTTTCATTGTTCAGTTGACTGACTGCTTGTTTGATTTATAGTTTTCCTAATAAACAGGCAAACAAACAATGCAACACACAGATGATACTACAGTTATATGGAATCTGTCGGGCAGCTTCCGCGGTTTCAAAATCCTAAGAAGAGATGAGGAAGTACCCTCCAAACCATCAAAATGCAGCCGGAGGTGAGGTGTTTAAGATTCGGTTGCAACGATCCACGAAGTAAACAGCTGACAAATGCATTTAATTTTCTGACAGCATCTAACAATTTCAAGTCGGTGTTACTCTTCAGTTCATTCCAACGAACCACGATTTCGCAAAATTTAGTATTTTACCTAGTTAGAGCAATTATCTTTAAAATGGCGAAATGCCAAACCGGTGCTTCATTTTTTAGACTTTCCGACTGGGGCAAATCCATCCTTTTGTCATTTCCCGATTCACTAGTTGTGCACAATGTCTCCCTTAACTCTTCAAGTTATAGTGGTATTCTGAGTGTACTGACGCCCAGTACCATGGATGGATTTCATCACATATGTGTTCATCTTCTAAAATACATGTATGGTTCCAATTATGTTTGTGGAACTACATTTGGAGTAGAGCGAAATTATTTAAAACCTGAAACTGGTTGCACGGGCGTCAGTGAAAACGTATACGTAAGGCTATACTCTGGCACCAATTTGGAGTTAAAGACTTTTAATCAGGGTATTATCATCATTCCATTTCATCTGTAGTCATGTGATCTGCTAAAACAGAAAAATAGGGTTGTGTCTACAAAACCAAATAATTAACAAAGGAGAGATATACCATTATTGTAATGTGGGCAACAAAAATGTCGGAGATTATGTTCAGCAGAAATATAATTCTTACCTTGAAGTAAGGCGGACTGCACGTGACCGGTATGGAGAGTGACGTTTTAAGGGCAATTAGGTAGCCGGAGTCATCCAATCAAAACTTTAGTTCGCCACCCGCCATACACTAAATGTCTCGTGTTCATCTGTACTGCGAGAATTATGCGGCATTTGCTGAGCTATACGGAACTATGGATCGGAAAGCCAAATATGTCTTTAGGTCATATTTAGAGAATTTGAAATCGGCTTCACTTTTTTAGTAAAACTGGCTAACCGAACACCATAGGGACTTAAGCTGAATTTCGCTTGCCATGTTATGGTCTTGACTGCTGAGAATAAGATATTCATTGCTAAGCTCGAAAAAGTGGCGTTCTTCCTCATATGTTTATTTCTGCATAATTAGGTGCTGTGTGGGCCTACTTTCGTGGATAGTAAGGAATGACGTGGTCAAGAAAATTCGTTGCGAGAAATTTCAAGCTTAACAAAATAAACGCGCAACATGGAAGTATCTTGCTAACATACGACCAGCGGGCTTTAAATACCATATTCTACACAAGTCACAGATCAAAATGCCAAAGGGCACCACTTAATTAACCTTAAGATCATTTTGGTCATTTTAAAAGAGAAGAGGCTCACAATAAATTTCCGTGTGTAGAAAGTTTGGTTATGACATTCAAAACCCATTCCACAATGTAAGGAGAGAAATTACCAACTCGGGGTTATATAATACATTAAGTACCCTCACAAATTAAAGGGATATGGTATCTTCGGTAGATGTCATATTTATAATTTTATGGTGAACTATTGTCGGGATGACATTTCGAAAATGTTACGACTCATGATAGTTTAGAGGCGTCCTTGCTTTACAACGGCGTGAGCAGTTATCAGCGGTCATCCGATACGAACCTGCATTCAAATAGGATTAGCTCCTGGCGCACAAAGTCCCAGTGATAAAGATCCATGCTGATTTTCTGACTGTCCGACTAAAACTTGATTCCTTTAGCTGCATTCATGATGTCACCAAACCAGCGGATTCAGACATTCCATCCAAAACCCACAGACAGAGGCCAAACTGTCCGGGGCATGTTAGACGCTTTAAATGAAAGTAACGTGGGTGCATCGCCATTCTAGAGAAATGAATATGGTTTTTATTCGGCCAACAAAATGTTTAATTGACTCCCCATTATTATCAAAGCTGAAAACATTCACTAGCTTTGCTTCTTTTCGTCTCATTATAGTGAGTGTGCCCGCGAGAATTCCATGGTATCATTCATTCTAGTGAACACTAACGAAAATATCAACTCATCAAATTGCATCAAACCGCAAGCTGATACATACCGTTTTTGGTCAAATAATATTTACTTGATTTTTGCCCAGTCGGCATAGGAAGTAAGTCCTGAACAAACATTTGATGCATGTATTAAGACTCGAATCGTGCATAGTTACTTCCTGTGAGTGAATATTGACGCATGTATTGCTTACATACCGTGAAATTTTCAATTAAAAATGAACTATTTTGTGTTGGCCTTATTAGGTATTCCGGACAAAGCTCCAACAGGTTGTCCTCAAAATTAACACTAGATGTGTTTATGAATTTCAATTGCTGCTTTTAAAAATAATACGGCCTCTCCGTGTCTTTTTTCAAAAATTCACTCAAGCTTTAGGAGGTCCGTGGACCAATCAAGCCGACTTCCCTCTTTCTTTAAAAAGTGGAAAAGTACTTACAAAATACATACAAAATAGATGCTCATTCACAGAATTCTTTTAAATTGTGCTTGCGTTAAAGTCACTCAGTTGGACTGAATCTAGGGTACAACATTGTGAAAGATATCAGATGCCTCTCAAGCCCATATACCAAGAAATGTAGTGATCCTAATCACATTGGGAGCGACATTTGTTAGGCCGCAATGAATTGATAAGAATAAAATAGTAAGCAGAAATATATGCTCATTCACTTGTCGTTCTGGTTTAGATAAGATAATCATCTGGCACACGGATGAATCTCTCCCTTACGATGTCTATAGGCAACTACACCAAGCAGCTTATGTTTCAGTTGACACAATATTCCGAATATCATTGAATGCATTGCATCATTGGATACAATGCTCGCAAACATGCCGAAATATTTTTGATAGCCTGCCAGCGGATAAAGGTATTCTCAGTGCGGATCAGAACGTTAACGTAATCGTATGAACGAATTTTTTCTTAAACTTGACGATGTCAAAATCAAAAAGCATTACGCTACAAAACTGGAATTTAAGTTAGAGTTTCGCAAAATATGCGAATGGCCCAGATGTTTAAGTAAAACTTGTAGCATAATGCACTAATCGGTTCTTCAGTGGGATGTTTCGGGCTGCAATAAATTAAGTAAGTACTTACGTGATGAATGCGAAACCAGGAAAGATTGTAGAACAAACTCGACAGATTTTTCTTTGTCAGAGGAATAAATTTGCTGCAGGGAATATTATGCGCTCCGTAAGCGATACTAACTCTTGTGAGGGGATGCAGAGGGTCAACATACGCTCGTAAACTATAAATGCAACACGTATTTGAGCATTAGGTGACGCCGACATCAAAGGTTTGTTTCTGACTGACGCTGATCCTTAGGACTTCTCATGTAGGCCAATTTCTGAGTCTCTGAGACTCAGCATTTTACCGAACGCCATCTGGTGTACTAACAACTGTAGTCATTTTTCCGAAGAATAACTGACAGCACAGTTACTTTAAGGCGCTAAATTCTTTTGGACACCTGTTTAGCTCAATAGACGGCGATAAGCTCGACGGACTTTCTGGACAATATTTCCATGTGCGGCCTGTACTGCATTTTGCTCCAGCTTAAGTTGATCAAGGGGGATGGAGATTTTAGGAATTTTTTGCGGCAGAAAGTTTGAATCCGAGTTTGTTGCTCCTGGTCTATGATACAGTAGCAGGTGAAATCGTAATCAGCCTAATGTAATTATCACATCCAAGAGAAGTCTTCCCTAATGGATGATCAAACGCGGGAACTTTCTTGGTGATAGCAACATCTAATATGGATGGAAGGTTGCCTGTGCGACATTCGTGGGTTCGGAAAGATGTTGACTCTAGGCTCCCTGCTAGAAGACCATCAACGCCCAGGCGGAATTATGCAATAGGTTAGAAAAAGAACAAAAGTGACCTAGGATCTCGGGAAATTTCGTTAGCGGCCGAGATCTACGCGCCTTTGGCGACTTTGGGTCTGTTCGCGATATCAGTATCCCCAAAGCCGTTCACTTGTCGAGTGCTTCTTTAATTTTATTTCCGATTAGGTCGCAGTTGCCACCATAAGCAAGCAGTCCATATTCGTCTGGCTGAGGGTTGGCACGATATTACCATACTATGAGGCATATTGCTAATCAGGGGTACCTTTTTCAGCAAATGCACCAATTATGCTGTGCCACTTCCCGTATTTTTAGTTGCTATATTATTTCAGTAAGCTGCATGCATAACTGATTCAAACGAAGGGAAACCAATCAAAGTTTGATGGTGTCAGACTATTTGGAAGCTGGTAAAATATTCGTGTGTGCACAGTGCTCAACTCGAAACGGTCCTCACCCAAGTTCTGGGATACGCGTCAAAAACCAATCAACGGGACAACCATCCTGTTTTCCTGAAAAAATATGCATATTTAAGCGAAACGACAATGCGACGTTTCTCGATGTATCTTTCAACCTTGGGCATGGTGCAAACCCGGAGGGCGAAAAATATTACAATTAGTGACAGTGAATCCAAGCTAACCACTGCTGAATTACGATTCCCCAGTTGGTGATACCTCCAAACGTATAACGTTGAAATGTCAACGCTCTAGCATGGAAATTGAAAAAAATACCTTGCACTGCTCCAAAAAATAAAACCTTAGACTCCTCTTTTGAGTTTGATTTATTGGTGGTGGATCCTCTTGCTTGGTCAACTTATCTGCTCGCACATCGTGGACCCACAGTCAACTACTGGCACAAGTATGAGCTGTCTGTAATGCCTCCTAATTTCGCAACTTGCTTTGGAAATGCTTAGATTTTTCGACAGAACGATTGTGTACCAACATGTTGCTTTCATGGACTGACTGCTAGCTTTAATGGCATTTTCCTTGCATTGGTCACTGACCAATCCCCAAGGTGTGTTGTGTGATGGCATTCGTATTTTGTTGGAAAACGAAAAGGTTGGATGACCTTCGACGGCAAACAAATACCACGAAGAAGAAGAGCAAACAAATGCGACAACAATCGTTCCCCACTTTCGTCCCACTCGGTTATTACTGTAGTTCCGGCCAACTCATGCAATGTCCTCATACGACTTCGGTATAACCAGTGTGTTCGCATTCCATCAGCTTTTTGCATTGACGAAACTACATGATGCGCGAGAATTTGCAAGCGGTTCCATACATTTTTATGAAGTGACCGCAAGTTTGGAGGATAATGTGGTCAATGTGAAACATCAACTGTGAGAGAGAAACAACTCACTGGTGGATGGACGCAAATTTCCGCGTGCCTTACAATGGTTCACAAAAATAAGTGACTCTACTGCCACTTCGTTAAAAACAGAGTTATGCCTACGAGCAACAAATATCATTTCCAAACAGATTAATAAAATGCTAGGCAAATCTTAGTGTGAACAATTTCCTCCTGGCCTTGATATTATCTTTTCAGGGTCACACCTGGCAGCACGTCTTTCACCCTGTATTAATTTGTTGAAGTTGATGAAGTGAGAAGATGTCAAAATCCGCCTTTGCTCTCAAGTATGACAACGTGGCATCGGTCGATCAGATTTTAAGGATGGTACTTTTTCATGCGCGGCGCAGAGTTAACATATATAGCACTCACGAAACATACATAATGTGATTATTCATTGTGGGTCATTTGAATATAATTTTGTTACTATTCAGCTTCCAGGCTAGACAGTGCAAAATAATCTGCTTCGTTCAAACTAGGGTAGCACAAAAGGAGCAGAAAACATCCCACTCAATCACGTTGCTTTAATAAATTAACCGGGATATTCAAGCCGCCAGATTGGTCCTTAATTGGTTCTAATTTTCGTGGACGTAATCTGTTCTACTGTTCCTCTGTATCTAGAAACACAACCTCATGTGAAAGCCCTTGGCTAGCAAACAATTGAAGCAAATAACTCCAGCAGAATTTTTAGCGAAGTGATTATTTAAATGCAAAGCTGTGGAAAAGATCGACAAAGGTTCGCGGGTGCAGACTGTGAGCACGCGCTTCCCGTTTATCCAGTTCTCCGTAATCGTCAGTGAATAATGGTTGACTGAATGAAATGCCGTTTCGTGTGTTTCGCAAACTGTTTTGTGTGGTGTAATCACTGAAATTAAGAAGCTGCAGAGTGAGTACGCAACTGCATGTTTTAGATGTGTTTTAGGGCACGTTTCCTTGTCCCGTATGTTAAGACGAGCAACTGGTTTGTTCATTTATTTCAGCTTCCCAACTCCACTTATAATTGAAGGATAAACATTTTTCATTAAACTAATCTATGTGTATAATTTGTTTGAGGCGCATGAATATACACACTGCAGTCACGAGAAAGAAGAAAGTAGCGAAAAAAAGCTTGTTTTCTGTGATTGTTCATCTTGGCTAATACATCACAAATTTATATGGTAGCAGAAATCACGTG
>NW_008751787.1:1049075-1072062 GCF_000715545.1 Opisthorchis viverrini
ACCTTTTCCACGTGATTTCTGCTACCATATAAATTTGTGATGTATTAGCCAAGAAGAACAATCACAGAAAACAAGCTTTGTTCGCTTCCTTCTTCGTTCTTATTTTGTTTGACCTCGTGTGTCAAAAATACACAGAATCTCGAGGATGAATAAACTCTTCGGAGTTAATTATGCACTTACGAGCAGGGGAAATAAAGCAAAACCAGAATGACGAAAATGTGGAAATAATAGGATAGTTCTTTCTATCGGAATGGCGTAAAACAACCTGAATGATCTCTGAAACTGTGTTGGTCAAATCAAGTCAGATGTATTCTTAAACTTGAACAGATACACATTTCATATAAAACGTTAAGTGTGATGCACGAGTAGGCAAGTGGATTATTTGGACTATGAGTTCGTAAATAATCAGGAATGCGGCTGCAATGTTGTTCCTGTAGACCGTTTTGCATGTCACAATTATTCTGGATGATACGCTGGGTAATGTTCCTAGTCCCCAGGACTTGACTCAGGCGGAAAATTCGGCGTCAGAAAAAAGTCATTCAGCACGCATGGTGCGGATGGTGTAGATCCGAATTTCCGCAACCATCATCAGTAGGGACATTAAATTTTCACTCGTGGCCTGCCAATAATGTAAAACTCAATAAATGAATGCTGCCGGATTTTCCCCCGGAAGACTACGGGGAAAAAATAGTTGAAACTTCGCACGGCGATAACCATGGAATGTTGCTTTGTTATCAGCTGTTAACCTCCAAACACCCGTAAAATACTTTAACGCTGATCTTAAAGACAGCAGCCCTTGCAAGACAGTATCCTGTTATACCTGAATGGTGCGTCATTGTGATGTTCGACATTAGCAAACAGAATCAAAACTCGTGCTTGCACTTTCCATGTACAACCCCTTTGAAAAGCCGCATAATACGATGTCTCAAGTCGGGTAACAGACTCGGAACTTGATGGGTGATTATTTAACACATCCGTACCACCTTCTCGCACACCGCATACCATAATCGATGACCAGCGTGCAGGAATCAAGCCAGCATGTAAGCTAATTATTACTTAGCTTTACCTTAAATTGGGGAACATTTGGCCCCATGATCTGAGCGAAATTCGCCTTAATAACCGTCAGGTAAAACCTTATGACCATCACTCAAAAATTTTGATGAGAAATTTGAAAGGGAGCTGTTTCTCGCATATTGGTCCGACGGAAGGATAAACATCTTGGCGCCGTTGGTTCATTCATTGCTCAAATCCGGTTAACCCCTGATAAGAAGCTAACGTTGCCTGGTTCTTATTCTGGAAGTTGTCTGCAAGCGCCTTTTAGGCATAGCATGTTTAGTGCGGAAAACATTCTTCACAATTGGCTGTGAAATATCGTTTGCCTAATTGCTATCAGTTTTTATCATTTTTGTTCAGGACTTTTACTGCAAGAGCCAGCGCATTTTGAATGCCTGTAGGCCCATGTGCGCATCTTCGTATCAGCCGCAGTAAACGTTTAATTTTAACGCCTACAGCCCTTAACTAGACCAGTAAGGGTCATTTTACCGTCCGGGGAAGAAATATTGACGCTCTGGAGACAACAGTGGTCACTCCTTGAAACGATGGAATTCGTGCGTTTAACAGGAGCTGGAAATGCCCCCTGATGGGATAACAATGTGCTATTCTTTCTGTCACGTAATCTTCGACACCTTGCGTTTTCACAATTGTTGTAGATGGAATTACACGGATAAACATGCGTAGATATCAAGGTAATAGTGTACGATCCTGTGCTAGGGCCGTGATCTCAAAGCAAGGAATAGGTTACTTAGCCTAAACGCACGATCTAGGTGTCCTATCTGACAGGTAACGTGTAGTCTAGTTCATCAACGGACGGTCAGTAATAATTGCGGCGAGACCGAATTCTACCAACTTCACCTGCGTTTGTTCAGTAGTCGCAATTGGACAGTGAACAATAAAATCGAATTGGACTTGGGCAGACAGTACAGATAGGTAGACCGTGGTTGGCTAGATTGAACCTTGGGCAGGTAGCAACACAAGATGGCACACGGAAGGCAGCGTGCTATCGGACAAATTAAGCGGGAAAATTGTTCAGTTCAAAGTGGGACAAAGTTTCAACAAAAAGTCCATGGATAAATGTAAACAAATCGTGTATAGAAATGGTTGAGGTAGAGTCGGTTTTGTATAAAATAGAACGGTTCAGTCTTGAAACTTGAGCATTCAAGGAAGGGTGATGTACTAGCCTGAGGAATAGGGAAACAAATAATTACGTCACGTAATTAACAAATAAAATGTATATTCTGCTTGTTTTCAGGCTTAGAGTTTGTGAACAAGCTGTCCGTTAGCGTCATGTCTAACTGACAACCAATGGGCTACAGGGGTACGACACTCTAGTTACTTGTCAACGGCGCGCTCTTTCTAGGCTAAATTAAATGGAGTTGAGAGGATTTCGGGAAAACTTTGACTCAAACAGACTGTACTCGAATCTGCAATCGGCCGGTTTTACCAGACTGGCATAAGTCCCAGATACAAAACGGAGTATTCTTCGGGTTTCTGTTTCAGGTTTCTTACAAGCAATGCTTAAGACGGACAAATCTCAGTAGGAAAAGGGCAATCTTCCAGCAAGGTCCAGGTGTAGTTAAAGATTAATCGCGAACTGAAAATTTTCCAGCGTTTCACATCACACAAATCGTGCGATCTATGGATGGAAATGAATATCTGCCTCGCAGGTCGCACACGATTTCCATCTGGAAAATTATCATAGCGAACTCAGTAAACGCGTTCACGTTCTATGCAGGAAAATAATGGAAAGTGCTAGAATCTCTGTGCTCACAAGCGAATGTTACATGCATTTGGTCGCCTGCAGCCGGTTGTCACTCTGGTTCGGCGTGCAATCGATAAGCTCAGACCAGGGTAAATGAGATGATCAGTGTCTTAGGAGATTTGAGAGCCGATTGAATTAGCTTACATGTTTGATCGCAGATTTGTAATATGATGTTGCGTCTACGTTAAAGACAGTTCAGGTTGGTTTTCATGATGTATCTTCGGACCGTTCGCCCATATGTTTCGTTTGGGCACAGGTAGTCTGCGCATGCTAGTTAATGGTGGCTTAAGTTCAACCTGCCCGCGTATGGTGTTAAATCCCGGTAGTCTCTCCAATCCAACTCTCGATTCACATGCCGAAAATACCAGAACACAGTTGCACTTAGACATAGCTCATACGTCCAGAAATTCAAATTTTTTTACTGATTCAATCATACAAATTCTAACCAGGGGCTTTTCAACCCATTAGGAAAGAAATATTCGTTAAAGATAACAATGCTCCTAAACATATCGGCATGCTGAAGGTTGCTGCTTTTAGATAACTTCCAAAGTATCATGTGTGTAAGTGTGTGGACGCATTTTGAACCCCAAGACACTTTAAGGGCAAAGTTGGAATAACGGTCAATTTTATATTCTGACGCAAGCAAAGATTTTACGTGCAGAGATAAAGAAAGAGATCATCCATCTGAATGGGCGTTCTTCAATGGACTTTGAGAGTGCCCAAGATGTAAATCACCTTAAAGCAGCCACCCAATACAGGTACTTTACGTCGCTCAACGAAAGTTATTCCTTTGCGACTTATTTGTGCCGTCCAAACTCCCCACCCATTCCGAGCGTTCCTATGAACCAACCTTCAATGACATTTCCGCGATTAAGAAATTAATTAAACACAGATTAAGAAAGTTGAAAGTTTCTAACCACCTCGAAAATTGCATGAGTGGCCACTGCAAATTTACCAAACGCTGTTGATTTGTCAACCATAGAATGGAACACAGGTTAGGCAGACTTTTCAAATGTTTTCTGGAGGTGCCCAGAGGTTGATTCAGCATAGCACCTCTTTAGCCGTTTAAAACGAGTGCAACTGAACGGGTAAGATAACAGTTAAACTGCATTAACGTCCCTTCCACAGTGTGACTCATTGTCTGTATACTCAAGTACAATTGTAATATCCTTCAATTTCTGGACTCTCAGAGGCGCGCAAACTGCGTGGCATTAAACTAGTGTTTTGCAAGAAACACTTTTACTTGCCACATTTTTCTGTGTCTCTGGAACACCTGGTGCTATTAGGGTCTCTGGGAGCTCAGCTTGGAAACTAGTGGGTAGCAGCCGGTGAAGCATACTGTATTAGGGGTAGTCTTCATGGTGTCGGCTTCCGCCATATGGCCTGAGGCGACAGGTTCATACACTATCTGACGGCTTAAAAAGTCTAGCTTTGCGCTCGCTTATCGTTGATTTGCTTCGCATTTAAAGACTTGTGGTGAGGTCTATATCTTTATTTCTTTGTCCGCATTCTTTCCAAGAATAGTTGAGAAGAATTTTACTTTATGCTCGATCCCTGATTCGTGTCTCTAGGCGTACATGCCCACTTACAGATTGATGTATGAAACGACATTCGTTTAAATCACTTTTTTCTGACCATTTCAAATGTTTGACTTTCTGTACATTCTCTCGTGCACGAAGCTTCCTACATCTCTGTGACTCCGCTGCAATCCAAATCCAACATTGCCTTCAAAGCCGGTTACAGCTGTGTAGTCGCTCTCTAGACCGGCACATAACTGGTAGTTCTGGCTCATGCTTTCAGGCGCGAAACATGCACTCTAAATTTATCATGTGCCTTTGTTTATCCCTTTTCGTACCCTTTACGCATTTGAAACTGATTTGTTTCCTCCAAGTGTCGTAAAACCATTTGTTCTACACTGACCACATATGAATTGAAAATCTTCACAAATGCGCAAGCCGGCGGACTACGTATCAGTTGCCCGGTGAAGTCTATTGAATTGTGTTTATATGACAACCTGCACCATAGAACAGTTTCGTCTTTTACAACCGGTTATCCCAGCTCAATAATATTTCTCTATCTCAAATCATGAACTTTACTGTTATCGTATTCAAGGATATTCCCGCTTCATGTGCACAAGATGGAGCCATATCGCATTTAGCTGCGTCGTGCAGGTACTTCTATTTACCTTGCAAAACAATGTCCCGACTGCTGAGACTACAGTTCACACTACACCAAGGTCTCATTCCGTTACGCATGATAAGTATGACTCCTTTTATGTGGACCAGATGAGATCGCTTTGAGAATTCGGACCGTCTCAAAGTTGAGTACCAAGTTTGTGGCATTTGTAGAACAGTCAAAAATGTGGACCACAAGATGAGTACTTATTACCGCTGAATTGATATCACTTCAGTAATCACGAGTTTATCATCAACCGTGCAAGAAATCCACATTAACCCTCCTTATGCCGAAATGTTGTGCCCGTTTTGGAAAATAAAGTAAACACGATTCTCCTATTTCTAGACATCGTTGTGCAGTGCAGCACGGCGAAGCAAACCAGATATCAGAATGTCTCAATCAACGTAAACGCGATCCCAACTGACCGGATTATTAGCGATTCAACCTAAACCTGCTACATTGAAACAAAAGTCCCAGCAGGTTAACACTAACGATGTAAGCTCGTCGCGCATAGTAGCCTTATATGTACCTATAGTCTATATATACGATACAATATATATACCATACATATAGCATATTGTATAATAACATGCACAACGTAATATATATAATCTGTACTTTAAGTTTATTCTCTGACGTTTACTAAGAACATTGTAGAAATGTAAATTGGAGGATCTCAGCTTTACTCTTAAAGTTGACGGATCCATGGAAATCACTAAACGGTGTCCCGCATTTTCAACGCACTTGACCATCTACGAAACAATGGCTTAAGGAATCAGTCACGTTTGCATTTCAACAATCCATCGGCTGCAACTAATATCCTATCCACCACACAATATACAAGCTTTCTAAAATTTGCCGCTACTCGCAGAATAATGCCAAATCTCTGTCAGAAAAATCAGTTTTGGGTTTTCCAAACATTAGAAGAACAAATAGCGAGCAACGTATGTTACAATTCTGATTTTTGAATCCCTTTGACGTCGCGTTCTCAACAAGTTATTCGCGAAGAGAGCCCGTTCGATATTCTTAATTTTGTTGTTGTCATTCCATCCACAAGTCTCGTGATATCTTCAGGCTAATCGTGGAGCCTTTTCCATACGTTTTCTACCTTATCCACAGCAAAGTTTCTTGTATACAAGTGAAAGGCAAAAGACCTCTGCTGCGGATTTATTTATTGGGAAGTGCCAACTGACCGGTTACAGACCAGTGAACAGGGAAGCAAAGCTCTCCTTTGCATCTATTTTACAAAAACTGAACATCCATCTTCCCCTGAACGCAACTTCTTGAACTTTCCTGGATATCCACTGACTCAAATCATTCATAGCTCAAATCCAAGCAGATCTTCCAAAGCGACTCCACAAATTCCGCAACTGATCTTTCCTTTTCAAAAGACGCAAAACGAAATTCCACGAACAATACATACTACTCGCATGCCTCCTCATCAGTAGTATCACAGTTACGCAAGTAACGATAATTAGATGTACACTACATGAGCTAAAACATTCAGTAAAAATCTTGCACGTTACCTCAAAAGCCTCAAAGAGATGGCGCCAGCAATGAAAAATACGTCACGTTTTGCATTAGGAAGTGTCAAAAGAACTCTTTCATGGAGGATTCTCGCAAGCACTTACAGCGCACCGTAAATAACGCCGCTTGGTGTTGCTCTATCCAGTTCGATCAAGACCCAAAGTTTCATCATTTTTGTTTGTTAGGAAATTTGAGATTGTTGCATTGCAAAGCATTTAAAATTTGGGCTTTGGTTTCCAACTGAATCGAGCGATAATACATCCAACAACATTGTTTTTTAACAACACAGATGTATGTTTGAGCAAACCTGTGGCAAAATTGCAACTCACTATGGCACACCAAGCTTTATTAACGAATTATTTTTGGTGTCGCTCCCCGGGTGGCTTAGCCGAAAAAAATTTGCGTGCGCTAATTGCAGATACGCTTCGTATTCTGCTAGAGGTTCTGAGCCATAATCTGAGCTGTTCCTGCATTCTACGCGTTGTGTTCCAGAACAGTTTTTGCTTTTCTACATAACAATGCGTTAAGTTTAGCTTAGTTAAGCATGAGACTAGGGTTCTTGTGTAAGAAGTGGACTCCATACAGATAACCATTTATGGGCGAAAGAGTCTAAAAACTCGGTCCCGTCCTCATTATTTGAGTGTTACTCTGGTTATACCTACTTTGCATCACTAGGGCAAACACCTCAAATTTGCGAATGCATTCTGAAAAAAAAACAACGAACCGGAGATTTCCCGCAAAAAGTTTGCTAAATCCGCATCGGTCCTGTTATTTTTCGGGGTGGGACTAAATCAAAACTCACTGATATACAAACGCCACCTCTAGAATAATTTGGCCTGAGTTAACGAAAACCACACCGCCGGTGGGTTATTGCGACGTTCTGTTGTGCCGTCATGTTCCTGGATAGGCTTACGTTCGGGGATTCCGTTGCAATACATTTTTACGCACGCATTTGTTTTTGCCTAAACTTTGCATCTGAACACTGCAAATTTGGTTTTGATACGCATCACATACGACCTTTCATACAGTAGGCGGGATGAAACTTTGCAGATGAATCGTCTAAAAATGATTAGGGGTATACGTTTTTTTGGAAATAGATCCAACATGCAAATGCTTGCTGAATACTCTCGGATTTACCAGTGAGTATTCATTACACTTGTTTCCCGTGAATAAGGCTAAGTTAAAGTTTCTTGGTTGCTCATTTTGATCGCCTTGACCATAACATTAAACCACATGGTCTCGTTGATCAGAATCCCCTCAGTTTTATGAGCACTATGGGCCATTAAGTTAGGCATTCATCAAATCACATAGAACAGTTGGTAATCTTTTATGGTGTGACCGATTGACCTTGATGATATCTAAGATGCTCGAGATAATCCACGTGAAAAATGTACTTGTAAGCAGGCACGCATTTGCATAATTTGGTCTTAGGCCATGGAAAACCAACGCCTGTCTCAGTGTTGGAACAGCCTTGAATAAACCCAGATTAATGACTGCATAATCTATAGAAACCCTTGGAAATACGGTTTAGAGCCATGAGCCAGCGTGATTTCTGTCGTACGGAAGATGAACGCCCTCAACCTGATGACTTGCGCTTTATTCAGCTGTACGGTTTCTTATGCGATGTTCATCAATTTTGAGGACTGTGGTTAGTTTTGTGAACGTTTTCCAGGTTAATGCACCCACTGGAAAGGTGTTCTGGGTTTTATACATATGTAGACTGTAACCATTATCTGCAGTAGTATTTTCTCCAAACCGTGGATTCTTTGGCCACTTGGTGTTCGAATTGGCCCCTGTGCGAACGTTCTACTTTAGTAATGCTTGTGTAATGGTTCGGCTCTCCCACCAGTCGTTGAAAACAGTTGACTTCACATCAGTTACACTTTGTAACTTATTAGTGGGGAACCTCCAGGAGGTGGAATATTAGACGAAACAATTGGGATTTCTGACCTTTGCTGTTGATCGACGCATCACGATACAATAAGCAAAATGACCATCATCTCCAATGTTATAGTGCTAAACATTAATATGTTACGGTTAGCCACATACTGCCCGGGATAGTTTAGGCAGAATCCTAAACAGCTCATGCACATATGCCTCTTAAATCTCTCCATTGTTCTTTCCTTTATTACTCAGGTTCGAGAGACTCCGCTGTGGTGTCAGTCAAGATCACTCCATGTAATATTCTTCCATGCGTTCTGCTTAAAGGGAAACCCTACGCAATTGAAATAAAATTTACAGCAAGTGAGTATTTTTGCATGCAGATCCCAGTTTATATTTTCGGCTTTACTCATATCTTAAATGACAGTTGATAATTTGCGAACATCCTTCTGCTTCAAAACACAAAAGCTGAGAAATACTGTACACATGAACATATGACGTGTGAACTACTTCGCTTAGAACCCACCAGCATACATTAAAAGTTATAAATTCCATTCGGGATAAACTCCAGTTTAGATCGGGCGCGTTAAAATAAATGATTGCTCCAAACATATGAAAAGATCACATAGAAACTGTGTAGTCTACAGGAAAAATTGCGCTTCAGAATGTCATGAATGATGCTACTGCTTTTCTAGTCTTCACTGTTCGGAGTTGCCTTGAGTACTTTGCCGGGCTCTGCATCCTGTATTATCTCACACTTTACACATTACCATATTTTTCGCAAGTATGACGGGAATACTAAGACCGGACCCAAGAGTAAAAGCTCACAGGTTGGTGTCAAAAATTGTTTGGTAGTCACTCAGTCTAGAGAACATGACTAGGCTGAATTTCACCCCAAAACTAATATGTTTAATGTCGGTTCTCTTCATGGATCGATGGCGTGGCTTCAAATCCAAACACTAAAACTGACGATTTCTCCTCTTGTCAGGTGCTTACATCCGAGGCGAAGATGCTCTTTTAGAGGTGGTCTACGATGGTGTTATCAAATCTCTCCCAATTCGTGGATCACTAATATGCGGGCATCTGGATCCCCCCTGCCCAATTAGACCGGGCGGGACATACAAATACAGCTATACAACTGCGATATCCCATGGCCTTCCAACGGTAAGTAACAGAAAGTGGTTATTTGGATTGCCTCCCATTCCATATGGCAGGCTAAGCCGGTGAAGTTGCGCTCATCTCTCTTTTACCGGAAGAATATACGTCAACAAAAGAATGCACCACAGGATACACAGATGAAGACTGTTCAATATATAAGATATATGGGAATCCATAGGAGTATATACCATTCTGAATTAAAGGCGTTGCTCTGTTTAAGGTTGTATCTTTGATGACAGGAATGTTTTTCACTGATTTCCAGTGTTTTGCCAGCCTAACTTGCATGAAAACATTGAGTGGATTTGGAACAGGTAGTAGAGGGTTTCATATTAAACGGCAAAATAAGATGTCACTTACGTCGATAACAAACCCGATCTGCGGCTATAGAAACTCTCAAGCTTTTTCTGTTTTTTTTGGCGGCACAAAGATAAAACGATGAGATCATCATAGTCTTTTTAAATGAGATTATTTTATCCACGTTTGTGTACGCGTATGACATGCACAACCGCCATCGTATTCTGTGTTTGTTTCCAGCGCCTCCGACCTTTAGCTTGCTTTCTGTTTCAGCGCCTAATGCAAATCCGATGGCAACTTTTAAGAACTGACGGAATGCCGTTTGTCTGCATTCAATTTCCGGCAAAAATTGAAAATTCATAAAAAGTACCCAAGGACTTCAAATGAGCCGAGTGCAGTTGTTTGTGAAATAAAGCTTGTTGAATATCAACTGTTCCTCACTTTCGAATAGACGGATCACAACAAAATATGTGACTACAGTTTGATCTGTTCTAACAAATTTACACGATTGTGTTTGGCCGAAATTCCATAAGCTATGGGAACGTCTACTGATGGGCGACCACGGAGAACAATTTCAAACGCATATTTGGTATAATTGGGTGTGTGCAACAGGAAAAGCTTTTAAAATTGTTGATTCCAGACACATCGCTCGCTCAACATGAATAGCTGTTCACCTAGAAGGTGTCTGGGTTTATTTTACGGAGTGAAGTGTTTCACAGAATTTACTGATGCCAGCTCAGTCAAAGCGCACAACGATAAAGCAACCGAATTTTAGTTCACGAAGGAAATTTTGAATTGAACCTGCTGCAAGATTGAAAGTCTCCGTCCAAGACTGTGAATAAGAATTTTACTCAGGCTCACACTTGACGTGTGTGGTTTTCTTTTTTGTACTAAACATGCTTAGGTTCGGGGAAGTAGTTATACATAAAGTTTACAACGGCCTCTCATTCAGATTTCTTACAATCATAAATAAGAATAACATATCGTTATTCGTTTGCTTCTCATGCTCAGGAGGTTTAGTTATTTAGTAGGCCAGTCCCCGAAACTGCATCTGCAAATGGTATAATTCAATTACAAATTCGACTGTCGCCCCTACATTCATAGTACTTGTTAAGTGGGCCTTGTTGTCTCCTTAACCCATCACAGTCTCCTAGTAAAATTCTACCAAGGATGCCTGACGGAATGTGACCCTGTATAGACCGCCATTTTTGAAGGAGAACGCGTTCCCAGAAAAGTGTTGCTAACCATCAGGAAACTGCACAGTTAGAAAAGTTAAGATGATAGATACTGATCATGGTGTCGATGTCGAATGATCTTTGCAAGAAGGACTTAGCCTCAGGGTTAACACTAAGAAGAAATTCTGCGTATATATCAAACCGGAATGCTGGTCCATTAGATTTTATCGATTTGAAAGGATAATCTGGACCTCAGGGGAAAGCAATTTATGTCTCTGATAAGTAAGTCAGATACTGCAAAGTTCCTGTAATTTGACTTGCAGTGAATCGGAAAAACCGAGAATGATACACACATTCTTACAAAGGCTGACTTCCCTAACTTTCCTGATAACGTTGACGTCCCCATCGTTGATCTCAGTGAGCTAAATTTTGCATTGTTTAATTGGTTGAAACCCCTCAAGGCACCAAAAAAGAACGCTGGCTGTTCAGGAAGTAAAGCGCCGGGTAAAACATATATGGAAACTAAGCATGGATGTTCCAAACTCACAAAGAGCCAAGCTTTAGTAAATACTCACGGTGCAGACCTGCAGTTGATGTGTTTGCGTATAAAATAGGTAAGTACGGCGTATAGAGCATCGATGATCGTTTAATACGAACGTCGTGAGCCACAACACACACGGCTGAAGTGATTTGTAAGTCTCATTGTCTTCTGTTCGCCATGACCTGGATAGTTGAAGGGTGAATTTTTTCATTTTTTGTCTTCTCCAGCGAAATACTCTCCAATTAAATGCTCGCAAGTCGAACCAACTTGCTCTGTGACATTGCAGCTGACTCACTGAGACGGTGAGGCAGTCAGAATGGCACTAGCCTAAACTAACCAGTCAACTCATTTTCTTCTTATACTAAAGTGTGCGGTAGCTCCAAACCTTTGCTAATGGTTAGCGTTTAGTGCCGTTGAAGTTTCTCTCTATTAACAGAGATGCAAAAAAAATGAAATTCAACAATATACAGACATTTTATCAGCTGATATTTTATGGAGATTTTCTTATCTTTATTTGAAGTTTCGTCTTACAAGTGTACTCAAAATAATACTGAAATCCCGAGGGGCACATTGTCGCCATTTCATCAAGATTGCAACTCCGGACAGTGCACCTCTCACCAAATCTAGAGTAATGAATCGTTAAACGTCCCATCAATGACCGAACACTTAATTTTTGGTGCATTCGCGAGTGAACAGCATTGTGACAAGCTCTCTCGTTTATACGAGATAAACTTTCGCTCATCCGCAATCACGTGATCACAAATTGATTGTCTCCTAGATGCGATGACTTGCCAGCTGAAACTTTTATTGCCGAATTGCCCAGCTCAGCGAACAAGTCAACGACCAAACTTTTATTCATTTATGACCCTTGTGATGAATAACCTATGGGCTATCGATAGTGTGGGAAGACCTGGTAACATTGTTTTGGGATTTCAGTGATGCCAACCTATTTTGAAAAGACGATGGGCACTGTATAGTTGTTATATTCTTATTATGGTTATCAGTACCGCGCACCCTATGAAACACTCTGGGGTAGTTTGTGATAGTTACTGAGGTATAACGCAAGTAAGAAATGGTCAATCTCCCAACAGCCTAATGAAGGGAAGTTTATCCAAGCATTCATCTGTGTCCCGCGCGTATAGATTTCTGAGTGAGTCAGGAATCATTGTTCCATGTCTTGTCTAAATTGCTTGTCTAAACTGATCGATAGTGGTTGATATCCTGCACCGCAAAATTGGATCCAAAATGAAGCTGACCGGTCAAGATCAACCGACTCCCGGATTTTGACTCAGAAACGTACGGATATGGATATACTAATATTTGAAATTCATTTGCGTCTGCCGTATGCATTATTCTGCATAATGGTCAAGATTTTGAGTTGAAATGTCTCTGTGTTATTGAAAGTTGTCAATACACTAGCAAAGATTCCCCGGGGGGTTGGACTGCCAGCTACATTCATCACTCGTGAACCATTTCTTAGCAGTTATCAGTTTTATATGCAGAACAGACGTATGCTCCGATTTAGCAATCTTCTTTGGGCTCTCAAGGAGCTCAGAGTAACCAGAATCCAAACGACACAGTCAGTCATATTTGAAGGGTGCCTGTGTTATGTTTTCCTCATACTGAGCTGAGATTTTGGAATGCGTATTACGACTTACAATTTCGAACATCGAATTTTTCCAGTTATGGTTTAATAGTTTTTCTAAACCCATTTTAAAGCAGCACAGGCATCAGCGAATATACACTCATCTGCAAACTAATTTGGTTCTTTCGAGAGACACACCTGGAACCCAGCTGAATCTCTCGTTTATGATGTTCTCAGGCAACTGAGAACATGCCTGAGAACATCATGAACGAGGGATTCAGCTGGGTTCCAGGTGAGTCTCTCGAAAGAACCGAATTAGTTTGCAGATGAGTGTATATTCGCTGATGCCTGTGCTGCTTTAAAATGGGTTTAGAAAAACTATTAAACCATAACTGGAAAAATTCGATGTTCGAAATTGTAAGTCGTAATACGCATTCCAAAATCTCAGCTCAGTATGAGGAAAACATAAAATCAAACGGCGAAATTTCCCGATTGAGCTTGGAAAAATGAAATTTGGGAAACAGTAAACAAGTCAGCGCTCTAGCTTCAGATATAGGACTCTTTTACAGAGCCCTGATGTGCCTGTTAAGCATCCAAAAGTATCATTCCACGTGTCACTAAAAACATGGAGTAAACTAGGGAAATGTATCAGTTTTTATGTTTTAACAAGTTATCAGGTAATCTCCCTCTTCGAGAGTTGGTTCGCGGAAAGATCTTTCGCATGTTATCTACGTTTGGATTCGCCGCAAGTGCCGCAGCTATCAAATAACTTGCAGTATAGTTGTATAGCGTAGGTATAGCAACTTCGAATCAGTTCATTTTTTCAAGAAATTGTATTATTTTACTTTATGGGCTCACGGAAGTCTGTTCTCTACAGTTCAGGCAAACAGGGAAGGCTCTAGCCGTTAAATTATCCAACGAAGCATGGCTAAACATTGCTGTTTCACTTCCTGGAAATGCCATTGAATACTTTCATGAAAAAATGTATCAGAAATGACTCATTTTCAGCATATGTTTCATTGACAGTCAACATGTTAGTGGACGTGCACGGTTTAGCGTGCTCGGGAAGATGAACTTAAAAGAAAGGAAATCGTGCAAATCAAACAATACTGGAGTCGTATGTATATAGACGAGCATCAGGCGCTGCAGAACACTCTGCTAGCAGGTCTACAAAGTTCGCAAATAACTGTTTTGAACCCAGAATGCTAGCGTCTACAGTCAGCTTCTACTGGCCTCTCCAAACTAAGCCTGGGATCTCAGTGAAGTAAGTCATACTCTTTCTGGCTAGCAGCTGTCCACTATGTATATAAAATGAGAAGCAAAATCTAATCCCTTGACAAACGCTGTTGGGATTGAATTTACCGATGTTTACTTACTTGAACAGATAAGCATCAAATATGCTTTATTATTCTAGTTGTTGTGTTACCCTAAATTGAATATCACATTATAAGTACCTCTGAGTGGGACACCTCAAACGGCCCTTGATAGCACGACTCATTCTGATCTAGATTATCATGCATACAATCGAAATTACTGAGAAACTCAGCTTGCTGAAAATAAGCTTAATTCACTCTTTGATTCTGTGATTTGTATATACATCCTTTTTTCTATATATCCAGGCTCAAAAATACATTTCATTTAGTATTAAACTTGTGCATGGATTGATAAACCTGCAGCGCTTTATCCATGATGTACAAATAGAAAGAGCAGGGTTTTACCTAAGCACCTTTTTGACTCCTGAACAAACTAGGTCCACTAAAGTCAGTAAAGGTTATTCATAGTGACACTATCATTCAAATCAAAGCCCCTGGTTTGATGGAACAACATCACTAAAAAATCTCAGATATAAATCCTACTATACAAAAACTTCATTTAACGGAGGGAAACTGAAACAATAATGTGCGTGAAATTCGACTATTCAATATTCTTGCTTAGCAAAATATCGGTGGCTTGAAATATCATACAATTTATCACAGATTCCTCACCCTGGTCAGTGAGGAGCAACGCTTCAAAATATATACGTTAGTATAAACTATCACGATCTCCCTATGGTTACCTTCCGGTGTTTATATTGCAAGCACTGGTGATTTCAAAAGGATAAATACTGCATTGAACAAGAGTCCGGTGTATAAACCAAGATGCGTAAGTGTCTTATACAAACGTTATGCTGTATGCAGCATGCGCGAAACACGATTCGCACACTCGTGCACTGACATATGAAACTTTCAAAATGCTGTGTTCCCAAGTGCCTAAAATTCGGAAAACTAAAGAGCACATACCGTTTTGCTGTAAATGTTGAATGCCATTGTCACATGAAAGCACTAATTTCATGCAGAGTGTGAGCAAACATTTTGTTGAATTGTGGTGTTCAGCCAACTAAATAATTAATTCTAAAAACTCCCATCCTACAAAATACTAAGTGTATTTTAATTGGTCGTTAAGCTGCGGTATCACTGTGAAGAGAAAGTTTAAAGTTTCTCGAAAACTATTGAACCCCTCAGTTAACATGCATTGCGGTTGTCCTTCTGCAGGAATAAATCAGATCGTTCGAGTTCTACTATACATGGTTAACCACCAAATTAGAGCCCTGCGCAAGCAATAAGTTCGATATATGTCATCTGTTAGTGCAATTCGTATACAATGGATAACCATAGGGTGTAAGAGGCTTGAGAATCCATGGCAGTGGGGGAATAGTCCAAACCCTCAACTATTTCGGTCCGAAACTATGCGTTTAACTCCCGCTCGCAGAGAAAATTTCGCGGAGGCATGCATGTGGAGAAGCTGTCTGCGAAAAAAACCAAGTTGTAGAACACACAAACAAGGAAAATCTTTTATCAACGTACAATTTTGATCCCCAGGAATAAGCGCCGCCGAAAAATATGATATCATTTTCTTGCACCTGAAAAAACTCATTTTGCCAAGAAAAGGTGGGAAAGATCTCTCTGAAGGGCAGAAAAATTGCGCAAAGCCAGCAGTTTTAAAACATCACCTTGCTTGTGTTTCTGTCCCCTTAAATGATTTTCGAAATAACATCCCCAAAGGATTATTGCTCCTGACTCAGTGCCCAGCTACACACTAGCACGATTAGGAAGCATCCAAAAAAAGTCTGGTTGCATCATTTTGGGCAGTTTTGTTATACATGCTGTTAACTTTCTGTGCGCCTAATGTTACAGCGAAATTCTACACTACTGTCAAGGCTCATTTGGCTACATGGCAATCGCATTTTACCAGCTGGCTAAAAAGCAGGCTGATGAACCCGCCGTGGATTCGTTTAACAAACCACATCTGTCAAAAGTATTTCAAGCTCCAGAAAGAAAAAGTAGTATCTAGTTCGTTCCGTGAGATTTTCAATTTCTTGCGCATTCCTCTAACTCAAACATTCTAACTTCTCTTGTCAGCAAGGTTTTACCGTATATCTGAGCGCCTAAGCTCCATTTATAGCGAGCAGCGGTCGCAGAGCGTTGGGTTAATTTGCCTTATGCGACCGCCCCACGACAAGGTGCCACACTGATCAGTGATATCCACGAACTAGCAGTAGTCTTCCAAACACTGTATCAGGTTGGACGTTCTATACTGGAAAAATTAACAGAGAGAGAGGAATTCGCAGTTATTATATAAGATACCCGTAGCTCTGCTAGCCACGTGGGGTGGAGAAAGAGCGTCTCTGTTAATTACGTGACGTAATTATTTGTTTCTCTATTTCTCAGGCTAATTCATCACTTCCGGTGACTGCTCAAGTTTCAAAACTGAAATGTTCTGTTTTATACAAAGTTGATTCTACCTCAACCGTTTTTCTATAGACAACTTGTTTAAATTTGTTTTCTAGGCTTGTTGTTAAAAATTTGCCCCACTTTGAACTGAAAAAACAATTTTGCCGTTTAACTTGCCAGATGTCACACTGCCCTTGATATGCTAAATGCCCAAGTTTCAATCCAGCCGTCAGCCTATATTCAATTCTCCTCACGATTTACTGTTAATTTCCTATAGAACCCCGGTCTACCGGGTCCACCGGGTGCTAACACTAACAACCACTAACCCACCGCTACGCACAACTACGCACTGATGATGTCACCTCGATTGGTGATGAAACGTTTGCAACCAAATTGCCCAGCTCAGCGAACAAGCCAACGACCAGACCAATTCCTTGCTTTGAGATCACGGCCTTAGCAGTCCCTTCATTAGGAGTGTGCTTGTCCTTACTAGAACGATCTTGTCCTGAAATATTCTGACAGATTTATTCTTTCAAGTCTTTTAAGGAGCACGCTACTCACATTATCATAAACCCTAGAAGGCGCACCATATAGACGCAGTTTCGGAATTTTCTTTACCCACCGGTAAAAGGAGGCCAATCGTGATCTGTAAAAAAGCGGTTTATTCCGTGTTATCCTCCGCCAAAAACACTTACAAAGCACTTTACGAGATTTACTGCAAAGGCGTAAATCCGGCCATTGAAAAAAGGAGGATGCCAAATGTTGAACGGTGTACGCTTGGTTAAAGCTAGACTAATAAGCCAGACATAAGTTGTGTATACTTTGTGAAGCTCATGAATGGCAAGTTTTCTCGAATTCTTAACTCATCGGCGCTCGGTTAGATTCATGTTTAGTGAGAATCTTACTCCAACTCGTTAGGGAACAATTTTGAAATAATTCGGATTCCGGTATCTAATTCAAGAACAGTCCGCAATGTATGAAGAGTCTACGAAGGTTATCAAATCTTATGTTCTTACAGTCAAAGCGGTTCGCGATAGCGGAAGTCTAACTGCTTATTACCGCATGGAAACATGGTGATTTTGACAGAACAAAACAGGTTCACAAAAATGGTAGTTAACTTACAGGTTAGGACCTGTTGGCAAACATACTCCAGAATCGTGAAATGTATTTGCATAAGCCAACAAGATGAAACCACTCAACCCATCATGGGACTCAATATTTCAAGTTAACCTTGATAATGCAACCTTGTCTACAATGAGAAGGGATGACCTGATGTGAAATCGGATGAGCAGTTATGGATAATCCATTAGAAACAGATATCTAAAGATTTGACTTTCTGGCGTGTTTTTATGCTTTATTGTGTGTTATATTCAATTCACCATGGCCGCCATCTACGTACCCAAACTACGCACTCTTGTATAAGCATTGCCATGGAAACCAATTTCAGTATAATTCCCGCCCACGAATTTCACCAACAGTGGATTTTATCAACTAATTAACGCTGCTTGTTTGCGGTAAGCGATTCTTGGGCCTCAGTTTTTAATTAATTTTCACATCCAATTAGTCCGAAGATTGTATTAATAAGCTGTAATCGAGCACAAATTTTCTCATGGATCCCGGATGAACATACACTGGACTCGCTTGACATTGATGTGTGCTGTGTTTCGATAACAACATTTCAATATTCATGCATATGTGAGCTACCCCCACATCACTCCCCATTCTATCCCGGCTGCACACCTCCGACGATCAAAAGGCTACCGAGCGCAATCGGCAGGAGTTGGTATTGTCCTAAATCGCTGAACGGCAGTTATTTCGCATGGCTGGATGCCAGCTGACTGCTCCCGTGCGGTTTCTTTGGCAGCATCGGTGAAGATGTCTCACAATTGAGAATTTCATCGGTGTCTGTTCATTATGTGTGCTTACGCTCCAACTGATTGCAGCTCAGACGCCGTCAAAGATATAATTTACGACTCCATGAATACCCTCTTGCGGTGGGACAAAAGCTCGGACATCTGAGTGGTCGCGGGAACTATGAATGCAGAGTGGGTAGGCTTAGTGTATCTGAGACTCAATCACGAGTTCGACATAGATAGTAATCGGTACGTACGGAAAATGGTGAACCATTGCTCTATCTATGTGCTGATCTCAGGCTGTTTCATGCAGTACTGACTTTCAAAACACCCGAAGTAGTTTCGCCACACGACGTTCTTCAGCGCCATGCCAGCCATACTGGCATCAGTTTCCGATGGCATGGATCATTATCTGACTGTCGGTTGTTTTGAACAACATTTGTGTATTTCTACCACGCACTCATCCATGGTAGCTTTTCCCAATGTTTTCTAAGGCCGCGTAGAGCGCGGACAACCCACTTGGCAACTTATAGCCCGGCAGATCTTGATGTTGGAGGAATTTACCAGAATCGTCTTCTAGATTCTCTACCATCAGAATTAAACTCATACTGGAACGAGATTGCCACCTCTTTGAGTAGTGCTGGGAATTTTGTTGGTGTTGCCCTACCACCAAGCGCCCGCGAGAAGAGTGCGCGATACTCGAATATTAGTCCGAATTCTTTGAACATCAATTGCCATGGCAAACGGTTGGCACTTTTCTAAAGGCCAGAGGTGAAGCGGAACCCCAGAAAGTGAACGTAGAAGCTTCTTCACGAGCGCGTATTTTCTCCCAAGCGCCATTGAGCTCCTGGTTTGGATGATCTCCACCCGCATTGTTCAGAGCGGGGGTTAAGTTTTCACTCAACGCTTTTCTGATCTGTTTGCTTACATTCAGGGACAGACAACTGCAGATATTTGGTGATAGTGCTTATTTTCAAAAAAAAGGCGCATAGTGTGTAAAAGACACACAGAGATCAGCTGGACCTCGGTCGTGACGAGAGTGTTGACGTCAATTTTGGTTCGATGACTTTGGTTGACTCATGAGATACTGACCCAAGAGCATCAAGTAGGATTCCGGCCTGGTAGATTCCCGTTGACCAGATCGTCACACATCGTCAGGCGCTAGAACAACGCTATATGTATTAATGACCCACAATTCCAGTGTTCCGGGATTTCCAAGGCGCACTCGCCTCGGCTGATTGCTCTGTCGTTCTTGATACGCTTGGCAATCAGAGAATGGTCAGATAGTTTGTGAATATATTACGTTTTCCTTTCGTTTAGACCTCCAGACGTGTCGGATAATACGGATAGCTCTCCAAAGGCTTCTGTACACAAACCGGTGCCCGTCCGGAATGTCAACTTTCTCCATTCTTTTTTAACTTCGTGATCGATGACATAATGAAGCAAACGCAAGAAGATCTCTAAAACCCTGGAGTTCAAATAGCCCGTGACGAAAACCTCGTTGATCTGGAATATGCAGATAATGTCGTTCTCATCTTCAAAGCGGACGAGGAGGCACAATTGTTCTTGGATGAACTGACCAAAGTCCTCCCGTATTTTGGGAAGACATTGAAATCCGTAGACCATTCGACTATCTTGAAATGCATATTGATTCTGATTTACAGATAAGGCCTATGCACGGATCTACACTGTTCGGTTGTGTTCGATTATTTGAGACACCTATGGCGTTAAAGCAGTGCATCCCTGAATCCCAAGGACGTATATATGTGGCTGTGAGGCTTGGCCTGTTCGAGCAGTGGAAACGAGACGTCATTAGGAGTACGACAATCGTTGTCTCGGAACTGTAGCTCTTGTGGGTTGGTGTCAGCATATCCATATCGCAATTAGAACGCGAATTCCGTTGTGTAACGTGTACGTACATTGAAGAATGTATTCAGCGCGTTTGAGTCGGAAGCTGGGAACAAGTCCTCGAACAAAGGCCGACGTGTTTCTACTGACTTTTGGGCCAGACGTTTGAGTAAAAATCTCGACGTTTGATACTTCAATCTTTCTTCTGTCTGGAAAACCGAGAAGTACAATTGTTCGCACAATCCTTTGTCCACTGTTTTCCCACCCCACCCCCTTTCTTTACAAGTAAAATACATGGGTCATTTGGCTCCCAGCTATGTAATTGTTGGGCCCCATACAACCCAACGGCTATGAACAATGACCAGAATGACACCCCGTTGAATCAAAAAGGCCAACTCTACTTGTCAGGTTTCATCATTCAACTATGAGAATATGTGACTCTCATTGGGATCTCCTACTTCCCCGAATTTATTGTATGCTGCATCTCCAAAAAACGCATATAACACACGCTTTCGCTTATGATAGTTAGAACACGAAGGACAGACTCATCTCCTTCCAATTCCATGCTGTATGTCTGCAGTGACCCAGAAGCGAGGACTGGTGGTGAATTTTGGTGTGGGAGATCAACTCAGCCTGAGAGCTGAAAGCGCAATGCTGGATTGGATCCCAGTGAGCAATAGTCTTTGTGCCGTCTTGTTAACCAGTTCGGTCAAGCTGAGTAAAAATGCTCCAGAAAAGCGTGCCTGTTTTCATTGTCGGTTTTTTCCCAAACGGACTGCATTGAAAGATAATATGAATTTTCCGGGCCAATTTGTTAAGCAAGCACCCCTCAAGCGCTAGATGGTCAAGAGCCTAAGGAAGTACCTGGAGTTGTGGTGACCATGTATCTCTCTCTCTCTAGAACACNGTTCTTGGATGAACTGACCAAAGTCCTCCCGTATTTTGGGAAGACATTGAAATCCGTAGACCATTCGACTATCTTGAAATGCATATTGATTCTGATTTACAGATAAGGCCTATGCACGGATCTACACTGTTCGGTTGTGTTCGATTATTTGAGACACCTATGGCGTTAAAGCAGTGCATCCCTGAATCCCAGGGACGTATATATGTGGCTGGGAGGCTTGGCCTGTTCGATGGAAATGAGACGTCATTAAGAGTACGACAATCGTTGTGTCGGAACCGCAGCTCGTGTGGGTTGGTGTCAGCATATCCACATCGCAATTAGAACGCGAATTCTGTTGTGTAACGTGCATGTACATTGAAGAATGTATTCAGTATCAGAGGCTGCTTTGGTTGTGACGTGTTGCGTATACCGCACCATCGTTTGCTGATGGGAGTACAGTTTTTTATGCCCAACTCAGAATGGCACGGAAGTGAGGTGGCCGATCCTTGACCTGGCGGAGAGGTATGAAGGAGCTTGGGTCCTGCCGGTGCTACTGGCCATCCAGGATAGGAACCGCGTGATCCGCATGGCTCATGGTTGAAGACACTGCCCGACAGGTCTGACAACCTACGCCAGTGGCGTTCTATCTAGATCGCCTTAATGAGTTGCCGGAGGTGTAGCCAGAATGAATGATTTCAGTAAGCTAGCACTAATTTCTTTCCCCATTCAATTCTATTTTTACTTCCAGACTATCAGCATGTCCATATTCTTGGAAGAAGAAAAGCCACCTGCCCCTATGAAGACAGGTTAGGTAAATTCTTCCCTGGAAACCATCCCTTCCGGTCGCCCAAAATTTGGCCATCAACGACGGCGTATTGTTCAAAATGGTCGAAATACTTCTAAAACCAGAGTTCAGGCTTCTTCAAGCGCCACTTTTTGTTCACAAGTGCGCGACTAGTGAGGCATTGATGCTTCACTTACTTCGTCCATGGGTTAAGCCAAACATTCGCAGTACATTACAGGTACTTTTCCAAATAATGCTACTCACATCGGCAGCCCAAACTGACCTTGAGCTTGCACTTTGAGCTTATCAAGTATGCAGTCTCAGACTTAATGTATTACATGAACGAAGGTTTCATCCGTGATATTTAGCTGGCCTACTTTTATTTCAGTTGGAACTTCAACTGTCGCATTAACCACTGAGTACTCATTCTTGACCAGCCTTCGTTTCCGCGCAAGCTTTCAAAATATACCTACTCACGGTGAAAATGCTTACAAACTTTCCCTGTTGCCGCGAAATTTTGCTGCTTTTTCCGAATTTTATCACTTCGCACAACATTTAAGCCGTTAGTATACTTTCGAAATAATTCACTCGATAAATATACTGTGCTAGTATGCCCATTCGATTCACATCAATCAGAAATAAACGAACGGACGTTGAATGCATAGTTGACGGAAAGCCTAAAATATGTACGTTCTGGCGTGTTATTTCTGTAGATTCTTACATGAATTCACCCTGCAAAATTAGACGATTGA
>NW_008751787.1:1072597-1090353 GCF_000715545.1 Opisthorchis viverrini
TGGATGTGAAACCTACCCTTAATGCCTTTCGCATATTTTGACAGCGCGATTGCAATAACGCAGCGACTAAGGGTCCAACCAAGGTTGGGATGGAGAATATGCAGAAGACGGATCGCTATAAAATACAACAGTGACGAATTCATCTGACATGAACTGATCTAATGGAGCTAAAGCATGGGTCTACAACCGAATGCTTTTTCGGTGTGTGTTAGAATTACCCTATTCGCGGCTAGAATCACCTTCCATACTGATCACATTCAGTAGAAATGTCATCCTGTCAATGAAGACGTTCTCTGTTAAAATCCGAGAAGCATTGTACAGCTCTTTCATGCCTGGTGGGAATCATTTGCACTGGTATACCAGGAGACCAAGATCGATTCAAACCGTGACAGTTTGACCGGTGGTTGAATACTTAGACCTTCAACCTAGAGTGCCTAACCAGCGGTGTGAGTTCCTCTTACTAAGAGGGGTCATGACATCAGACATTTTTCAATGAAGAAGAACTAACCATGTGGTCAGGTAATGACTGGCTAACAACTTCTCTGAAGGACGTTTCGCAATCGTGAAATTATCTATTCTCTGGGCTACTAGTTGTTCAAAAAAACATCAGGGTTGTCAGCGAGGTTTCAGGTCGGCCGAATTCTGCTGATTGGTCTTGCGTGTACTTTTCGATCAAACTGATGATCTAGAAACACGAGCAGACTTAGTCATCTCAAGAACACCAACTTCACGCTGCCCATCGCTTTTTGCACCCGAGGTAGATAGCGGAGGTCAAAGGTGGGTGGGATTGCACAGCAGAACAACAAGATTAAACTGCAGTTGTAGTGATTCCAGGAATGTCCAATTCACTTAGCTTGAATGCACACAATCACGTGGACTTTGAGACATGACCCTCTTGAGCTCTATCGCGAAGTCCACCGCGGAAAATTTTATTTAAAATCTGGAGCAACAAATGAACGTTATTTTACAACACTGACCTTCGCCGTATTTGGCAGTGTATAATGCGGACAATTTGGTCATTATTGATGGTAGCACCACGTACATGTATCACTTAAAGAGAGTTTCATTGAAGAAATGTTTTAGGCTTTATTCAACTTCGTGCAATCCCTTTTCACCGTAGGTCAATTCACAAAAATGGCACATATGTATTGCGCTTTTCTTTCTGCCTTTTGACAAAGTGAGCGCCAAGGCTTATAATAATTAGAGACTGCCGAGATTGGAGAGTTCCCTAATTGCAGCGCTTTAAAGGCATCAAAATGTTCCACTAATACAAAATGTTTTAGTGTCGGATTTACTCGCGTTTATCAATTTTTTAAACAACAAATATGTGGTTTTAAACGGATGACAAATTTTTCATGGTCATTGGTTTTCAGATTGCTCTTTTCTCTGTTTAATTTCGATTGTAGACTTCCTATGCTGTTAGCAAGACGCCTCCAAATGATTTTCCTTAGAATCATTCAAAAAGTTCACCACGAAAGTGCGTTCTCTGCCTCTGAGAACGTTTTTCATACGGTGAAATCTTGTAAACTGATTTTAAATTGGTGGAGCGCATTCTTTTTTATGTGGAGACTGAAACCAGTTATGTGGTGCAGACCAAGCAAACCTTGCCCTTATTTTTAGAATCTATAGTTAAAACGTTCTAGTTACCTGCATGTAGACGTTGTGGAAAAGAGTTGAAACATTGTTCCAACACCTTATAACTCATACAGGAAAAATAACTGGATTCATTACCTGACACCTATAAAATATCATGTTATGAACAAATGAATCCATTTTAATGTCTGTTATTGTAAGCGGTGACGCATGCAGACTAAGATACAATGAGGTTCCGATGACGTATATATTTGAAACCACGAGAAACTTCGATAAACTATGGTATCAATCTTAAAAAGTGAACCTTTCTGTGAGGTCACCAAGAGCTACAATTTTTTTCCATTTAAATCACGCTAAAAACATTTGGGATAAATGGAAGGTCTCCTCTGAAGGAAACCTTGTCATTATGTTTTCCAGAACATTTAACGGGCAAAAAACAAGATTGACTAAAAAATATTTGAAAAGGAGAATATCATAATGATCCAGTTATCCTGGTTATCTTTGTCCAAAGGAAATTCCGGTTTGGGTACCTTTGTCCAGCCATAATTTTCATAGACATGTTAAATGACGCTCGAGATGAATATCCGGAAATCAGGTGCCATTTGACGCATTGGGTAGAGCTTTTATCCACTGCTCAAAATCTCCTTTTGACAGAAAATCTGGTGTTCAAGGGGAAAACATTTACAAGAACATAGGGGCTTACTGCTGACTGTAAACTAGCGCTTCGTGCAGAGTTCCTTATACATCACAATTACATGAAACATCCCCAAATAGGCAATCTTATTGAGACTAACAGGGTTTAATAGTGATTTTCTCTGACCATGTGTTTGCCAACATTTCTGTTAAACAGTTATATGTGAAGATCCGATTCGTGGGTTGAAATTCCCATGTAACGAAGATAGTCCTTTATTGGGAAGCACCAACTAGGTGATCATAAACTGTTAAACAGGAAAGCAAACACCTCATACGCAAAGACTTTTTAAAAACTGGACATTCTCGAATGTCTTTTTGAACTTTCATTAATCATCACGCAACTGTAAACGAACCCTGCAAACCAGTTCCACAAGTTCCGTAATAAACTTCATCTCACATTGGACGTGGGACGGAGCTTCGAAATGACCACAGACTACTCGCATGCCTCATCGGTATTACACGCCCTTACACACGTAGTGCCCACAACCAAAATGTGCTCTTCATCGTAGCATCAAGACAAACGTCCCGTTTTTCATATTTACACTGGCTTTATTTTCACTTTATACTTTCCACGAATTGGTGGTCTACATCAAGCCCAGACACCTCTTCAATGGGTTTTGTTTAACGCTCAAAGGGACTTCAGAATTTGCCCAGATATATGGAGCCTATTGAGAATAACGGGCCGTAATCGGACACATTCGGTAACACTTGTTTCAATCGAGCTTTTCTCAGCTTCACGTTGGAGTGACATGCTGGTTTTCACCCTGTATTTAGGTTAAAATGTTTGGTCAAATTTGCAGTGTCCGGCTTGTAAAACGCTCATAAGAGAGCCTCTTCAATGCAGTTACGTGTGAGTCAGCATGTTCAGGCGGTATCGATTGTTAACACTTAAAAACACCGTGTAAGCTCCACCGGCCTTCACAAATGAAAAAGAAATTTGTTTTCTTGGCACTGCACGAAAGAATAAATGCACCAGTTTCCACAAAAAATCGTCACTTTTGTTCCGTTTACGCTTTCGAATCCTGCACATTCAAAGGATTTCGAGTTTCAGTACATTACAGGTACTTTTCCAAATAATGCTACTCACATCGGGAGCCCAAGACTGGCCTTGAGCTTGCACTTTGAGCTTATCAAGTATGCAGTCCCAGACTTAATGTATTACATGAACGAACATTTCATCCGTGATATTTAGCTGGCCTACTTTTATTTCAGTTGGAACTTCGACTGTCACACTAACCACTGAGTACACATTCTTGACCAGCCTTCGTTTTCGCGCAAGCTTCCGAAATAAACCTACTCACGCTAAAAGTGCTTACAAACTTTCCCTGTTGTCGCGTGATATTTACTGGCCTACTTTTATTTCAGTTGGAACTTCGACTGTCACACTAACCACTGAGTACACATTCTTGACCAGCCTTCGTTTTCGCGCAAGCTTCCGAAATAAACCTACTCACGGTAAAAATGCTTACACACTTTCCCTGGTGCCGCGAAATTTTGTTACTTTTTCCGAATTTTATCACTTTGCGCTGCATCTAAGCCGTCAGTATACTTTCGAAATAATTCACTCGATAAATATACTGTNAGTATACTTTCGAAATAATTCACTCGATAAATATACTGTGCTAGTATGCCCATTCGATTCACATCAATCAGAAATAAACGAACGGACGTTGAATGCATAGTTGACGGAAAGCCTAAAATATGTACGTTCTGGCGTGTTATTTCTGTAGATTCTTACATGAATTCACCCTGCAAAATTAGACGATTGATGATTCTGCCTGAGCGTATAGCACACTGCGCGCGCCGATTCCAAAACAGGGCTGTTTGTTCCACTGGCACGTGCTTTTATGCTGTGTCGAACTTCACTGCTCAACCATGGTAGTTGGTGAATGGATTACTTCAAATTCAACTGGTTTCACCATAAGCATAGGTAGGCCATCCTGGTTTGAGTATTTTGGAAAGGCAACAGTCATTACCATAGGTGAAACTGACCAAGAATTTCATGACTTATTCCAAAAACCCGCTGACGCTCTGACCTTCAGTATGCGACCTTGTGTTCAAAAACGTTTTCAGCGCAAATATAAAGCCAATGAAGTGCATTGCATAAAATTGATGTATGGTTTACAACTTGCAGGATGGGGATTTTTAGCATATTCGTATATTGGGGGATACTTTGGGTATCACACATCACGGATGCAATTTACTACAGCGATTGTGGTAAGCTCTGATTTACATCAATCCTTTGTGACTGACCTGGATGCTTTGACATTCGTATGACCAAGACCAAAAGCGCTTCAATGTAGCCCACTTGTGAAAAGACACTGAGATCGATCTCAATGTGTGTTCAAGCTCACTACAACTTAGGAAGCTCTGGCAACTTTAATATATAGATGAACAGGATAACACGTAACAACATGTTGCTCACTCCTCGAAACAGTGAATTCCACAGCCAAAAAAACAACGAAATTCACAATAATATAAACATGCCATGTTTTTGACACTATTTTTCAAGTTCCAAAATTATTTTATCTACTCTAGTAGAACTCTACAATGGACAACACATTTAGGATCACTGTTCCAGACATAACGGTTGCACAGATTGTGATAAGTGGAATGATTTCGGATGCGAGCGGAAAGCACCGTGCACCCGATTGCCGTCCAGGAAAGTCATTCAGCTTTCCATAGAAGCGCATTAGGAGGAAAATCACAAAAATCCACCCATTTGATTCGGGAAGGAATTTCACAAAAATGTCACTTTCAATCATTGACCGCGTCTGTCTGTGTGGCCCCAATGCGAACTACACAAAGGACTTTTTGCTGTCCCTTACATCTGTGCTTTTTGAATACAGGTTCACAAGGCGCTACTGTGCTGTCCGTGGGTGCGTCTCCATCCAACAACCTCTTTCACACTGTCAGTAAAGGGGCGAATTATATTGTTACAATTATTTTCAAAGCTGGTGAGTTTCTTCTTGGATAGATTTGTTTGTTTACTTGCTTTGCTTAACGTTCCCGAAACTTATCGAGCCAATATTTTCTGCAGATTAGAAGGCAGGTCTTACTATCACAATTATAGAATTAGCATTGGAGTGCTACCTGATAGGCCCCCAAAAATTTCCTTGGGTGGATCTGGATATACCGTGTAAATTCCTCCTCATTTAAGCACTACACCTTCAGACGTTCCGATTAGATTATTGTTCTAGTTTAATCATTTAAAGGAACGGTCTTCCAGCTAAGTTTTTACCCAGTTTTGCGAAAACGGGGAACGAGAATCGATCATGCTGCCTAACAATTCGTCTCGCAAACAGCTGTCTCAATAGTTTATGAATGTGCTGTCCGTCACATTCCACGAACTGAATTTTCTTTCTAAATAGGATTTCGCTCGCTGTTTTTACTGTCTGTACTCTACTGTTATTTTTCCCGCTATCACAACATTTCGTTCATTCCAGATATGTCCTTGATGGGGTCCGTTTTATTCCATCTCGAACTGTTTAGTTGATGGGTTTATATTTTTGATAGAACCCCAAACAAATTTTCACTGGTTGCCACTGATCTGTCAACTTTTCTATAGCCGACTACTTCCTTAATGTTCAAGGGTGTTTTGATCTGCTTTATAGATGCCCTGATACACTTCTGTTTGAGACAGCTTGGGTGGCTTCTGTAGCACTGTATAATGTGATATGAACGAGTCGCCTGTTTATCAACCCCACTTGGAAGCTGTTCCTTTGATGGCATTTTAGTATGTTCATTCAAGAATTCCAGCTTCTTTTCTTATTTGCCGTGTATTGTAAAAAGTGTT
This sequence comes from Opisthorchis viverrini, assembly GCF_000715545.1. Classification (NCBI taxonomy): domain Eukaryota; kingdom Metazoa; phylum Platyhelminthes; class Trematoda; order Opisthorchiida; family Opisthorchiidae; genus Opisthorchis; species Opisthorchis viverrini. Next base: position 1,078,680 of record NW_008751787.1, read on the forward strand.
CGCTTCGAGCTCTTCGTTTAGTTATTTTTATTTGATTACTTTATTTTACTTCTTTTGGTTTTAAAAACCATCGGGCATGCAGCGTATCCCTTACTTTGGACCTATACATTAAAATAGGGACCGTTTTATTTGTTACATTGTAATACGTGCGATTCATCTTGAGGGTGGAAATCCCAACCTACGCTGAAGAGTGTCCTCGCTACACTCACAGGGTCCTTCAATCCAGGTTGGTCAATGGTCCGAGGTTGACATTCTCCGGGTCCTCCGGGCTGGAACATTTGGCGGCGTGTTCCGTAAAAATGCTAATGCATTTGCATTTACTGCTAAATGCCGCTGCTCTGCGGCCGGGCTTTTGAGCCAAACGATTTAGTTGAGGACCAAAATCGTCTTCCTGTATTAATATGAGCGCCCTGGAGGTATTTGAGTGCTCGTAGAACAGTGAAGTGCACTAGTACAAGTAATCTTGTGTCACATAGGTCACCGCGTGGTGCCGTCAGCCGTATCGTACTACTTGCTGGATACAGCATGGCGTTAAGCGAAAACAGGCAGCTGCCAACGGCCATCGTCTGAACGGAAGTATTCTTGCATGGATGGATACCAGCTGATTGTCGCCTCTATGCGGTTTGTCTGGCAACGTCGGTGAAGACGTCTCACAACTGAGAATTTCATCGGTGCCTGTTCATCATGTGTGCTTACGCTCCAACTGATTGCAGCTCAGACGCCGGCAAAGACAGATTTTATGACTCTGAATGCCCCGTTGCGGTGGGCTAAAAGCTCAAACATCGTGGTGGTTACGGGAAATATGAATTCACAGTGGACAGGCTTAGCGTATCTGAGACTCAATCAGGGGTCGACATGGATTGGACTCGATACGCACGGACAATTGGTAATGATTGTTTCATCTGTGTGTTGATCTCAGGCTGCTCAATACAGTACTGACTTTCCAAACACCCGAAGTTGTTTCGCCACATGGTGTTCTTCAACGCCATGCCAGTCCTTTTGGCATCAGTTTCCAGTAGCGTGGATCATTATCTGACTGTCGATTGTTTTGAACAGCATTTGTGGATTTCTACCACGCACTCGTCCAGAGTAGCTTTTCCCTATGCTTTTTGAGGCCGCGTAGAACGCGGACAACCCGCTTGGCAACTGAGATTTTGGCAGATCTGGATTTTAGACGAATTTACCAGAATAGTTTCCACAGTCTCTTCCAAATGCTCCATCATCAGATGTGAACTAATATTGGGACTAGATGGCTAACTCTTTGCATAGTGTTAGTAATTTTGTCAGCTCAATTAAACACTGGATATCTGATCAAACGGCGTCTCAAATGCTTCTGAGCATGAGGCGGTACCGTCAGTACAGTTACATCCCTCTATTTTTTTATTTATTGTCGTTACTGATGAAATAATGAGAGAAACACTGAACGGTCTTAAAACCTTGGTGTTCAAATAGCCTGTGTCGAAAACTTTCATTGATGACGGAAAGACTCAGGTCTTTTCATATGAACTAACCAAAGCCATCCCTTCTTTGTTATGCACCTCGCACCCACAAGGTGTAAGGTGATGCTTTTGGAAATGCAGCAACTGAAAACGCCACTTAAGTTTCAGGTATATAATCTGTGAACCATTTTACTTGTCCTGGAATTTGTACTAGCTCTGATTCTCATGTGACAGATATGGTGACCGCACGGAGCTACAACACTCAGGTCGCGCTCGCTATGTTGAAAAACCCTTTGGCATCATAGTGGTGTATTCCGGAACTCAGTGAATATGTATATCAGCCTTCAGTGTTGTTGGTTGGTTATATGGCTGTGAAACATGGCCTGTTCGACCAGCCGAACTGAGACGCTTTCAGGCGCGCGACAATCGTTGCCTAAGAATCAAAGCTCGTGTTGGTTGGAAATCGAGTTTCCGGTCGCGCAACGGTTGATTATATTGAACAAAACGTCCAGCAGCAGATATGTGTTCCATACAGCGAACCATTATTCACATAAGAGATTACGGTTTTCATGCGCAACTCAGAGTAGCGGAGGAAGAGCGCGGTGGCCTAGGCTTGAACGGGCGGAGGCGTATGAAGGAGAATACGAAACGCTTGGGTACTGTTGATGCCAATTGCATTCCAAGATGGGGACGGCGTGATCCCCAGGGCGCATGCTTCGAGAGGCTGCAATATACGGGTGCTAATCAATAGCAGTTTTGTTTTCATTTTATATTTAAACAGGCTGAATGAGTATCTGGATAAGTAGGCTATTAGAAATGATTGTGGTAAACTAGAATTAAGTCCTTATTCCGTCCAACTTTATACTTGTTTTCACAATGAGGTTTCCAAATATGTCATGTCTGAACGGTAGCGAAGAATCAGTGCTGAACACTGACATCATGCTGTCGATGGTGATGATAATCTCTCAGTGTCGCTGCGCAGGAGTGTACGTCTACCCTGATTTTGGTGAAGGACGCACAGCTGTTGTCCTGTAAGATGCTGAACACGAAGGAGGAATTTTCTCTTGGGGTTGCCACTTTAGGCTATAAAGCCGAAAGTTGCTAAAGAGTAAAAATCTTGGATGCGCTGCAGAAAGACCACGTGAGATATTAGTTGGCTCGATATTGATGCCATCCTTGTAAATTTTCTTAAAAGAACAGACTACTCATGTGCTATTATTCCTTTTTTCAAATTATCCGATTTCTCGTCAGGCTCAGACATCTGGGGTGGAAGTGTTCTTCTGGATACTTCTGTCGATGGTCGTACTTTGACGTTAAATCTCCGTGAACCAACGCTCTGTAATCACGTGACCCCACCCTGTCCAATCAGAGCAGGTCAAAAATACACGTTCAAATATTCAGACATCATGATCTGGGATATCCCAAATGTAAGTCACAGATACCCTACAACTGACCACTTCTGTACAATTTCATAATGTCCTCTAGAAACATTTTGCGGTTCATTTGACACCTTTTTCTCGACATATTTCCACCAATCGCTCCATTATTCCAGGGCTGCATTTTTTTAGAGGCACATTTCATCTAGTTGACCAGATCGAGTATATTTGAGTGAAAACATAGGCATCCCAATCTTAAGCGCGGTGCTGCGAAAACACTAAAATAAATCGACTACTTCTCCTTGACAATGCATATTCGCGATAAGGGAAGCGAAATTCTCATATTTGTTTTATTCTTGATGTAGTATATTTTGACATAATGACATTCGCTAGCAGAGTTGGTGTAGAAATTTACCGACGTTACGCATCAGATAATCTGGGGCATCGATCTCAGTCATGTCTGGAGATGCGGGCTTTCACCAGGAGGCAGAACACTTTTAGGAAGATCTAAGGCAGGTAGGGAATTGGGCTACTTCAAGTCCTTATGATGTTTTACGTCCAAGTCACACCTAAAACTTTGATCCTGGGCTTGTTACACTGATCATGTTACTCAGTGAACGACTTTTCACAAACACGTAGGAAGGATACCATCCACTTGTATCCGAAAGGTAGCTAACCGGAAATGGTTGGGCAACATAAGCGTCTGGCGACCATAATTTTCTGCGCTAAATGACCTTTTTATGAATTTGGACCTACTCATGCAGTGGAATCCATGCTTCGAAGATTCCGTCCATTCCATGAAAGTATGGCGTCCCACAATTCGTTTGCTTTCACCAAACAATTCTCCAAAATCATAATTATGATCAAGTTTGCTCCTCCATGAACTGAATACAACTGGGTACGCTTTAATATCCCATAACTCATTACCCTGTAGCACCCGTAATTGATTCCGCAACTTTCCGTTGTAGGGTAAAGTTGCCCTGCGCTGGCGGCTGACTAATCCTTATCAATGGACGTTTCTCTGTGTCAAAATTATCACAGAAATCAGTAACAAACCCTGATTATTGCACGTCTACCTAATAAAACACTGTACTGCGCAAACGTCTCTTAATATTTCTCCCGGCCACATGAAACAAAACGAAGACAGAATGCATTCGTTATCCTTGTGATATCCCGGGTGCTGCATCAAAAGATACGTACACTTAACATTCAAATCAAACTGGCGCCGAATCAAAATAGCGCCTTAAAACGTACAGCATAGCAAAACGACCATATATTTATGAAAGATAGATTTAAAAATTTTCAGCCTTTCCAATTCAGACCTCACATGAGCCACAATGCACAATTCCATCACAAACACCAGCAGTCACGTTGGTTTGCAAAAAAACGATCCCATTAACATTTGTTCGTTTGCCATGCAATCTGCCTGTATTGATGCCCAACCATGTCTCCCATAGTCTTTACTTCTTCGATTATCTGGTAATTAATAGTGTCGTTCGCTACAATTTTCAGGAAGTTACAATTTCCTCCGTGATAGAACGAACGCTGCTGCCTTACACCGTTTGTTATGCCACTCTGGTCCACCAACCGAATATTTGAACTGGTGCAAAACAAAATTATCCTTTTCGTGCACGCGCCTATACAGAACATTTATGATTTCCCACTCTGCACGAATACCCTACACGTTTTAGTGAATGACCATGCGAAAAAGGCTTTTGGACTTTGGGCAACATATTGAAATACGCTTGGTATGGAAGATGTTCTGCGAATTCGTTCTCTTCTAGTAGACAATCCATTTGTTCCTATGCTTACCAAGAACACCTAGCAGCGGGGAGCCATTTATTCTGAAACTTCATGGGGCTTGATCAACTGATAACGTGCAGTTATGAATGGTGCAAGTTGATATGCTTGATTTTAGTTCAGTGCAGTCCATTCTGGATTAAGTATCTTCTGGACAGTTACAGTGAATCACAGCTAATCTACACCCAATGGACAGGAAGTAGAGAGCGGCAAATGGTCTAATCTGGTGTTTATCAAAATGCACAAGCACACAGTTTGCTTTGCTTTGATGGCGAAAGATGTTATCAAGCCTTGCCTAGATTGCAAGAACATCGGCTTCTCTAGCATCACAGCTTGCAGGAAACTGAATATTCAAGAATAACTCAAACGCCTCTCATAAATCGGACAAGCAAACAATCGGGGAGTCATACGTTTAGTTTGTAGACTCCAGCTTTCATAAAATACACTTACAAGGACTGTAGTCATCCGCAAAATCACACCTGCTTGTGGGTTTGCTTTGCTAAATTTTCTTTTCACTAAAAGCTTGATGAAACACAACCCAAATTTTAGACCTACAGAGGAGTTTTCCTGAAGAATCATGTGTGCTATCAGGAAATTCACCTAACGTAGTAACCTGTGCGGATATTAGCTTACGATGTCGATCTGAGATATTTATCTCAGATTTCCATCTCATTAATATTAAGTTGTACGATCAGATAAATACTCCACCGCTTTGGGTTCACAACAAGCTCTCGTTACCTCTGCACCAGGTGGGTAGAGGTGTATCGATTGCTGTTACTGATGAATCATATGAGTAATTTGCAGTGAGCGGCCAAGCTCCGCTAGCCTCTGATGAAAAGTGAGGTTTTTTGAGGGAATTTTGGAACTTCTTTGCAGTCTTCGTTTACTTTTGCGTGGGAGTTAATGAATATTTAGAAAGGTTTAGAATGACGCGGGTGAATTAGTTCGTTTTTGCTAATAAATCACAACTTCGCAGGGAATGGCCTTCCACCTTCCAATGGCAGTTGGTCGACTATGGGTGTCTCCAACATATAAACATAAAATCAAACTAGAATGGGAAGATGTTGGCTGTTTTGCTTGGTTTTTTGAGCCCTCTACATTCAAATTCCCGGGATGCTAAGTACGAACATTTTTCGAAGGGTACAAGAACAGGGGTGCTCCGTTCATTGAAAAGTTCGGGATGAGCTCTGTGGATCCAATCGGTGGAGTTTCAGCACACTTACCGCAAAACGATTTTCAGTTTAATATTGTTTTGAATTGAAGTATCAGAAACTATTATCTGTCAAGATCAGTGTAACAAGCCTAGATAACATATGACGTCATTCACCATTGTGTAGCCGTAGGTGATCGTGTGAGGTCATTATGTGATCCGTGAAACTGAGGTAGGTAAAACAAGGTAAGGTGCCTGTGACGCGTTCGTTACCGGTCTGATTAATTACCGTATGATTGCGCTTCTTTCGGTCGCTTCATCAGCCATGCAGTTTAGATAAAAAAATGTCCCGTAGAACAGGTAGTAGGGGATTTCACATCATCCGACAACATCTTTCGATGAATAGTAGGCGAACGACTCTGTGCTGATAGAGCTACCAAAAGTTCTTCTCAGTCTCTGTAGTTTTCGTCCACACAAGTTGCTTCCAAAAACATTAACCTATTTACACACATCTCATTAGTTTCTTCTTCAGAATCCGACATGTCTTCAGTATCAATATATATAAATATCATATATATGTATATATCATACATATATATCAAATATATATCAAGTATACATATTTAAAACATTTTACATTGAGAATGAATAACACAATAATACTGTGGCTAAATTACTTGTCTGCGAGATTTGTTCGACCTTATCTGGAAAGAGTTTTCTGAAGCAAAACCACATTGGTATTTCCTTCAGGTTTGGTTCTGCTGATAAAAAGTCATTATATACAAGGAATTTATTAATTTCCATTCGCATTGGTTCAAATTCGGGTACCAAGGTACCCATTCTATTCAGTCAGCATATGTCATTGTGACGCAGAAACTGAAGTCCATTTAAAAAGACAATAATCGAATAAGATACCTTTCTGTCCGGCACCAGTTGGGCATTTATAACCAAGCTACTGTCGTCACCTCTCTAGTTCCTTTAAAATCACACAATCAGGAGCACATTATTGACTGTTACAATTGCACGAATAATCAATGACCGCGCGGTTGATGACCTTACCAAATAGGTTCCTCTGCTACAGTTTGGAGCACCAAGCAAACTAATCATATTTATGGAGTTCCGAAAGAATCTACAGAATTCCAGTCCTGTTCGTGTATCATCAGTCAGCAGAACAGACGTAGGACATTTGAACGAAATAAAAATCCAAGACTAGCCAGGATTTTTGCGGTACAGTTCGGAAGTTTCTCGACGTGACTAACGACCAAACGTGACATTCCACAACTTAACACAACTTCATTCGTAGGCTTTCATTATAGGATTGATTGTACCATAGAATCTCGATTTTCTACCCATCATTGTCTCAAAATCTAGGTAATACAGTTCTCCCATTCCTCGGTGTTTGTTTATCATGCAACTCAATGTACGCAACACGGCAGTGGAACGATGCATCTCTAAGTTTCTTCTTCATGTCGTTGGTGCTAGCGATCAGAGTCAACAAATAAATTTTCACCTCAAAATTCCATTCCGAGACCTTTTATGACGACTGATTGTCACCGTCCAACTTCTTCAAGGAAGAGCCGGCCCAAATTGAGCTTCAGTTTTTTCCAGTTTTTCCGCATGCGCATCCTGGATGTTCCCATTCCGCCACACTCTTAATTTTCACACAGCTTTTATATCATCCTGTTTTTCAAAAATATCCCTTCACACCAAAATAGCAAAGGAAACAAAGACAACCTAGCGTCTACCACAGTCGTTTAGAAGTTATGTCATCTGAAGGACTCTACTGCTTTCAAGATTGGTTCTTTACACCTCTCCAATAAATCGAACGCAACAGTCACTGAGGAATACAATAATTAAAATAGAAAATAGAATATATAAGTATATAATTATACAGATATATAATATATTAAATGTATGATATCAAATATATATGTTGAACATAAAATTTCAGACCACCGCCGAAAAATGTTGCATTAGTGATTCTTCAATATGAGATACTCATCAGTGGAGTTCCGTGGGAATTTGCTCTCGACAGTGAGAATTTTATTATCTCAGCTGGACCTTTGGGATGTACGTTTAATTAAACGAGCAGTTCAGTTTGGTTTCTTGTTGACACCAAGTTAATTCGCAAATGAGTGCATTTCATCAACTGAATGGTTTGCATTACAAATTCAATTCTATCCTTTAGCATCCGAAACTGAGTTACTGCATTTCGCACTGCTGTGTCTGGTCCATCAGTTTTCTATCCCGCGTCAACTCGTTTGGAGTTTGACGCCCAAGTCATTGTTTATCTATAGTCTCACGTAGTCAGACCTATGTGTAACTTAACTGTAATTAAACCAGCCTTTTCACGCAACCGGTTCATTCAAGTTTATTAGTTCATTCACGGGTGCTACTGTTATCATGCAAAATTTGCGCGTCTTTGTGGGATGTTACTAAGAACTGATTAAAATTTAGGTAGTCCTCTAACTCCCTTATTACGCCTATTTCCGTTTACAACATTTTTCACTGCTGAGAACAGCGGAATGAGACGGATTCCTTGAATGGTCCTTTTCATGCCTTGATTTAATGTGTGCGTCAAGTCCACACAAAGATCATAAACCATCTTGGTGGAGTCAGAGAGTGTTTACAGCTGTGCTGTTTTCTGGCCAACGAATTGTCATGGCAGGCAAACTCGTTAGTTCAAACGTTTTAGAAAGATATCGATTTTCTTTTGGAGGCCTCGGGTCAAGCACATGCCCCACATGTTCATCCCCAGCAGTCTGAATATACAAGTGCATCGAGGCGGCATAGCACTCTGGACCTCGCCGCCAGTGTCCTTGGGTTCAAGTTGAGAACCATAACACGCATACGTGGCGCCCTTTGGCCTTAAGAAAGCCGAAATCAGGGCTGATCTCTCCAAGAAACATTATACGAGAATATGGGTTGACAGATCAGAAGAGTTTTGTTCAAATAAGTTTGACGTGGATAATTTTGTTCCAATCCTGAAAGCAATTACATGATGCCTAAGGGAAGTGAGTTGCAATCGTGCAAGAATTGTGATGCACCGCAGAGCTGCCGTATTGCGGTGGAAATCACCAACATCCCACGTCCAACACCAGCCCAGTAAAACTCGAACTCGTGACTTCAATATCGATAATCTAGTACTAAGACTCTTCGAACTTCCAACAATATCGAAGTAGCTATGGAGGCTTGAAACCTACGTCTACGAAATCGGTAACAAAAGAGCCAATTGACGCACAACTACGTGATATGAATTCCATGATCAAGAAAATAGCAGCTCCATATGCCAAGTGCAACCTTATTATGAAATTTATCAGTCACTCGTGGCAGAACGATTTAGTCTCCAAGTCTTAGCCGAAATTATGTACGATGACCCATGCTGCCGAGTCCCAATAGGGACAAAATATTTACACGGTTCTTTACGGAATTTGGTGCAGATTAAATTCTCTAGATTGAACTTTATAAGCGCAGTGGGTATAGTTAATCGTCCACATGATCACATAATCTCTTCTGATAGTGGATGCCTATTTTGCATCTATTAGAAAAAAATGGAAATGAAATGATTTATCCACACAGCCTCTTCCAGGAAACGGCTTTTTTCCGGTTCAAAATTGTCCGGGTAAGGTATTCGGAGAGGACTTTTCTGATTAGTCAACACTCCGATTGGCAACCCCAGCATACCCACAAATCCCTTCAGCTAGTTGTTCTGTATAGATGAACATATATGCTGATTTTGTCTAAAAATCACAGTAGTATAAACAGTAATTTGAAGAGTAGGTACAGCTGCAGCTTAGACAACACTGTTTGGACGGTTGAGTCCAGTAAAGCCTTTTTTCCTGGCCGTTGAACTGTTTGCATGTGCTCAATACTCGCTTGCAAGCGTTTCATCACCCATAAATACATAGTTCTTTTGATGGATAAATCATCTAGTTTAACCCGCCTTTATATAACGCTTGATGCATACTTGGTGTATATAATGTGATCGATCATTTCACGATTACCTAGCATATACACTGATTAGCTTGCTTGGGATAAGTTTTACGTTGTGGTTGAGTTATCTTTTAGATGTCTAGCTCGTTCATCATCTCCGTTCGATAACTCTTAGTACAGTGAATACACAACTTTAAGATGCGCCGTCTCCTGAAGTTTACCAACCATGTCAGTTTTGATAAACAGACTTTTATTGGCTAATTAACATTGCACGATCTCTATTCGTCCTAAAAACAAAAATATTCACGTAATCACTTGATTAAGTAACCATTTTGTACACAGTGAGAAGGACCTTCAGCGACAGAGATCGACGTATTTACTAATCGTTAAATTTCGGCGGAAGGATCAAACGTTTCTTTCAATTCCTCCTGGGCATAACTTTTTACCTAACTTCTTGAAAGATATCAACAAAGTACATCATTCATGTTCCAGACCAGGCACAACCTCTGCAGAGAGGCACCTCCACAGCGCTAACTTCCACCTCACCAAAACGCTATACAATCAAAACCATTTATCTCGACTACTGATGATATGCAGGCAAAATAACCGAATGTATCCAGCAGTAAACCGCAACTTGTGGTGATCGTTAGGTAAAATAATGAAGACGTTTTTTTGGTCTATTTGCAAGTGAAAAATCGTCACACAGTTGCTATTATTGGGGACAAATATAACATAAAAGCCCCTTCTCTTGTTTTTTCTGCTATAACCTTAAGTTTTCTCTGCTTTGGATGCATTTGCATGGCTTTTGAATCAGCCGCCATCACTTTTTTAATGCCGGAACGCTTATGATATCGAATTGAAGTTTGATATGCTCGACAAAAGCTTTTTGACCGAAATGCTGATAAGATTCTTAAACGATATTTTTCAACTATCTATCTGTCACGCAGGCCAGCTGGGTTGAGTTATCTGTCAGACTGCAAAATACGCCCGATCAATGATTCTAAGAAACATCCTGTAGCCGTTCTATAGTAGTGCACAACTGCGGATGATCCAACACTGAATCTAACCTGAACTCGAAACTGCGACAAACATACCATCGATCGGGAAGTACCAGGCCATATCAATGTCCTGGATAAAAATCGTTCTCATCGATTCCTTTCTGACGAGTTTTCCGTTTCTAATGAACAAATAAGACAGGCAATCAAAACTCGTGTTCAAATTGAGGCTGAACTTAAGTGTCTTTTCTTTCTTCGAGAGACACTCTGAAAGGTAGTCTTCCCGTTGCGCAAATTTCCTGACTTGATGCGTAGAGGAGGAAAACAAAGTCGCCTTCAAATTTAAGTTCATTGTTCGCTTCAAGAAGCAGTTGACCAGTTGAGTAAGACATTTTTTAATTTTGTAGAATTTTCACCGAAAATTCTTGCCAAATGCACCTATTATTTCACGAAAGGTATACTCTGTTCTTCAAGTTAATCTCAACAAATCCATCCAACTAATCCACATCAACATGAGTTAGTATGTGTCGAGGGTGCTGACATACGGTCACAAGACGACTTAGTTAACGCTTCCACCCGCCCTAAGTGCACCGCTGAAAGTGCTGAATTAAGTCACGTCCCTTCCAAACGGGGTTGCAGAAATTAGCTCACTAAAATATATTCAATGGCTGCACTTGCTGCTTTCGTAAAACGTATACCTATCAGAACGTACCTTCGATACAAGGGAAATAGGGCGTGAAGCTGACTCAGCTGATTTTTTGCCTACCATAAATAACTAACCCAGTTAAGAGCAGAAATCATAAAATAACTCAGATTTTTCATCTGATTTCCTGTTCCAGCAGTAAGACAGTTTGGCAATTCATCACTGATCACCCCCCTACATTTCGGGTACTTTCTTCCGGGAGATCGACTTTGAACAGTGGATTACAATCCACTTGCTGTTGATGTCCTCTTGTTGCTAAGCCGAATTTGACTTTGGGG
>NW_008751787.1:1090915-1093824 GCF_000715545.1 Opisthorchis viverrini
TCTTACCATCAGTAGCTCCAATAATTATGTACGCAGTTTTTTATATATATATATGTACATATTCTTATATTGATATCTACGTGTGACTATTCAACGTGTTCGTTGGCAGGCTGCATCATTAAGGTGCATCCCAGAAGCACTCGTCAATTTTCGGAGCGTAAATCTAGCTAGGTGGTGCAACTTCATCTATGGAATGCTCATCTTCATGGGTAAGCAAAACAAGGTGAAACTAATTTACGCAGGTTCTCAACCTAACAAGCATTGAATAGTTGCGTAAGCTGTGCGTAGCCCTATGCTGGTTTAATTCCGGTTTCATGAAAACACTGAGAAGGTGAACAGTTTTAATCAAGTCAGTCTTCAATTTCGCCTAGGGTACCAACATATCGGTGACAAAACATTTGTCTAACACTATTTATGTCTGCAAAATCGGATTTGTAGCGCAGCTCCTGGGCGAAATCAGAAGCCATTCACATTAACCTTTGAAAAATGTGATTGATACGTGCTTTGTAAGCTCAATGGGGGCAATATATGTCCTAATCAACATCATTATAACGCGATACGTTGTAAAGTAAATCCGTCTCAGAAAGACTATTGCCTAGGTAATGGTACTTTGCTGTCCCACAATTTCCGCCATGAAATCTCCTATGAAGCTCTTCCTAATCATGCGTCCAGGGTATAAATCACCTGGAGTTTGATTAAAAACCGAGTTTTTTTATAACTAAATATGTGGTAGTTTGAAGAAGTTTGTGTGGACGTTTTCATCTGACCTGTATGACTGGTCTGTTCGCTTTTCGCGTGACTGAACGAGTTGGTGCACAAACGACGTCACTGCAGCCTTATTAGACTGAGGTTCATCTCAAGCTCCCTCTATACCGAAGGTTCTCAGTTGCGTAGTTCCGACCAACCGACAGTAAAATTCCAAATTCGAATGATACCGGTCCAGCGAGATTGTACAGCACACATGCTGTGGGGCGGGTGGGAGGCACGACTACATGCAGTGTGATAACCCCACTTGCAGGGCTTCAGTGATGTTGAGATTGACATTCGTTGCTGAAATGGCAGATCGTGACTTGGTACACAATGACCATAACAACCGTAACGTTTGCCCTGATGTAATCGTTCTGATCAGTTCGCGCCAAGACAAGGTCCACTAACCCCGTGTTCCGCTATTATTAAATCTCATCAACATATCCTAAAGAAGTGATCGTAACACCACCACATTGCTTGTCTGGGTGCTTCGTTCACAACACTTCATTCACATCACTCTCGTTTGAACGGTTCTCCTCCTCACTTTTTGCACTTATTCTAGTGAGTCGAAAGATGAGGAAAACATTGAACTCATTTTTTGCTCACAAGCGACACATAGTCCCGACCGCGCCGTACACCCAACATACTGAGCGAGCTTACTACCAGTGAAAAGAAGAAGGCCTTCACTGCCTGCGTATCTATTCGGAAATGCCAACTGACCGGTTACAGACAAATGAACAAGGAAGCAAAACTCTAATCTGCATCTTAGTTACAAAAACTGGACACAGATCTTCTCCCGAACGAGTCTTCCTGGAGATTCATTGCCTCCAATCATTCGTCGGTCAAATAAAAGCAAATGTTACAAAGTGGTCTCGCGAATTCCGCAACAGAATTCCACTTTTTAATTGACGTAAAGCTAAATTCTACGAACAACACATACTACTCGCGTGCCTCCCGATCAGTAGTATCACCGTTACACCAGCATTCGGAGAGGGTGAACTGGACGCCTTTTAAAATATCTGAGCGTTCGAAAGCAACCACTTATTGCCACTCAAAAATGGTCCAGTGGGTTTCACGGTGTGGGGCGCTACAGAGTTGGGAATTACTGATAGGTGAGTTAATTGACCAAAGAAATTAGAACAGTTACTGGTTGGCCATTCGAGGCATTGCGCAAACCAAAGCATCGTTTNCCCCCTACATTTCGGGTACTTTCTTCCGGGAGATCGCCTTTGAACAGTGAATTACAATCCACTTGTTTTTGATGTTCTCTTGTTGCTACGCCGAATTTGCATCTGGGGTATACTGTGACAGTCTGTTATGTGAAGCATTTGGGCGGAAAAATCACGGCATTACTAGAACGGATTGCAGTCTATTGACTTCATATTTCCCTCGAGATATACACCATCTTCCTACAGATATTTTAAACACAGGCTAGCTGACCAGACTATAGGCAAATGATGATGGTCAGCAAAACGTCCCTGCAGGATGAGCAGAAGTAACGTTGCAGAGAGTAGTTTAATATAATACCAACCAGTTATTTGTAATCCTGTTTGCCTGGTTTCCGAACGGAATTATTAAAAGAACCGTCTAAGAAGATATCGAAAATTGTCGTTTCCCTTTGTGGAAACTGCAATCCTTGAAGAGCTTTACAGCTAGACAGAAGCCCAAACCATCGTCATCTGACCATTAAGGTCTCACCTTCCGCGCAATCATTCTCCATATAAATTGTCAGAGACGCTGTCATTGTAATACATAGTTTGACCTGTAAACCAGCCACCACAAAATTGGAAACAGAAAAACCCACGCTTGAGAATAATCAAGGATTCATAATTATTTGGAAGAATCCCCAAACATATGTTTTTAATCACCATGCTGTGTTTGCTGGGTCTTTGCCGCTGGAATTGTCATCCATGCTGCCATGGATTTGAAATATTCCGCCTGTGAAGCTTGGATACAACATATAAATTAAATAAACGAATCAATCAGTATAAAAAAGGATTTGAAATCTCAAGGCTTTATGCTCCATGATATTTGAATTTTATGTCGAATGTAAAATTGAACTCTTACCATCAGTAGCTCCAATAATTATGTACGCAGTTTTTTATGTATATATATGTACATATTCTTATATTGATATCTACGTGTGACTATTCAACGTGTTC
>NW_008751787.1:1095231-1106204 GCF_000715545.1 Opisthorchis viverrini
CCGAACGAGTCGTCCTGGAGATTCACTGCCTCCAATCATTCGTCCGTCAAATAAAAGCAAATGTTACAAAGTGGCCCCGCGAATTCCGCAACAGAATTCCACTTTTCAAATGACGCAAAGCGAAATTCTACGAACAACACATACTACTCGCGTGCCTCCCGATCAGTAGTGTCACCGTTACACCAGCATTCGGAGAGGGTGAACTGGACGCATTTTAAAATATCTGAGCTTTCGAAAGCAACCACTTATTGCCACTCAAAAATGGTCCGGTGGGTTTCAAGGTGTGGGGCGCTACAGGGTTGGGAATTACTGATAGATGAGTCAATTGACCAAAGAAATTAGAACAGTTACCGCTTGGCCATTCGAGGCATTGCGCAAACCAAAGCATCGTTTTTTGCGTGACTAGGTTCGCCGGTTCAGAGGATATAATGCGGTTGCGTGGATTGGCCGTAACGTACTCTCCTCGCATAACAGATTTGTGAGGGATAAGCCCCAGTATAATCAAGTGTATGCAATGCTGAGGAGCTTTACAAGAGTGGAACGCAAATCTCGTGCTCTCCTCTTATGCGTGGGCTCCTTGAAATAATTCTTCCGACAAGAGCTGGACTGTTCACACGAGAGTTGTGTAAGAGAGCATTCTCCAAATACCGTATCCACCTAAGCGAGTTCTATCTTGAAGCGTAGAAATGTAAGCCATTAACAATAGCAGTTTATGTCAAAGGCCCCACCGCCATGGCATCAATAATCTCAGGAACAAACTACAAATATTTTAACCGACAGTTCTCTCCATCGAAACACTTGGTCTTGATCGTAAAGAAAGACGGACGACCAATAAGGTTTTAGGTCACCAGTATTGATCAGGTTGATGTGCTTGATTTATTCATCATCTACTCTGATACAAATCTAAACAGCGTTGCGTAAAATTTTCACAAATAAACTTTCAACTTCTTGTTGCTGTACATTCGCCTTGAAATCCCTTGAGCAAGCCAAAGACCCAGTTTATTTTGGAGTTTACCGAAGCTATTTATTGCGCCATGAGTGAGACGGGCCACACGTCATTGAGAATGAAAATCACCGCATAAATAATGATTTATTGTTGTAAAGTCATTATTTCAAAAAATCCACTCTTTTTACCCGCTTACCCTACTTTTCCCACTATTCATGTGCAGTATGTCCATGCCATTTTAAGTCATCGGTGGGACAATTCTGAAATGGCTGTGCAATAGTGTAATGGTGTACGGGCCACAATTGAGAATGAAAATGACCGCATAAATAACGATTTATTGTTGCAAAGTCATTATTTCAAAAAATCCACTATTTTTACCCGCCTACCCTACTTTTCCCACCATTCATGTGCATTGTGTCCATGCCATTTTAAGTCATCGGTCGGACAATTCTGAAATGGCTGTACAATAGTGTAATAGTGTGCTTCATGACACCAACAATTTTGGGTTGACTGTCGTCTGGTGAAAATAAGCCGATGACCGTCCAAGCCTTCGCTGAATTAGCGCCCTGTTGATCAACCATTCCATGAACCAAAAGGTGTTTACACGGCTGTCGTCAGTCCATTCCCTTGATGGTGGTTGTCAACATCGCCATCATCATCATTGAAAGCTAGGGAACATGCTACACGAGCACACCTATTTGTTTAACTGAAGAATTACAGCCGAGAAATGTGGTATTGTGGAGATCTTAAGCACATTTCTCATAAGAATCCGGGGTGCATACACCTGTAGCAGTTACCCGGGCAGTCTGGGTTGCATGAATGTCACTAAAATTTGTCTGTTTTT
Source organism: Opisthorchis viverrini (assembly GCF_000715545.1). Taxonomy (NCBI): domain Eukaryota; kingdom Metazoa; phylum Platyhelminthes; class Trematoda; order Opisthorchiida; family Opisthorchiidae; genus Opisthorchis; species Opisthorchis viverrini. The sequence continues at coordinate 1,097,022 of NW_008751787.1, forward strand.
ATATTTCAGTGTCTCCAGCCAAGCAGAGGATGTAGCAGATATTTCCTTGTTCCCTCAGGGAACTTCAGTTAATTTGTCCAGTACATCCATGTCCATTATATCACGCGACTCACCTGTTTCGCTAACACACTAATCACGTGACAAACACTGTGCACTAATAATTGAGACAGCATCAAGGTGAACATGGTCGAATCAGTAGTTCGGAGTGGGAAAGGTACCGATGCGTCAGTGGGCATGGCGAAGTATGCTTGAGCGTTGACATTGCAAACCAGTTTTGGTCTCTGAGCGTCTCTTTGTTGATATTCGAGCATTCGAGAGGTGGGATCAGGAGATATGAAAGATAAGTGTACGTCGGGATTCGAAACGCTATGTAGACCATGGAAAATCTTGGAAGTGTATTGCTAACAGAGTGAGCGTACGGGAACGGATGAATGAATTGGTGCCAAAATGATAGAACTTTGATAGACGCAGATTGGTGTCGTGTAGTGATGCAATGGAAGTTGGAGTTTAATATAATGCGAACAATGAAATAAGTCAAAAAACGAATTATTGTTTGTGGTAAACTCGTGAGAGCTCCTGAGTAAACGTTCAGACGACGGGAACATATTTTCTCCGTGCTTGTCCGTGGACCTCAAGTGTTCAGCTGACGCCTTGCCCCCTGTGTGGGTGGCCGCGTTGTATTTTCCTATATGTAGGAAGTGTTGAGGTGTACATCAAACAGAATCGCTTCGACGCGTACAACACAGGCGTCGGTCAGGATTGCGAGCGGGACGAGGTTTGTCTCGTTAGTCGTGTGCTTGCGGAGCAGATGAGTCTCGTGACCTAGCGAATATGGATGTACGAGACAAATAAATAGAGTTGATTGAGGGGATACAGAAATGTTCGCTGCAACAAAAGGTCTTTTGGGCTTTGCAGGTAAACATCACTGATAACACCGCAACCTTTCGTACCATCTTGCATTTCGCTCTGTTATGTCATGTTCCGTCAACCCACAGCATTCTACCACACTGAATAGGGTCTGGAAATCAAATATGCTCTCGGAAGATGGTCACCTGACACGTATAGATAGAAGAAAATTGCATTCCGACAATTGTTCACCTTATAGTACGCACGCCTTTGAGTCGGCTGGATCAAACGATTTGTGTAAACGTATTTCGCGGTAACATCGTAGGTAACAGCGTAGTATGCAGGTGATTTTCGGTGATGGTAAAAACATGTTCAACATGGCAGCGGGACGAAGACCATATCGGTATCTCGGACAGTTCAATATAGAACCTAGATGAAGGCGTGACTAATGTGAGGGAGTGTCCCTCCACTGGGCACCTTCAAATGACATCTCAGAATAAGAACTTTCTCATGAAGTTAATTTAGTGGATGTCTACAGACTCATCCTCGTCGCGGTAAAATACATTTTGTCTAAATTCAGGCACTAAAATCTGCACCAAAGACGTGGGCCAATATATGGAGGACAATCTATGGGTCAATAGAGCCATGATAATAATCTATATATATCTATATATCTCTATATATATAATAATCTGTGATAATAATCTAGGTTGAAGGGTTTTACTGGTGAAGAACAAAGTTTACAACAACCTTCACTGAAATACATGGCTCAGAAAGTGTTATTAAAAGGAGTCAGTAAGGCATAATTGTAAGGTGATCCGAAAGCATATTCCTATGATAAAACTCCCACTATTTAAAACCGTATCTGCATCTCATCCTGACTGATAATTTTTCACACCTTTCACAACCATCCAGTTCTGAGCAGTCACAGTATCTTGCACCTTTGCACAGTCTTCATCATAGAATTTTATGTAGGTTTCTAACCGAAGGAAAACTAGAACTCCACCTTTTCATTCGGAAACATCCAAACGGGGGAACGAAATTCAGCTCATGGAACTAACCCGTGTAAAATTCTACGCTTGTTCATCAGAACTACGTGTGATTCTGTGAAATCCTAGCATAGTTAAAATTGTTGATGCTCTTATGGCATAGATCAAACCGCTAAAATCTAATCTCTACAATAAATCTATACAAACCGAAAAGGTCGCCTCATAGGAGCACTTTGTATCTCCTGAACAGCTGTCATACTCAACAGATAAGAGGTTCAAATCATCACAAATACCAGTCTCGTGGTTTCAATAAGCAAAAGGAAATTTGCATGTTTCTTAACGTTTCTTGGGAATATCAGGAGATGTACACATTCCCTGCCGCACTTGTGTTCGAATCAGAATTCCATCAAGCTTTTCAAAAAACCTAGTCTTTTGCTTGTTCATCTAACCGTGAGAAAAGTTGTGATAACTAGTATCTATCAAAAGTAGAAAGGACGACCAATTTTATTCTAGCAAGTTTGACTGAAGTTCCAAACTTAAAATTGCACTGGCAATCGGCTTCTCTTAGATGGTTCAGAATTAAGCTTCTGTTAGATAATTTAAAATTACTGACTACTTTGTCGACCTGGTTAGAAATCCGGTGAAACTGCTAACTTGCCAAAAGAACCAACTGCGTGATCCGGCCAAGTCACTAACTGATGAACATCACAGTAAGGGTCTGAGGCAAAATTAGCCCAGTATATCAGTGAAAACACGCTCTGTGAGACGATACCAACAAACGACCCCATAATCTTGCATTGTTCACCTCGGATTCTTGGTGTTTTCACTATAGGCCCTTCGATTAAGAAGTCTCTATTTCTGCATTTCATTTCAGATAGAACGCCACACGTTATTTTTCAGTACCTTGGCCAGTGTAAAAACAAGCAAGATTCGTTAAAGGGTGTAGGCATGAGTGGTTTTGTGTCATCTTTGTAGGATATCCTTATTTAAACAGTTTATTCAACCGTCCGTAATAATTCCTTATAGGTCTGGTAGTCTACAGTGATCTACATCCCTGAAAATTTTCAATGAGATCTGCTTACAGTTTTCGATTGTATTATTGAAAAAACACTTACGCATTCCACAGTCCGCCAGGGGATCATCTATTCGAATCACCCAAACTTCTTTGAAATAGATAGTCATGCTTAAGACAAGCACTAGGACCAATCGGATGACGATCATGCGGGACGAATGGTCCCTTTGATGAAACTGAAAACGTCTGCCTATTCAGCGTTGATAACTAGATTGCGTGTGCAAATAAGAGACACGCGTTCTCAAGACTTATAAACACCATACTGTACATTGTGGTGCATAAAGCGGTTAACTGTTCTGCGGTATTGTCAAAGCTTCAGGTCATTTCAACGCCCACGCATTCTAATAATGCTAAATGAACAAGTGAGAGTAGAGCTTAAGTACATGAAAGATAGTTTAGTGTGAAGCGTGTTAGATGGACGATCAATTAGTGGTCAAGTTTTGCGAAGCTCTATACAAAGCTTACAAAACTGTCACTGACAAATTAGACATCAGCAAAAGAGCTTGATGTACGTGGCGAGGATCCATAAATGTAGACCAATAAACAACACCAACCGGATGGTCAAAAGGTCAGTAACCAATTAAAGTGGCAGCGTGCGGGATCTCGTTGATCACCAACTGAATTACAGTCGCTTGAGCGCAGATAATCTACTTTTCAAAGACGTAAAGTATTGCCTCTCAAAAGATTTGTCTGATGTACGTAATTGTTAAAGAGTTACTACCTGCTTCGCAATGCCCAACTCTCTACATGTTTTCTCAACTGTGACCATAAACCGGCTCATCTAATAAGTTCAGGGCGATTCATGCTGGTAAGAGCCAAGGGAAAGGCAACGGGCACCATCAAGTGTGTTCAGTTTAAGACGGTATCATTGGACGTGAGTTCACTGCCATTACTACGTACAACGCTCTGATCCCAACATGTCAATCTGCATTGAGGAGATTACTCCGAACTCACTATCCATCTTCAAGAGCTACTTGTGGCACTTGGTATCCCTGTTCCTTATTTCGAATTGGGTGTCTACTAGTTTCTGCGTGAAAGTAGACGGTGATTTAGTCATCATCATCATCATCATCATCATCATCATCATTGTCAGCTGTAATAACCTCGCACTTGTCGTAAAGTAGTTGTTCTGTCACAGTTTCGTTCACGGATGATTCGGAGAGGTAGTGTAGGTAGATGCGCATTAGAGGGGGTAGCTCATAAATTGGTGCATGAATACAGCACCGTAGGTGGACTTATAAGTGGGGAGATTGGAAAGGGATCTATGAATCGAAGGCAGTAGCTTAGTGGGTTAATAGCTACATATGTTTCAGTGAACACATCCACGCGTTCAAACTGACAGAAAGGTAAAATCTTAAGACACTATTCAAAACAATGGTATCCAGGCTAAAACCATTCCCAAGAATGGTCCCATTGCTCAGCGACAAAAAATTTTTGCCATGCAGGGCATCTGCCTGGCATCTCTCTAAAAGATAGCAATATAAAGAAAAATCAAGTGTTCGTACAGCAACTTTGGCGAAATAGGGTGAAATGAAACCTAATACTCTGCCGCAATGCTTGCAATTTCGACGCCCGTTAAATTGTACAGATCTCTTTCAACTTAGCACATTTTTCACAGAACGTAAGGCTCTTTGATTTGCGACCTTCCACCAACCATCAAAAGCAAACCGCCAGTGTTAATTCATCACCGTTACTATTTGTTATCCGAACATCGCTTTTAGTTTCCTGAGTTAACGACAGCAGAATACAATGATTTAGTTATTTTCGTGCCGTCCATCTGGAAAGTAGTCAGTGAAATGTTTGATTGTACTTTGAGAAGTCAAACTTAGGTCACCTAGTGCACGTATCAAATTTTCGGTTGTGGAAAACAGTGTTTATTTACGTGCCATTTCAGAAGCATGCAAGCAGAGTGGTGGCAAACCTCTAACTTGACAAGATAGTGTGAAATATATTAGAAAAAGTCTGGGTGGGGTCAGTGCGGCTGCCTTTCTATGAACATGGTTAAAAAGACACTGCAAGATATAGCTGTTAATCACTGTAAATGATGTTAGTTTCCGTTTTAGGTTGTTTGAATGAGTGTCCGTAGCTTGGAATCAGTGTTTAAACATAATACTGAGTGCATATCACTTCCACCTTCATTTTTTTCCACAACATTACTTTTCAATAAATTATGGTTTTACTGTAGCAAACCATCAATTTTGAACACTGACATCATGCTGTCAACGTTGGTGCAATCAAATAAACTTTATTAAATATACTTTGCTTCGGTTTTTTGGTCTTATATGGTCACCAATATATAAGGGTTCTCAAAGACAAATTCTGCAAAGCACAGTGTGGAAACAAAGCTGAGGGAAAACTTATATCCCATTTTAGGCTGGGCAATGACCACAAACATGTTCCCCTAAGGAGAAGCAGACTGATTTTATCTCACTGGTATGACTTACTTTAGTGAAAAATGTTTGTACGAAATAAATGTTCCAATAGCAAACAAGTAACTTCTAGAGACATCGGAGTTAACTTGCACTGAACGGGAATGTTTGCTATCCGTAAAGAGAGAGCACTCCAAAAGGCCACAACTTAATCCGACTGAGAATGCTCACTCCAAAAGCTTCCACAATCTAAGGTTTGTTGCATGATACCTACCCAAATTGGGAATTACGTTCCAGGTTTGATTTTGTGAGTAACACTTCATCTATAGAGGTCATATGTCTAGTTTCTTCTGTCAAACGTTTAGAAAAATACATTTTAAAACCCCACTAACACATGTGACAGATCACCCATAATGAGATGCTGAAGAAAAATTTATTCGTAACCAAACCCCTAGGATACTGATAACGGAGGCCCAATCCACGTTTGGCGGTCAGGGTGAAATTTCACTTCGTATACTCAACTGGTTAACAACTTGTGAATATGTTAGTAATCTTCAAAAAGCTGGTCTCTGATAGCGTCTGGTTACTGGTGTGTTGTTTCGACCACCTATCGTGCGAAATGTATGCTGTGTTGCAATCCACTATCATGTGTTTGGCATGCACCTGTTGTGATAATATACTATTATTTACGAAGTAGTGCAGTTTGTGACTAAATATATCTAAGAATTGATCATAAAATACTCTACCAACCATGTTCTGCAACCCGGAGATGGTTTTCACAGAAGGGTAAATGTTGCTGTTCCGACAACGAAGTAGGCCGAGCCCCTCAACTAGTCTCTGGCGAACAGGAGACTCCAAACTATGGTTCTGAATGAATGCAATATATCACTATCTATCTGTTCGCCTCACAACAAATACACGTGCAGTAAGTGCAGATGTATGCAAGTCTGCGAGGATATCACAGAAGTGGGCATTGGCAATTTAAAACTTGACACAATGACCGGGTAGACGATGATGAGTCTTCCTTTTTTTCTATTCCCTGATTGCACACGGCTGAGTACGCATGCGATGGGAAACGTAAGCACGGAATAGAGAGAGGGATGATGAACCTTCGAAATCTGTAGCAATGTAGTTGAGGAAATCCTGATTAGGTCCTCGGTTGTTTTGTTGCTTGTCCAAGATGCGGAAGAGGAAGTTGACCTGAAAAAGCGAGAAAGATGTCTGTGTTTGACTGATACCAAAAAGCTGGTTTTACACATAAAGCGCAATTTGTAGAACGCTGGCTCGCATAAAGCTCTTGTTGACTTGTGATATACGCTTGCGCGACGTGTGGTAAGACGCATGTGCGTTTGCTGTCTACTAGTATCCCGTTAGGCACAAACTTACTGGACGCAAGCCGAAATTTGCTTCAAATGGAGGCACATTCCCACTGCTGAAATGAAAATTCCCCTGGTCCAGTGCAGCACCGTATGTATTTTTACGTCGGTTCGACAGAGAAAATCTCACAGCAAATTCGCTTTGCCTACAGAAGTATATACTGACTCAGCCACACATGATACAGACCAGGAAGTAGTCATTTGAAACCACATGTTGCGTCCTTGTGGACTACTATTAATATTTCAGGCATCTTGACAAACAAATGAATATAAAGAGTAATCAGGCTTCCCACCAAAACAAGAGAGAACGTCACAACTCCCTTCTTGAACCTTAGAATGTTATGTTTCATCGCCATTCCTACGCTCATACTGTATAATGTTGGTCCTCGCCAAAAATGATTTTAAAATTCACACAAGCAGCAATACTCAAATGGTTCCAGAGACCATCGAATAGGAAAAAACCCTATACAATGTTTAACAAAAAGCGAATTCCTGAAGCGTACTTTGTATCTTTCGGTAGGTCGGTGCAATGCACAGCGTGACGAATTTCGGCTACCCAAACTTTGCGCGCAGTTTTTTGTGGCCGAAGGAATTAGGCGATTTCCTGTTAGACATTTTGGAACATGACGAGAAAGACGAATTCAAGCGTTATTTAGAAAAACTCATTTATGGGATTTATCTTTTACTGGTTTTATTTATATCAACCTAGAATAAACCAATATTTAGCAGCTTTGTCGATTAGTACTCACATGACATGCACACCACCAAACCCATGAGATGGACTGCAAAAACTACGACTGCTGCTTGTATGCTGCAGGACGGGATCATCGGTTTTCCAGCTGCATTTGATTAGATGTGATGCTTGACAGGGGCAAACGTCATTGAATTCGGCATGTGTTGTCCAACTGATATTTGAAAAACCTAAGCAACAATAAGATTTCCCGTCTTCCATCATCAATTTCTCTTTTTTCTCGCTCTTTTCAACTTGGAGAATATAATTGAAAACCAATGTTTGCGATGTTGCAGCCATTATACCGACGTTGAAGATTTGTGGAGTGGAATCACGTGGAAAAAATATTTTCGAAGTCGTTGAACATAAAGTATTAAGCACAAGTTCAAGCACAATTCAACTTCTGCTTACCTCTAATTTTTCCTTCTAATTATGCCTTAACATTCTGCACCACATTCCGCCCTGAGACCCGAACACTTCCGCCTGGAAACGTGCCACGAATGGGAAGATAGGATTTGTTCACTTTTAGAGAGCGCGCTGCAGCCTATCAGTTTGTATTCGTGGACAGTTTGGGCGCACACGTGGCCCACCTGTCCTGCCTAAGCACAATATCCGGCGTGGTTTTAAGAACTGTTAGTTAAAACACCAGCATTCGTCTTTCTTCGGTTTGCGAGTACAGCCAGGCCCCTTTGCTCTCCGTATCTTCCGCCGATGATTTTTGATGCATACAACGCGTCGCATTGAGCGCAGACTTAACGCCTATTCATCATTTGGGAACGCAGAAACTGATCTTTACTGAGGGTTGATTTTTAAGCGATACTTCCCGTATCTGATAGCATTATCGTGTATGCAGGCGTGTAGCCTACCGTTCAAGTGACCTAACTTAATAGAGCGCTAGCCTTAGGTAGCTATTGCATGTTACGCACATTATCAGTGTGAGTGACCACATAATACCTATGCGATCAGTCTTGGTGATTGCTGGAGTAAGTTACAAAAATCCGGCAAAGAGGGATGTGAAGTGAACTGCTGGGCATTGTGGGTTTAGCGAGATCTCCTTCTTGGATATCAAGAAATCTGGTGCTTGTTATTGAAAGCCTTGCAATATACCGACAATTTTAGGGCGTATTTTTGGACGTGAATTTTCAGTGTTCAACTCCACAACATCACAAAGACGGATTGAACAATAGATGCAGGTGGCAAGCAGGGAACAAAAACCACCCTGTCGTCTAATAATCATTCATTTTTTCTCCGCTGCGCTTGAATGTCTGACCTAATGCTCTCATTCTACCATGACTGTTTATAAACTTATATGCATGAATATATATAATGGTGGGTAGTTGAAACTGATACATGCTCTATTCAGTTCAAATCTGGTGACCCTGTGGCACCCTAGGTTACTTGGCGTCATTGACGTTCACGTCTGTTTTGACCTGCACATTAGGTCCTGGTTGCTTGGTCACCGTAAACGCAGGACACTTGTCAAGCCTATTTTCTGAAAATTGAGTCTGCGTGTAGCTGGTTCTTAGAGAGTGTCCCCCCAGAGCAAATGGTTTACCTGTGGGTTTACCTGACCTGCACTCATGTGCTGCACTCGTTTTGTACAAATTCGTATAACAATCACTAATGTAGCTGGATTTTGCCGATTTAATGGAAACATAATGGGGAAACATCACAAACTCAGTGACTACTGCAGGGAATAATCAAGGGAGAACGCTTGGTTTATCGTGCGCTAGGTGAAGAATGAAAATTTATGCAGAAGTTTGTTGGGTCGATTCTTGCGCTGCCTTGATCCCAGCGTTAG
>NW_008751787.1:1106212-1113672 GCF_000715545.1 Opisthorchis viverrini
GTCAGTGTCCCGCTAATGATCCTGAACGCCTTCAGGTCTTCTCAAAATGACCATAGTAGGACAAAAAACATCTTATAAATGGATGATTCCTAATTCACATTCGTTGTACTATGGTTACCTTAGAAGCTAGTCACGATCTTTCTCAGTACCATACACATTAACATCGCCAGTTAGAAATACAGTTACATATATAATCCAGCAAATCTTTTTACACACACTTTGAGTTCAAAGAAGAATTAAATACGGAGTTATAATTTTCATAAACAGATTTGAACAGACAGGTAAGTTTCAGAAAAAGGATAAATTACGGACGTTTTGAAGGGACCACTGTCAGGTTGGAATAAGGATACAACCTTGTGTGTATATCAAATTCAAATATGCATATTCATCTCATATCAACGCGTACGAGAATGCTTGAGGAGCATTTCCTCTAACCTGTAATTTAAGCGTGTAATTCATTTCATCTGGATTTTGACAACAGTGGCTAGCAGTTAAATCCAGCTTTTTCTAATTATGGTCCCCGAGCGGCCCAAAATTCCGTTTTGTTGTCTTGTAGATTTTTACCGCCCATGGTGCCTCTCCCCTTACTGACAGACTGACCTAGAAAGACGTGCTTTTGAAAATAAAGCCCGCCTGTAAACGCCTCAAAAAAGGGAAGAAAACAAATATTTGATTGTTGTAAAGAGTTGCGCACTCTTCCAAGTTAGGTGTACAAATCTCACTTCGCGCAACGCAAGTAGCTAGATGCGTTGTCAAACACTGATCAATATTACCGGGTCCTCCTCTAGAGTGAGCAGAATATTCCAAGCAGACCGTGGCATTTTCAAAAGGACAGTTGAATTTCTCACTCGCTGAATTGGTTTTGCGGAACTGCCTAACACATAACTGACTCTAGACTGTAATCTGGCTAAGACATAAGTATAAACACCAAACAATGGCTTGACCAAATTCTGAGATGGTAATGAGGAAACGATGTTCCCTGCTAACAACGCTGAGGGAAAAATTATTCCCTTTTAGTTTATTGTCGTAAATCAGAACACAATATTATGAACGTTCATGGGCGTCTGATGTTTAACTAATGCAGCGTACCTTGGGGTTTAGAGTCTGATTGGTTTGCATCCTACTCTAAAAAGTACAGCTGATTCCTTAACTCTACATCCAATGGCTACCCAGTTCGTCGTGTTCGTGTGACATATCTATATGTTTATCCAGGATACTTCAATATATCTGACCATAACACTCCTCGTTGTAGTCAGTGTTCATTGATTCGGAAGACATGTTGTATCTTCAACTAATTCGATGAGAACAGTAGAACATGCCTTACTCCAACAAAAATGTTTCCACCGCAATAGGGGCTACCTGTTCGGAACGTCCAAGTCTCGCGTCTCTTCGAATTCAGATGACCATTCTTGGTTACCTGATCTTGTGAATTGTCGGGTTCGTCGATCAGAGGAGAGAACCCGCACAAGAAGGTGTCTAATAGTGCAATCGAATGGGTTCTAGAATGAACGCACATGACCGTGTGAGGAAGGCTGTTCCACGCAGCAAATACCGTAAATGAGAAAAAAAACCTTGCCTAATGAAGGTGTTCGCCTTAAGATTGAAAAGCTTGTACCACGTCACTGCCTTGCGTTTTCTGGGTCAATGGTGAAAAAACTTCCACGCAGCAATACCGTAAATGAGAAAAAAAACCTTGCCTAATGAAGGTGTTCGCCTTAAGATTGAAAAGCTTGTACCACGTCACTGCCTTGCGTTTTCTGGGTCAATGGTGAAAAAACTGTTGGTTAAACCTTATTCTAGCAGGGAGAGGTAAGAAGGCGGTCTGGCATAGGCACCATAGATTTCTTGGAAGTCCTTGCGAGTAACACAGAAGAAGGTGCACCAAACAATCCGTAGAACGGCGAACGCATCTTGGTCTGATTACTTATGGTGCCATGAGGAGAGATCCAGATACCCAAATTATTTTCGTCTTCTGGTCTATTCTCACCATGCGTTCTCTTAGTCTCCTCCGAATAATACACGGAGGCATTTTTTGTCATTCAGAGGGAGGTTCCACCACTGCTTTGCAGCGTCTACATCCATTTAGAGGACACTGCCATTAGCATTGCAGAATTGCAGTCGTAAGCAAAAAGTACACATGGACTTGAAAGAACATCCGGAAGATCGTTGATGTGTATCAGAAGTAGCAGGTGTCCCAAAACTGAACCTTGAAAAACTCCAATGGAGAGCGCGAAGATGAGTGAATCGAGCCTACTTTCATTCGGAATGGCTCGCTTCAGAATGCGTTCCATCACCTTGCACGGCAAGCTAGTGAGGCTTATAGGCCTTTAGCTGCCAGGCGATAGCCGGTCAACAGTTTTGTAGATTGGCGTGACAATCGCTTATTTCCAAGCAGAGGGAAGGCGGCCTTCTTCAAGCGACTGACGAAACACCATGTTTAAATGGTTTGCCAGTGTGGAGGACGTTTCCTTCAGGATCCTTGGATGGACCTCGTCGGGCCTCAACGGGCAGAATGAGCTGACCTTGTGCAAGAGTTGACGAATGTCCTCCACCGTAAAGACCAAGTCGGTTAGAGGCTGTTCGTAGTTTCGCCTTGACAAGAGTGGATGTGACGTGGACGCTGGGGCTGAGTATAGACACGCATAGTCTTCTCTGTAAAACTCAGATACCACTGTTGGGTCATTTGTCGGTTCTCCGTTTCTGTCCCTCAAGGAGAACGCGGATGGCTTAATTCTGCGGCGATGTCTCTGTTACGGAAATAAAAGCTTATAGCTCTACGTACTTTAAGTGCCGTGTCCACGCTTGGCTTATCTCCTTAGGAGCGTAGCTGCCTTCAGTAGTCTGCGGTGACTGAGTAAAAAGTACAATCCGGCGTTACGGCCGGGTTGCGTCGGTATGCATTCGAAAACACAAGTTACAATGGTTGCCATCGGATTGACCATAAACTTTGGGCCGGCTGAGCTGGCGCCAAGAGGAAGCCTGTATCGCCCCTCCTTCTAGAATTTATGTGGTTCATATAATGAGGGACAAATGTCGCAGAAACCGTGGCTCACGGAGATTCCGAAGGCTCGAGCAACCGTTTACGACTGGGTGATCCGTGCCGACCTGCCGGTGTGTTATTTTGAATTAGGTCTTTAACGACAGCACCGATCCCGCAGTCGGTGGGTTTGAAGTTTGCTGGATTTGTCCATTTCAGCCATATATCTGAGACACCGACGGTCGTGGACCAGAAGAATCCTATTGTTTTCTGGTTTAGGCCATCAATCCTCGAACTAGTACGATGCGTGTTGTCTTTGGATACTCGCGTTTTTAGAGGGAATGTGGTGCCCATTTGACATCACCAAATGACTGTTTTGGTTGAGCGCAATTCTGCTCCTTGATGTTCATTCATTAATCTTAATCAGCCGCTCAAGCAACGCCCCGGCAGATTTCAAGTCAGATATTTTACACTCGTGTGAACGTCGGGGTTTGTGATATTTCAATTTTCGCCCTTTCGTCCTATTGCTCTCTCGGTAAAACTCCAAATATAATAAGAATGGACATCTTTATCGGACACCAATTTTTGAACGAAACATTTTGTTAAGCTTCCCGGTCAACGCCCTACACACAACTATCTGGAATAAGCAGCGCACCATATTCACGAACAACGGCAGTCGGGCAAACTCATGTTTGATTTGTACGCACTATGTCAGCATTTGTTAACATGGGCACCAAATGACTCACCCAAAGTTTCTTCATTGGTTTAACCTTTGGATAGAAGTATATATGTTGGTAAGCCCTGACAGGTGATTTCACTTTAACCTTAAACACAGCGGCTTGGTGTCCGCCAGTTAGAAGGGCTCGGGAGGAGTTGAGGACCGAAAAGATTTTGGGTTGAATTCCTGGTTGAAGGATCACATTCGAGGTATATAATCTGGTTGAGCACTGCAGAGCGCTAGCTGAATTCTTCCTTTAACCTTTGGGTCCATAGATCCGGGCGCTACTCTTCAAATGACTGATGAAACAATGATATAAGTGACATTCTTGCTTTCCATAAACGTCCCTGGGTTTGTCGCATCATCTTGCAGCGTTGCAAAATGTACACCGCCATAATAGTTGAAATCACAATCCATATTATCTGTCTGGAACGTTAGGGGTTGCTAACAGCAGGTTAGGCCCGGTTATGTAGGCCGGGTGTGCGCATCCTGTGCACCCCTGAAAATTTGTAACGGGAAGTACCAAGGAACAACTGTGTGCATGAGCGTTCCAGTTAGCAACCTATTGCTAATGGCGATGTTGTTCATCTGCGCTGCTAGTTGTCTTGGGTGCTGGTGGTGCTGCAAGGCACAGCATTGCACGGATTCTCTCTGACGTCAACACGCAAACAAAGCGGACGTTCTCCGTTGTCCGTTTCTCTCTAGTAAATCCAAGGAGGCCACCTAAATGAGCGTCATCGTCGTTAAGCCTACCAACGTTTGATTTTATTTTTCCGGAAAATACAACAATATGCAGGCTTATAGCTCACCTGGACAAGTGCACGAAAGCAATTTTCGGATGTTTCAAAAATCCAGTCGATTGTGGCGTAAGCAGATATGGTGAACATGCTAAGATTATTGGAACCTGTCAGGCAAACCGCACGCAGTCTATTATCGACAGCTTGGGACTCAAGCAACGACCTTTCAGTCTGGTGGTTTCGGAGAATAATGAGAACGGCGTGACCCTCAGAAGTAGTGTTCTGTTCAATGGATGCGTGCAGTCCCGTGAGAGTTAAGGTGGATGGGGGCCTCACTTCGACAAGCTTTCCTTGATCTTGAGTTCCAGTCGTGGCAGACAACACCAATCGGTGGGGAACCAATCAGACGTACGTGCAAAAGCAGTCTGTCGACCGACTTCCTTCAGAAAGCAGACGGTAAATTATGACGAATAAACTGAGCATTGGGCTCTCCACAGAATTCTTGCTTATCGTGGACGTTGGACAGTGAACAAATGCGGAAAAGGCCTGCATGGATTACGCTATTGTCAGGTTTATAAAGAGATGTGAAACTGATTTGTACATGAGAAAGATAGGAGGAGATAGAAAAAGTCTGTTTTTTTCTTGCTTGCCGTGGTGTGCTCAGAAGGATGGCATATCCGACTAATGGCAACTTATGATGGTTAATATAACACCAGTTTAGTCGGAACTGAGAAATGTATGTTACGTATATTCTGATTTGAATGACATTAGCAGACAATGGTGTAATGGAATCGTCAGTCTGATGAATTCAGGATTATTGTGGAAATAGAACAGGTTGGAGAGAATTGTCACATCAAGCAAGTGTGAAAAAACAACAATTTACAGAAACCAGGGCAGAATTTATGGAGAGACTGTCCACATCAAGCAGTGTGAAAAAACAACAATTTACAGAAACCAGGGCAGAATTTACAGCTGACAGGATATAGTAGTAAAGTGGATGTGAAATCTGGTGTGCATTGATCGGCGGTTCAGTCTTGGAATCAAGGACGTCTTGAAAAGCGGATAAACGTGGAAGATACTGCAAATGAAAATGAAGTACGATATTGATGATATCGGAGGTTTGTTAAAGCACAAGCCGCATCTCGCTCAAGTTGGTGCTCATTGAGTTCATTTAATTGTAGTAAGGCTTGCGTTTGGGAATGCGCGTATGGTGATGGCTTCAAATATGTATCTGAATTGTTTTTATCATAGTTGGGAAGCTCTGTATGAATACATGAAATAGGTGCCTGAATGACTCGTGCGTTGACTCCCATGACTGGGTGCATAACCGAACCATGTATTATGTGGGAGTAACATATATATATATATATACGATTGAAGCTTCGTTTGGTGTCAAAGTTTCATGGATGGCATCTTTTCTAAAAGCAAACACAGGTCCTCAAAAATTGCTAAGCCTCGTGGTACTATCTCCTTACTCACAAGAGGCATCCCAATAATTTCGCCTCTTAGTACTTGTAGACACCGCAGGGTTGAACCAAACTGAGCAGGTAGCTGAGACAGCTGTTGGCAAGAAGGCTACCACCGTCCGCAAATATGTTATTCCCGATAGCTTCTGTAATGATTCGATCAAATATTAGCGGAATTTGACTGTTGTGCAACCGCAACCTGAAACGCATAAGGATTTCAATCCCTCAGCTGTTGATCACGGCCGAATGGTGAACGAGGTACTAGCTGACTGACACCATGACAGTGGCACTGCCGCGCGATTCGCCCTTTTGACTTAACGCTGACTGAGCGTCCGAGTCGTTTCCGGCTGTCGTGTGTCTACGCAAACACTTCATTCAAGACCGGATTCTGCATCACACAAACAGGTCGGTTGTGTTGAAGTTTGAGTTTGCGGCTTTGTGAAAAGTATATGCGGCATAAAATAAGGGGTTCTGGTGGGACATTTAGTACACGTAAATCGATGCAGTCCGAAGCGTCTGGCACTTCTCACCGCAACTGCACGCGCGAAAGGAATCAACGATCTGCCCAGGTCGTCTGTCTGGTACACGTTAACGGGTCATCAAGCCAACCACACGGGTGATGTGTGGTATCTCAAACCCAAGGCGTGAGCGAGACTGCTTGGCCAACCAAATGATGCCATTGTTATGGCAGTTGCATATCTGGATTGCTTAACTGTTTTTGTGATTCTACCTATTCTCATTCTAAAGATTGCTACCGTCGTTGCTACCGTCAACAAACAGCAGCAACAAACATTGATAGATCAATACTGTCTTATTTTTTCAATCCACTAAAATATCAAAGGTAATATCAACAGAGACATTTATAGTGAGATCCTCAGGCAAGCCAGTGGACACCACGAACACCAACTGTTTCCGCCGCATGCCCGACCGGACGTGTTTCTAAGGTAGGGTGCCTATATAACATGGCTGAGATTTTTTAACGTCAGGGGTGTAGCACAACATCATGTCAAGAGATTACCCGCTGGTAAATGATAACGAAAACAGACCGTAAAACATGGTTCAAGCTGTGGAAATGAATACCTGTCCTCCGGTATGTTGTGATCAAGCACGGACAATCTGAGCACATCTTAGATTATTTCCCGGAAATCGGCAACAAGTTGATCATTTTGAAATAATTTGCATGTAAGCGCATTAGATCACGCGCGAAAAGTATATTGCTGCGTGAAAAAATCATGAAGAGAATCATTCTCATTTGCAGTCTACCTCACATGCAATGACCAGCAGAACCTAGGAAGGGATGCCGTTAGTCATTCACAGCAGGTGTTTGATAGGTTTGATATTCTTTCAAATTTACCCGATCTGGTGCATTATGCTTGCGGATAAATAAATATGAATCAGAAAAGGCTAGAAAAACTGTCATTACATTTCCTCCGAATGGTCTAAATTACAAGCTGACGAGAGTTGTATATGGTGCATTACAGAGCTGATGCATCATCGTTTTCCAAAATGGCAGGCTCTTGGCTGTCAATAACACACCCGTTTAGTAACTTGCCATAAAACAG
>NW_008751787.1:1119265-1125799 GCF_000715545.1 Opisthorchis viverrini
TATATAAGACTCGGCAATCTGCTATCAATAAATAGTTTATCGTTCATCTACTCTCCCCTCTCTACATATGCACCTTGACTAGTTCTGTTTATAAGCGACTGGATCGAACACGGTCTCCCTCAGACGTTTGATTTAAATGCTTTTCCATGCGTCGTAGTTGTTACTGGTTTCATGTTACCTGTCTTTGAATACAAAGTGATTACGCGAGGCATAAAAGGGGGTTATCTTCGTTGGCATAACACACCACTCATAAGGTCGCTGAAAATTCCACGCTGGCACCTGACCGTTTTCCCATTTTTCGCCGGTGTTTTTCGGGTACGTCAGGTGACCAAAACTTTAAAGTTGCACGTTTCTTTTAGATAATGCATTGCGATGTCCCGAATGAAGTACCGACTGAACCATGCGCTGTCTGCTGCGGAAAATTTAGTTAATAGAGGACGTCATAAATAAGATTTTCAGTTGAATCCACCGTGAAGACCAGACTGGTAATTGAATGACTATCCTTCTATAGGTTCGTGAAGGTGGGTTCCAGTGGATCACTAGGTTCAATGGAATTCGGGTATTACGCCTATTTAGGCAACACCAGCCGCGGGCCATCGTGAGGATCTCTGGAATATTATGGATAACGGGAAATGTGCGGCATTATCCTAATTTATATCGTATTACACAGAAAGTATGAACCAGAAAGAAGTTGAAAACTACCCTGCTAGATAAAGGCGTGACTGAACTACCAGATTGCACTCATAAGGCATATGAACTAGGCATGACCGTATCTACCCATGAGATGACGTCGCTTGCCCGCGACGCAGGAACATGCTCTTTTCATTCATCCTACACCCAACTCAGCCACCCTACGAGAAAAGAGGTTTCACGGTGTCTGCTTTCAATAAGAAATCAAAGTTGCCACTCTCCAGTTCCGCTGAAGCTACTATGGCATAGCGCGATCTTCCAGGTGGAAAATTATCTTTTGCGCATTCCAGTTCCGCTGAAGCTACAAGAGATATGCCCTTTAACTATGGCATAGCGCGATTCTTCCAGGTGGAAAATTATCTTTTGCGCATGTGGCTCATCATATTGCGAGTATCGTTCCATGTATTCTGGCGGTGTGCCCGCGTGATAGAGTCGATTGTATGATGAGATTAACTGTGTAGGTCCTTCTCGCGTCTACGGAATTGCCTCGAAAATCTTATGTTTGCCACTGCACTGCATTCCACGACAGTGACAGGAAACACTAGATGCAACTGTTGGATACACTTATGCAAATTTAGAACGCATCTCCGTCAGACAATGAGTCATTCTTTATGTCAACAACGCCTGGTGAGTAGTTTTCACAGAAGCAATACATAGTGGAGATATTTTGCAGAGACTTACGGTAAACTAGTTTCCCAAAAATGCAGACGAATCCTAATCTATTATTCATTATGTGTGTTTAACTTTTTTAAATAAGCACATAAAAAATGACAGGGTCATCAAGCAAAACCGGTATTTTGCACTGCATATATATATGTATGCGTATAAACAATGGCGTCGTAAAGGACTCCTATATTTACCTGCGCTCAAGCCACCGTAAGCCACAGTACTCCAGCACACCACACATAATACAAGGAACCCAATCCGGAGCTACTTTTCAAAGTAAGAGCACAAGGATGCTCATTCCCAAACACCAACTCAGCCGTTACAAGCAATCAAAATCGTCGTCTGAACAAAATTTTGCACACGCAAATTTTTCCAGCTTCCTCCCAAGCTTGCCTGTTGTTTCTCTGGATGTTAAACAAAAAGAACAATCGCTGCAAAACGGATCGGTGATTTAGGCAACAATATACCGTGCCAACCATCCATTTGACTACAAAATAATGACACACGCCACCTGTAGTAGTACACACGCCGCATCTGCTGACGTTGACCCGACCAAATAGGGCCCGCAGATAAACACGCAGATGCAATTCAAAGGTAAGCGACCCAGTTAAATAGTAAGCAGGCGATTGTTTTTGACACCGATGCGCTGGCCTGATTCACTAATATCTGCACATTTCTGCCCAATGCAACACTCCCCCCAGCCGGGTCACCATAGCGGTGTTGTTGCTGTGCATTTCAGGGAAAAATGGGTAATCAAGTGGCAAACTGGTTATCCAAATCCTCCCGACATTATCGTCGGGAGATAGGGTGCAATTATTAGGCCTCTTCGGGCAAATGACGAGCTTAGTCAATAGTTAACTATGTTAGAGCTTAATGATAAATAATAATTGAATAATACTAATAAAGCATAGTACTATAACAAATAATAGTATTAAATAGACAATAACAATAATAACAAAAAATGAAATAAAAATAATAAGCAAGTAGGGGGTTAAACGAGTAGTTAGTTGCTTGAATCGGGGCATTTACTTTACCAAGGTACACCAGACACAGGTAATACATAACAGTAAGTTATCCACACCGTTTCGTCTACCGTATCACGGTCAAAATTTTCAAATATGGGCAATAAAGTTTGAACGGATGACTGATGGTCTCTGAGTTTCCCGTTGGCCGGAGTGGGCGTAACCCTCTTGACAGAACAACTGGTCGGCCTCCGATGGCTATCCAAAGTCAGGGTCTCTGAATTTCCCGTTGGCCGGAGTGGGCGTAACCTTGACAGAACGACTGGTCGGCCTCCGATGGCTATCCAAAGTGACGTGTGATTACTCACAACTTATCCGCTAACAGATGGCCAAGTCATGCAGAACCTTGCAAATGTGTGTTCACTAATGGCATCTAACTAGACCATGCGGGAAATAAAACGTCAACATGAGTTTCATTGGCCAATGTAAGAATGGATACGAAGAAACCCTCGTGATTTGCTAGCTAGGTGGCGCGTTTTTTGCTTCGGGAGAGTTGAGAAAAGTATAATCCCTTCGACTTTACGCAGATTTGTAATAAACCTTGCTCACAGGTCCCTGTGTCACGGAAGACGTTCCTCCAATTAACAAATGTATTTCCTTCTCCCATTAATTTCTTGCGACTATACTGCCTTTTGTTCCTCATGAAAGTGCACCTACGTTATACTAGGTAAACCCTAGCAATACGGTGGCGCTTTTATCCAGACTGTTAGACGATGTCCCTTAATGGTTTACTTCTCATGCATCTCGTTGCATGGTTTGGGGCCTGGAAAGATCGCTGACTCGAAAGAGACGCATGGTGTAAACACACCGTGTGCAGTAAATCCTCTTGAAACAAATAATGTATTCATCACAGTAAACTCTCCGTTGGATTGAAAATTCGACGTGTTAAATAATGTTTCACAAATTCCGGCAACCTGGAGAAATATGATGTTAACTGTTTGAATCAGTCGAAAGCCGTTCTGATAAGCCGCGAAATAATGTTCAACCTTTGCGTTTCTGTTAGGCATCACAAACTACAATCAAGAATACTCCAACCTCTTGAGTGGCTCGAACGCTGGTCCATCGACTAGCAGTCTGATCAACCGTTCAGGAAACTCGAATTCAGATACGATGCGCAGTACATTTTCCTGCAGTTATGCAACGCACATAATGTTTTCAGGTTCGCCTCTAAAAGGGCTCCAAAATCGCGGTGGTCTCAACCTTGAAGGTTTGTAGGTGCAAACTCATGCTATAGGACGAGAACTCAAGAAGTGGCACTGGATGTTGTGAAAGCACGCACGAATTTCGGGGGTAGCAAGTAGTCTTCCTTGTTTTCTTGACCCAGAATTCTTCTCGTCCATTTTATCAGTTACTCATTTCTGGGTAGTCGGCCTTGTTTATAAAGGCATTTTCTGAATTAGTGGCTAGTTGCTTATGAATCTTGAGGCGAGCTCCTCCATTGAGCAGTCTTCAAATAATAACCATGCAGGAGGATTGAATGCGGAAATACGCACAATAGACGTCAACAAGGCATAGAACTATCCGGTGAAACCACACTGAGATATATTTTTATGCACAAATTTGATGCGCACTTAATGCTATAGTTTTTCAGTGGAACTACTCAGAAATATCACTTTCCTTCCTTTGGCCCAGTTTCCTGGATAGGCTTTTGCTAACAGACGATTGAGAACTGTTCGGAAACTAAATAGCAACTAGTAACAAGCAGTTGGAAAGACAAATGGTTGGATGAAAGGAAGGTCGTACACACCGCTTTGAATCCCACTCTTGTCTTGATATATTCTTCTTGGCAGAATATGATTTCCTGTCACCGCGACAATTTGGTCAATGATTCTATTAAAATGCCCCTGCATTGTCCACTGTATGAAAGCACATTATACGGAGGTTATATCAATGCAGCAAATATAATCTGTAGCCTGACCTGAGAACCAACCTGGGGACCGTTTTACTCCTGAGATGCGGCACAACAGAATTCCTTTAAAACCAGGTTTCTACGCCAAGCAGATGCCAACAAAATAATAGAAGATGGAAAATGCATTAAGTTCATAAAATAGTTTTCAAAGACCATTCAGGTGCAAAAGTGAAGGACGAATGCGTTCACTGTGATTTCAGCGGACCAGGACAAGTTTCATTAACACGAAACGTTTGCGCTCCTTGAAATCCTCTGCTTTGAGTTCCTGTTGAATGGGGGATGGATTTTAGAAAACCCTGGTTAATTTATTTACAGAGGAGTGGATGACTTTGTCGAGCAGTTTTTGTTGGTTGAGCAGGAGCTTCTTTTGAACGGGGTGCGAGCCTAAAAAAGGGATTTGGAGGAAAGCCCAACCGCGGTCAGTGAACAGTGTTGAGTCCCCTGCGCGTGTTATCTATCCGCAGTATGCAAATGAAGATTCTAGATACTTTGCAGATGACGGGACCTGTGGAATGAGAAACACATTCTACTTAAATGAGCAATCCACAACTATGGTGAATTTGACACCTAACTAAAAATCTCATTCGACGATCCTCCACTTTAACGGCGCACTGACTAATTCATTGAAGCTCTTGATATATTCAACCATCTTCAATGGCTGTTTTCCGTCCATCGTTGTGTGTTGGCATACAAATAATCATCGCATTTGTGCCTATCCTCCTCGATGTAGCTCAAGCTTAAGAAAGATGGGTACGAAATGGCGCCATCGTAGCGCCACTGATAGAGGATTACAGGATATCATTACATGATGTCAA
This sequence comes from Opisthorchis viverrini, assembly GCF_000715545.1. Classification (NCBI taxonomy): domain Eukaryota; kingdom Metazoa; phylum Platyhelminthes; class Trematoda; order Opisthorchiida; family Opisthorchiidae; genus Opisthorchis; species Opisthorchis viverrini. The sequence continues at coordinate 1,124,368 of NW_008751787.1, forward strand.
AACTCGCGCCGGAAACCTTCATTGATGTGATTTTTTTGTTTAGCAGAGTATCAAAGGCAACTTATATGAAACACTAGCTGTTGATTTCGGCTGAGCTTCTACATGGCCGTGGAATATCAGCGCACACACAGTTCAGCCAGCTTGAATTCTCAGAATCACCCGGGTTCACAACATTGTTAAAAGCTTGCCCAGGTCGTGGATGTTGACCACAGTTTCTGTTGATTTACGTGGGATTTGCACAGAAACCCCGAATCCCAAAGAGCCAATTTAAAGGGTTCTAAAGAAAACAAGACCAGCGCACATATTGATAGCGTTGGTTTCGTCGTTCGCACTGTTGATGACCTGAAAAATGTAATTAGAAATTATTTGTTACCATCCGTGCCTTTTTATAAAGTTGGGCAAATTTGTGTGCTGTGGTTTTGGAGTAATGTTTCCACACTCCTCACCAAAACACTTGTCCTCATCTAAGAATGGTTTCATGCTCCAAACAGCGTCCGCCACAGAATTTTTAACCGCCTAACCTGAATGACTATCCGTTAATTGTAAAGGATTAAGTGCTAGTAAAGAGCAGAATACTGGTTCATTTCAAGCAAAATTGCGGTACGTAAGAAACTTTTTGAATGGCCCTTCCGCCTATCTGGATCTCAATCATTGTGGACCTATCCCAAAACACTGCTTCTGAATACGAAATATGCAAACACGAACAAGACCAGTTTTTCCAGTGTATGCAAAACGTGTTCATGAATGCCCGACTGTAACAAGTGCTTTCCATACTACTGAAAAGCCTTCTTGGAACTCCGTTTGTTTACGCACTATGGACTTTGAGACCCAGCCAGTAACTGTGTGCGCGTTGTGTGACAGGTGCGTCAATCGGTTTCATACTCGTTCCATTTCGAAGTGCAACAAAAATCCTTCTAGAACCTAATGCACGGTTGCCCCAATGCCAGCATTTACCAAATTATCCCTGTCACTTTGTGGTAATGTGTCTAAGTAGTGAACGAGCTGCCGCAAAATCAACAGTTACTATAGCTCCTTTATGTATGAGACACAAGGAACTTCGTCAAAAAATGTTCGCCCCCTTCCGTGAGACAATAGCTCGGAGCAAGTCTCAATCGGTAGATTTACCTGCAAACCAGCTGGATCTGTCGATTAAAATACCCTCAACGAACTGAATGTACTATGCTTCATATTCCTGTTGGCTCTGGATATATGCTGAGAATATACTAATTGTTTCCCGCAGTTTGTCGGACCACGTGAAGTTATGCGCAAAACCTCAAAAGCCAAATCGTTCAAACGGAGGTTTATCTACGAGCGCGGTACTATAAATACAGTGATAAAATAATAAAGTATTACAAACCTCGAATCGTGGCACTACACTGGCTTCTATACACCGGTTTAGGAACTACGAAGGTCCATACCGACCCAAAGCCAC
>NW_008751787.1:1125972-1166788 GCF_000715545.1 Opisthorchis viverrini
AGTTCTTTGTTACCATCCGTGCCTTTTTACAAAGTTGGGCAGATTTGTGTGCTGTGGTTTTGGAGTAATGTCTCCACACTCCTCACCAACACACTTGTCCTCATCTAAGAATGGTTTCACGCTCCAAACAGCGTCCACCACAGAATTTTTGACCGCCTAAACTGAATGACTATCCGTTGATTGTAATGGATTAAGTGCTAGCAAAGAGCAGAATACTGGTTCATTTCAAGCAAAATTGCGGTACGTAAGAAACTTTTTGAATGGCCCTTCCGCCTATCTGGATCTCAATCATTGTGGACCTATCCCAAAACACTGCTTCTGAATACGAAATATGCAAACACGAACAAGACCAGTTTTTCCAGTGTATGCAAAACGTGTTCATGAATGCCCGACTGTAACAAGTGCTTTCCATACTACTGAAAAGCCTTCTTGGAACTCCGTTTGTTTACGCACTATGGACTTTGAGACCCAGCCAGTAACTGTGTGCGCGTTGTGTGACAGGTGCGTCAATCGGTTTCATACTCGTTCCATTTCGAAGTGCAACAAAAATCCTTCTAGAACCTAATGCACGGTTGCCCCAATGCCAGCATTTACCAAATTATCCCTGTCACTTTGTGGTAATGTGTCTAAGTAGTGAACGAGCTGCCGCAAAATCAACAGTTACTATAGCTTCTTTATGTCTGAGACACAAGGAACTGCGTCAGAAAATGTTCGCCCCCTCCCGTGAGACAATAGCTCGGAGCAAGTTTCAATCGTGGGATTTACCTGCAAACCAGCTGGATCTGTCGATTAAAATACCCTCAACGAACTGAATGTACTATGCTTCATATTCCTGTTGGCTCTGGATATATGCTGAGCATATACTAATTGTTTCCAGCAGTCTGTCGGACCACGTGAAGTTATGCGCAAAACCTCAAAAGCCAAATCGTTCAAACGGAGGTTTATCTACGAGCGCGGTACTATAAATACAGTGATAAAATAATAAAGTATTACAAACCTCGAATCGTGGCACTACACTGGCTTCTATACACCGGTTTAGGAACTACGAAGGTCCATACCGACCCAAAGCCACGTGTTTGCAAGATAGCGAAACCATTTATTGAGAACCGCAAACTTAAAGCACATGGTGCAGGGGAAAAATCTAGCCACATTTTTGGTCATTCTTATACAAAAAGCCAAAAGAATAAATGCACGAAAGTAAATATACTGCTGGATCAGAAGAAAACGGTCAAGGGTAGATTTGACAACTGAAGAGGAAATACCAAAAACGAAGGAGACAGAACTAATAAAAAAGGAAAGGTTGTAACATTTCATTGTCTGGACATATCTGAAATCACCATTGCTTCTCCGATCACTGGCACCAAACAGGCAGGAGTGAGCAGCGGGAACAACCTTCGCACTTCCGTGTTCCAGATGGTCGTTTCCAACTCCTGAAAGTGGTGGATCACCCGCTATCGAGATGAGGAATCGCAGTGATGAGAAGCGCCAAGTGGCGTATTTATTTCAGCCGGTTTGTTCAGATGGAAATCAAACGGGTGGGCCTCCATCCAGCTAGCTAAACAAAACTTATTGTGAACAGGGTCCATACTAGTTTCATACAGGCCTTATCGGTCACATCGGAACATGTTTAAGCTTAATTCTATGTTGTTGTCAGGTCTAATTGGGTCACGGTTTAGCTTACTGGATGTCAGATCCTATGACTTGACTACTCAACTGTATGGTTGGGGTCAGGGTACGATGTTGAGGCCAGTTTCATGAGTTCACACATCAATCAGACTGGCCACGCTGGTCGTGAAAAGCACATCAGTTTGTTCACACTGATGGTCACTCTGGCTTGCCTATGCATTTTCTCTACTGCTTGTTGCATGAAAAGCTTTTTGTTTTGCTCCTAGACAAAAGCCATATTGTGATGGCTATATTGAATAATATCGAACCTTTGAAACTCGTCAGTGAGGCCGAACTAAGGGTGTTTTTGGCATGATACTACCATTTGTGCCTGTGCCTGGAGATGCAGCACACCAATTATATACTTGCTACTGTGTGCATAATTTTTTCCATCCGTTTCCACCTTTGAACTTCCAGCTCGCTTGCTACCCGAAATCCTGCATTTTCGTCAACAATTCGTTTCACGTAAAGCATATTTCCCAAAATCTCACATTTGTTTGCGTGCCAAACTGTTTTGCACTCCAGATTCGTCCCAAACGCATGTGAATTCTCTGCCAATGAAATAATTATTATAACTTGAGTGTTGTACAGTCCCGACTCACTCTCTTTTTCGTAATGTCGGAATACAGTTTGTAGATGTATCTCAATACACATCTGGTTGCTAGAAAATCTTCCGCACATCATTTCCCTTGTCACCCTTCTAAGTGCACATCACATAAGTGCACTCATCTGTATCATAGTGTGATCTTAATCGGAGACTCACCTGAAACCCAGATGAACCTCCCGTTCATTGGACGTGCTGCAAAAAGTGCGCTCAAAAGCGGCACATTCAATTGCCACCGTAAGTAAAACAACACGTATATTGATTTCCGACAAACACCTGTGTTCTCCGCTTAAGATAGTTCAGTGGATGAGGTGCTACCTCACTCTCCAGATGGTTCCTGGTCTGAACACAGCCTCATAATCAAGCGTTGGGCGATTTGGCTCTCTTGCTTTCTTGTGGATAGCGAGGCAACTAGACAGCGAAAAATTTTTACAGTTACTAACCCTCAGAACAGCAATCGACAGGTTTGTTGATTTTAGCTCTCCGGAACTCTTATTTTCTGGACGGCCAGTTAATTTTCTGCCGGTACCATGGTGTTTGTCGCCGCATCCTGGCTGCCAATGCAGCCAACTGGAAGTAGCAGATCGTGCGGGTGCCTCACTTAGTTGGGATTTCCGGATGTACATACCTCTGCACGCTTGCAATAAAAGCGGCTCACCGTTTGCCTCCAACTCGGATATTCAGTGTACATTACGTGGCCGTATATATTATTGACTCGCGATCTCGCGCTTCCCTAGATTAAGCGGTGTGTTTGATTGTGTCGGTCTGTCAAAGCCCAAAAGAATATTCTCTAGAAGTTTATGCGAATAATCCGGTAGCTGTATTTTCGTACTTCTTGGCAAGTGAATTTGCATGGCTTTTTCTTCAACGTGTGCTACTTGGGGATAATCTGTAGACCGCATTCTGTATTCTTGCTTAACATTGTGGTCAATGATTTATTGATGTGGACGCCAAAAGTTCTACAGAGCAACATGTGTTCAAATTGTTATTGCCGAGAATCTTTTCTCTCTGGACTATGGTTGTGAGAGAGTCCTTACGTCTGAAGATATACGTGGAGCACAACTGAATATGAATGAACCGAGTGACATCATCGCCCTCGTTCGGAATGCGTCGTGTTCCTTCAACGTTCAGAGTTATGCTCCGAAAATTTCAGTCACAAAACCAAACCCTTCGAACTCAACAAGAACCACCGAAATTTGTGAAGATTTTTTTCATACGACGGAACTTTACCGGCCTTAGTGAAGAGCGTCTGGTGAATTCAGTACACGCATTCTATCCGCTCGAGCACAGTTCGCCAATTAGCCCACTTGTGGCCTCAGAAGTGCACATCATTGAGTCTCAAGTTTTGCGAGTCCAATACTAGAATTTTAACGTTGGATTCTTATGATGAGTCATTTGTATACTGTGTTTATTTGGTAGTCCGCGTCACGCCCATTGAAAAGTGAGGTTTTACGAGTTTTGTTGATTGGCAACATAGCATTCTTTATAATTTGATTGGAGGCCCATGGGTAACCAGAAAACTTCATACAGACGCGTGCGGTCAGAAAACGGGTATCGAGGATTTACTAACAAGTTGCATATGAGAGGTGTGCTTCTCTCTATTGGTCTGTAACGTTTCAGTTCGTGTTTTCCAATAACTGAAGCCACACTGAAGACCTCATTACTATTCTTCCTCTTCCTCTTCTTTGAAATGCCCGATTTCAAAACCAGGGTAATCATTAGATTATTTTGTGACCCCGTCTAAGTGTATTTTTTCGTGTGCGGTCATTCCGGCAACCACTCTATTTTCGTGGCATGTCGTCATAAGTGTTTGAAATTCTGGATACTATTGAAGCTTCTTCAATCGCCCGAACTGCTATCTTTTTTTGTGTGTTCACATCTCACTCTGGCAGTGGCGGTGCACAAAATGAAGCACAGTCTAACTGTTGTGTATGTATCACTTATCCTGGCATCAGTTATACTGGTAGCAGGTTTTACGATTCTTTGCGCAGTGGTTTCTTAATGACTGGCCTTTGGAAATGTCAGGTCAGACGAATGGATGTCAACTAATGGATGACAGCTGTGTTGCATTTCTGATACCAGTATAAAAGCAGCGGAAATTGTGTATTTTGTTGGATTTTCAGCGTCACAATGCGCAGCATGTGGTTTTGTATTCTGTTGATGTCTCTCGTTGCCGGTGAGTCCCACCTCTATTCGTTTTATCTGCCTTGGTTTTTCTATATACATTGTTTTGTATAAGGCGTGCACGTCGTAGTAAATGCCCGTCACGATGTGTTAAAACAGACTGGGAATCGTAGGGTGGTAATTGAAATTTTCGGGCCTTGGTGGGTACTTCAACATTAAGAAAGTCCAACCAAAAATATGCTCCGGTTTCCAGGCTAAACGTATTTTTGGCAGAAACTAGAGGACTGTGTCTAGCTGATGAATCTTAAGAGCGGCAAAATCGGTCACAATCTCCCAACTAATGCACCTTACCATTGTGAGTGGTGCGTTTACTTCAGGCAATCCATATGGTTTGATCAGAGGCACCAACGCATAGGGTGAAAAAACCGACCGGTTCCAATGGGTACACTGATGGCTTGCAATTTCCAGGACAAAGGTATGGAGGTCGAATTTCACTGGACCTGAGATTTGAAAAAATTACAAGAGACTCACACGGAAGCAGCCGTACAAATGGGCTGCAGGACGACAAACAGACAGTCGCAGAGACCGCGTATTAATTTCGCAGCCGTTGCCGATTCGGAAGAACGTTAGTGGAAAATAGGCAAATGTATTACCGAGTGTCAATAACAGTAGGCAGTGTGTGCAGCCTGAGTTCACTATATTTTCTTACATGATACCGGATAGACTTCACAGGCGGGCTTTTAGTAAATTGCCCCATGACCATATCTGCGCATATTAAGACGGGTGTATAGGAAGCTATCCTTTATGGGCACCAAAATAACCTCACTCCAACTGAAGCAAGCAACGAGGCCACGAAGCTGGTCACATTAACACGGGATGTGTTCTCAAAAGTTATATCTGGGGAAACCGTTCGTGTATATCATGGGTATTACTTAACGTATTGTATACACTTACGGAGAGGTAACCCGGTTAAGCAGTATACCGACTTGATTCAAGACATCATTTTATCTGCAACGTTCGAATCACGAGTGGAGCAGTTCTAAAGAATGTGAAAAGGTATACGTATTATGAGATATAACATAAGGCAACATGTTGAGACTGGGGTTCTTTGTTGAGAATATGACCTATTTTGCGTGTATTTTGCAGTGACGACGTGTATGCTGTTTACGGTACTCAAAGAACTTTCACTCATCTGTCACAGGAATTCACATTTCAAAAAATGACTACATTCAATAAGGATGTCATGTTAGTGAACCAAATAGGCACTGAAATGCCGAGGGCCACCATATACCTTCATCATTCTTCCTGGCAATCGTTAATGGAATGCAGCTGACCAGGATTTAGCAGAAAAACTCGAAACTGCAACCCATCAGCGGCTGAACGGCACTGCGATTGGAACGAATAAAGCACACGCGTCACACTAGTTGGTCAAGTGATATTTGTTGAAAACACATGTCAGCTAGTTGAAACATGCACCTACAATTGAGACATTACTAGCTGGTTTTACTTAGACTCAATATTGTCCCATCTGGTAGAAATCAGTGGAGATACTCGGCTCATTGTATTCAACAGCAAAAGCGCTATCTGCAACTGACGCTCGATCCGGAAAATAGATTAATTAATCGTTAAAAGAAGCCGAATTCTCACTAACACGTTGATGAGGCGTCGAAGTTAAGGGTGAGTTTATCTGGTTTGGAAGCGGCTAACCGTTTTTTAAATGCAGAAGCGAACACAGATCCCGAAAAGCATTGATCTTGTGAATTTGAAAGTTTTTTGGTTGCTATTAACTGATGATAGTTGCAGCCTTCTTACTGCTGAATGTTGTGCTGTCATAGAGAAGTCAGATATGTTCCAACAGCCTGAGTCTTTCATTTTGTTTTACGGCTGCAGTTTGCCATGTTTAACGTTTTGTTGACTTCACCTCCGACTTACAAATTGCAAATCGCAAATTATGGCGCGATTGTGTAGCGGCGTTTATCGAATATTCTCGCATTGATGTAGAGTTCTTGTAAGTTCTGTAAAAGGCAGAATTATACCTACAGATACATCCGACAAAACGATTTTCGGCCACTTTGCAAGCAAGGTCTAACGCTGATTTTTCCAACGTCCGGCAGTGTACAGTGCGATTCTCGCATTGATGTAGAGTTCTTGTAAGTTCTGTAAAAGGCAGAATTATACCTACAGATACATCCGACAAAACGATTTTCGGCCACTTTGCAAGCAAGGTCTAACGCTGATTTTTCCAACGTCCGGCAGTGTACAAACAGTGCGATTCGCTATCTTAAAGTACCTACTGTCCACACGCCATGACGCGGCTCCTCGAATAATCAAGGGTCCCGTTTTGATTGACTAGAAGTTTGCTTCTCAATTTGATGCACATATTTGCCGTAACCACTTTGTCTGTACATATCCTAGCTGCTCCAATGCAGAAACAAAGTAAGAAGTTTTAACTGTCAGTAGTAATATTCATCATTTTCATGAAGTTATGAATGTGTTTACATGTTCACTAAGAGCAGCATGAATGCTAACTTTATCAAAGTCTAGGCATATGTCATTGGTTGAGGTACATGTGGTTTAAGATACGGTGCGTACAGGACGGGAATCCAAGTTTGTACATAACTGATTCGGTAACTGTTAGGCCATGAGCGGCTGAGTGACAGTGTGGTTGAGCGGTGTGATTAACTTGCAGTCGGATGGAATATAGTGCAACCGTTACACCGTTTGCTCAGCTGGTATCTAACAAACACGGATGAACGGGTCAGATTTCTTCAGATTTAATAACATTGTCCTCTCTGTGAGAACGCAATGAACGTATCAGGTAAATTTTAAACAACAGCTGCAGTGCTCCATCCATAACAGGCTGGATTTATAAAACTACTTTTTTCCTGTTCTATGAACACCCTGATGAGCACTGCCGGCTGAGGTTTGAAAGCCAACACTTTTTTCCTGTTCTATGAACACCCTGATGTGCACTGCCGGTTGAGGTTTGCTGCGCTGACAAAATCTTGGTAGGCGGAATTCTGATTGTCCTGACAAATATATTGGTTTTGTAGCTACTTGGTCCCCCCACTAATCAAGCGAGTACTACTGTAAACGAAATTATTGGAACGGTTGTTGAGCCATTCAATACAACACCGTACAGAACGGGCTTAATCTGTATTGATTTGATGTAAAACACTGATGCGTCTTAAGGTAGTTATCTGTCAGCATTTTAGAATGTAAAACGTTCTCAATGTACCGTGTAGTTTTTCGACCGCCGGGCAGTTAGCGGATGATCTATTCCCATGGCCCGATAATTGGCTTGCAAGTGGTCCGTTACAATGCAAAAAAGTTAATATCTATGCTCCGCTAATGCGCCAACTCGCGACTCGTAAACAGCCAAACGCAACTTTGTCCATCAGATTTTCCACGTGTGGTATACTTTAGAGTGAGCTAATGTGCAATATTATAGGATACAAAAGAATTCAATCGATAATCTGGAATTTGGGAAACGCTGTATATCACATCAAATATAAGGATCCTGTAGCATCTTGCCACGTTAAACTTTTGAATTACATTTACCTTGACAACGTCCATATATCTACATTTTTTTCATACGATCCGCTCATGTGGAGAACTGTTTTGTCGAGGAAAATTTCAGTTGACAAATTCTTTTGCGCTGCATGAATCAGTGGTATCATTAACGGTGATTTAATATGCGCAATGCTTACCAAAGAGGTACTACTCCAATTCAATTGTTATCTGTGTGTAGTCGGAAATATCTACCACCTTGTGTAGTCTTTTTGATATACTGGCGCTAGTTCTGCCATCGCGTCTTAAGTAGATCAAATACACAGTGCCAATAAATTTATCATAATAAACGCTGTACCAGCGTTGTTCCTTTCGAGGAATACACAATTTCTCAAGAACATGCGTGCCGGGATAGTCTCTTTGGATATCTATGCAAGTTGTTTCAGGGAAAGAAAGTTCATTTATCTAGGCGGACAGCAAGTGATCTAACTGGTGCTTATCCGTCAACGCGTGTGTATCTATTCTATTCGCGCTGACTGAGGAAACCGGTCATCCAGTGGATGAATGCTGATGAGGATGTGAGATAGAATAAATGTGGTTGAAATGCAGAGGCACGCCAGCTTCATAGATGTTTTCTCCAGAGTAATTTTGCGTTCTAAGTTTGGCACTCACAGACGATAAAAGTAGCTTAAATACCGTTTGCTCCTGGACACAGTCTCAGCAGTTTAACTGTTACAAAGAAGCTAAATATCACCAATGGTCTAAGTCCTTTGGCTTTTCGTACTGTTTCAGTGTTGTATCATCAACCTTGTGTTGTCCTCATGCTTCGTTTACTGTTTTCAAATTATGGCATGGTTTGCGGCACTATTGCCCATCCGTTTCTGGTATGACGTGGAGGCTTTGAGACATCGAACAAGACAGCATTTTACAGCCGATGACAAAACGCTTGTTTTCTTCTACAGTCCTACAGCGTACAAACAGTGCGGTTTTCCAACTAACAAATGCTATTATCAAGAGTAGATTACCCGGTCGCTTCAAATATTTGGGTTTCTTTTACTTTTCACCAAAGCTGTCAGGCCAGTCTGAGGCATTTATCTGACGTCATCCTGTTCTCTCTGCATACTACAGATAAGCCACCCTCGAGTCCATGTAAGCCGTTTTCCATTACCAGCAGTCTTGTAGCTACAACAGTCATATGGGCCTGAGAAATGCGCCTTAACATGTCCAGTAGGAGCTAGACGAATGCAAGTCTTATCAGTTTGTTGGATTGAAATATCGGTTGAGGAATATGTGAATTAAAATGCCGGCATTTAGGCTGGAAATCCAAAATTCTAGAAATCAATCACAAACAATTTGTTCAAAATATTTAAGGCCTTTGAGATTCCGCAAAGTGTGGAGCCCAAAAATTCCCTGAAAGTACTTGCCGGGGTTTCGTCCTGCATGTGAAGTTGGTCTATGTTAAACAGCCATAAAAAGGAGAGAAGCTAATTCATCCAAGAGAGCAACCAGCAACGATGGAATTTCAGGATGGAAAACTAGAGAAAACAATTTCGCACGCTCAGGAACAGTAAACGAGACGCTACCGGCTGATCTAAGATAGATTATCAACAGTCTTTGAGACACGCAAACAAACACGAACGAGCGAAACCCATGCTTAAAAAATACGATCTATACTGGATAGTAAACCATAGCCTTGCTAATCATGCGATGACTTCCAAATGGAAGCCTTCAGCAACCAGAGTACTCTGTTCGCATTGGTATGACCAGCGTGTTAAGTTGTAGGAAATACTAAACTGTTAGATTTGGCTTGCAAGAAGATACCATAGTTTGGATTCTGAGAAATGCGAACACCCATATATTTGCGTTTCACACGATGACCAGATTCAGAACACGAGGGATTATTCACGTTTATATAAGTAATGTCACAAAGTTTTTTATTTTGTTATATGTAGGCCTGTTGTTCATGCAACCCCCTAGCGCCTTTCTAAACAAATTTGTCTCTACGGTAAAACAGTCACGTTCACCAATTTCCTTCACGTCACTAGTCCTTGGATTGAACATCTCAGACTGTCTTTTTTTATTGCGCGCAGCGAGGTCATCAGCTAGTAATTACTGACGCTGATTCCACTTACCTACATCCTACTGACGTGTGCTGCATTCAGCATAGTTCGGCTCTTATAAGGTTTGTTCGAATGGGTTTACTCGCGAGACGTGACAAATTTTCCGCAGGCATATTCTGAACCGAAATAAAAGTAGACTGAAGCACACTTGTATATTTGTATTTGAAAGATTAAAAGAAACAACATTTCGCCTTTCGATGTTCCAATTAGATGATCGACTTAAGACAAATATTGACGGTAAGTAGTTGTACAGAGGGTCCTTGCTGTTAAGTTTTGTGTATAAATTACATCACATTGATAACCATCTAAACGTCCACAAGAATTTAACTAGAAGACATTTCAGAATTCTGAGCACATAAATCCTACTCTAGACCCTGAGACAACCGAACGGACACTAAGGAATTGAACGTCTGGAGATATCTAACCGAGAAACGTAATAAGATCCATTTAGGTCTTGAAGGCTGAACACACGAGAATGTGGTCTAGAACTCCCAGTAACCCAAAACACTTCTCATTTTGATAGAAAAATAAAGTCAACAGAACCCCGTTTCTTGCCTACCAGATCAGTAACAAGAGGGTGAAACTGGTAATCAACTTCCAAAGTTTTAATAAAGCGGCACGTTGTATGTTTCCTCCAGATGATCTTTCGCAACATCTCGAATATCGCCCACGTATAGCACAATCAGCTGAAGAATGCCTCAACCAAAAAATTCACCTGTAATTCATTTGAACCCACATGAAAACACCAAGCCACTTCGCAAACGAATGCAATCGGCAGAAGGTGTGTTTGGTGTGCGCTAGCGACCCTCATAAGAAAGCGCGATGGGCAGTTGGATGCCGGAAAGCTTGCGGCTGGTTATGGTTAGTGTGGTTTTACGGAACATTGGGTTGTTCAAATCAGCAAACCAATTCTGCCTATAAAGTGGTTTTGCAAACAATGCTTTCAAGCGGTTGGCACTCCCATATTTTACAACGAACGGCTTACTGATCAATTCTGGAGGATAAATTATTATGTAGTTTGACTCTATGCATTTTGTCGTGGACACCATGACGAAAATATAACACTGAGCGGAGATAAATTAACAGCGAGTGTGTTGGAGATCTACCTGTTGGAAGCATGTACATAAGGTTTTTCCTCGCGCAGCATACTTCGAAACGTCGCCGGGGATCTAAGGATTCGGATGAATTCCTGAGCTTCTAATTCATAAAAGTGATTTGACTTTCTAAACTTCCGTGTTATTGCAGACTCGAAAAGTTCACGTGTGCATGCCCAATCTAATGAATTTCTGGAAATAATTCATCAAAAATCACGTGGTGCGATCCATTTTGGATCGAGTTTTCTCCTTAGAAACAAGTTTTTGTGTATCAGAAAGTGTCGTATAATTCGGGTTTGATTAAAACACCACAATCGTTTGAACCGCTTCCACAGAGGTGGAATACGTTATACATTTTTCAACACCTTCCAGTAATATGTGAGCAGTTTTCTACAGGAGTGTATACTTTCGTAGAAGCACTGGAAATGGCGCGGCCTATGCAAAGCACACTCAGTTTACAGATACCAGAGAAGATGGATATGGTTAGGATATAACTGAGGCCATTATTGTTAGCAACCGTACCTATAAATGACGCATTTCGGAAAAGTAACAGAATCTTGAATGGAGGGCCACATACATAAACCTGAAGGGATATATCTGCGAACAAGCAATGTGTATACATAGTTTCGTGTAAAGAATTAAGGAAGGTGCACAATTCTCCAAGGTCACTTTGACTAAATAGGAAGAAAACAGATGAACTCTTTCTCCGGCATTCAGTTAAACATTATTTCATTTTTATTTCCCTACAAAAAACGAACCGACTATGAGGCATGTGCTTACATTGGCGGCATAAAAGGCAACATTCAACAGAAGTTCAGGAGGCGCAGCTATGTATTGGACTCGAAGCTTACTGCTACTGGAAAAATAGTGGGTTGATAAACTAACTTATAACAAATAGGCCTTTACGTGTGCCTACTCTTATGTCTGACAAAAGCCCATAAATATTCCTGTCGCGTAGTAACTAACCGTCAGCTTGGTTTCCGATTTGATGTGGTTTGAGCTCGGGATGAAGTTTATTGGAGAAATTTGGAAGTTAACTTCACTGGGGACTAACGGTTATTCGCGAAAAATAAAATGAGGCTACGTCCAAGGAAATGTTTCCCCATGCTGGCAGATTTATTTATTTTGATCACGGAACACGGGTTGGTGCAAAATCACGTGTTGCGTAAGCTTTGTTATCTTTCATTTATGCAGCCATGATAGGTAAGTGGCCTTGAATTCATCGCAAAGTGAAGTGTGCAATTACTATGCTCGATGGAACTTTTGAAGGGAGAAATCGGAGCACACTGATTAGTTGTCATGAAATCATTGGCCGTTTAGTGCCGAACCACTGTTGTGGATGTCGTCATATTAGCATATTTAACCCAAAACACAACAAATACTACATCTGGAGATAACATAGACTGAACGGATTTCAAGATCATGTGTCGCTTAAGGATTAGCAAAATCGGACATCGAATTTCATAAATGTCCAGTTCCCCTTTTTTGGATGTTTTGGACAAGGTTTCTCGTGATGCGTGTAGTGCTTTTAACTTGCCAACACCAGAACACCAAAAGTTTGAACCCTGTTGGAAACTTGAAGATAAAGTATCTTTACATAAAACTCTTCTAAGCCTTCTTTGGTCTCATCTGCAGCAGTTGAAAGGATTTTTAATACGGACAAGATTACTGAAAAATTGCGCAAGAAATATTTTGGCAAGTTAAGGATCGTCAATCGTTTGGTGAAGTACAACCGTTCACGCAATGATTATAAGGTGAACTACGACGTTTTCAGCTGAATAGTAAACATCATTCTGCAGTGACTGGCGGCTCATGAGAGTAGGGGTGTTTTGAGTTATCCAATTTGCTTAGAAGAATTTTGAACGGCACTACAGTCTAATATTCAACCAATGCGCCGATAAGTCGACAGGGTTAAAATTGTCGCACATGCCGTTAAAAAAACTAATCAATGGTAGCTCCTGATTATCGTTTAGCACCGATTAATTTCAAGACAAATCTGACATCTCAGTTGCTGGATCCGCATGTTGTCTTCCCGTAAACCTCTATCTTAAAAATTTAAGCGACAGTTTTCACTAAATTTATCTTTGCCGAATTCCCATAATCTTTATCATTAGATCGTGTTAATAATGAGCGGTCGACGTATTAGCACTTTATTTCCACAGTATATTTTTGGCTGAGGTATATTTAATTCCACTACGTTAATATTGTTAATAATGTTTATTCCCAACTTGTGGGTGGCATACCGTCTGGCATGATTATGCATTTACAGTCAGAATAAATCATAACTAGAGGGATTTGCGGGTAGTGGGGATTGCGCCGTAAACAGGACGTCATAAACATTGTGTAATATCCGATAAAATAATGATAATAATAGGAGGTTTATTTCCCAACTTGTAGAAACAATGGGTATGGGGTTTGAGAAGTTCAACGATGAAGCCTGCTGACGTGAACTGAAACTAAAAACCATTGCTAGCCATGGGTGACCTTGGGCGGTTAAGTAAATAGCCAGAGTGATAACAAGCAAAAGTGGAGATGGGTATGGAATAACTCTAGGTGGAAGCAACTGGCGCGTTCTGTGTAGAAAATATGGTTTAACTCAAAACTATCTATATTCAGTGGTGCCACTGTTGTAGGGAAGTCAAGTGCAAAGTGTATGTTGGATGGGGAGACAGTGCTAATGCATTGGGCCAAACGAACACCGTATACGGAATTGAACTTGTGGAAGATGTAAGCCGAAATTGAAGCAGAAAACCATGTTGGTCAAATCCGGATGAAAGTTTCACCGGATTAGAACGAACTCGTCCCAGAGGCGGTTGGGGCCAATTTGATTTTAGCACGATTTCGTCTTAGTCTGCTCACCTAACATTTATTTGATACCGCCGAGGCCACCATGTGAATGTATTTAGACTTGTCCCTTTAGTATCCAGGACAGCATGCTTTGTCGTATGTAGCGTTTTATGCAAACTTACTTTATTTTAGGTCTGTTGATGTTGAAAAACTAGGTCACTTGTGGCTAAAGTTTTGGAGATTCACGTTCTTAGGCATGGCCACTGCGTAACCAATTGAAGCAACAATATTTCGGAATACTCACCAATTTGCAGTAGATAGATTTGGGAAACGTAAAAGCCGAAAACACTGGAACAGCTTTTTACTTTTGACTCAGCGGATGAAATAACGACCACCCATGTTACTTGAGCAATACCACTCCTCTCAGTAACACGCTCGATAATTTGCTTGCGATTTTATGAGGCAAGAAGGGCGTTTTGTTGAGGAACCGCACGATATCGGAGGAAACAAACGATAGCAATAGTTTAAGATCCGTAGTTCGTCTGGACCAATCTTTTAACAATTTAGAGAAAGTGCTTTCAAAGTGCAAGTCCGTTTTGAGAAACAAGACGATACTTGTGAGTTTGTTGTTATCCGTTTATCATTGACCGTTTAATTGCTTCTTGCAGAATTGGGATTAAACTGAAGCCATATATAGCCGACTGTGATAACTCTCCATTTTCATTCCGAGCCGTTTTTTGTAAACATAACTAGCCAAAATTATGCTCAGCCGTGCGGTTTTGTACACTTGCCGAATTGCTCAGTCAATGTGCCAAGAAAGACGGCTAGATTTGTAGTACTCGTTTTTACAGCTTTGGTCAGTGTGTTAGATTTGAAGGTTTGTATTGCGAATCCCTCAGAAATACTCAACAGATGCAAATAGCTTGACTTGAGAAAATTGCTAGCGTACTACAAAACCCGTTGAATGTGAAAAAAACCATGTGACTGTCTTTCCGAAATGAAGGACTAGCCTAGCCCGTCGCAACACGGTCGGTCTCTAATTAGCTTGGAAACTTATCTCACTTAATCAGTCAGACTGATCAAGTAACTAAGTAATTAAACAGCTAATAAATTTATCAACTCTCTTGCCGCCTTAATCACTCAGGTGACCCATTTGGACTTAGAGTCATGCTGAATAAATCTGTGGAGACCCTGCACAAAAATTGCTTTTACTGATAGCTGCAGAGCAAGAGGAATGCCTATTAGTTTAAACCAAAGATTTCTCATCACGTTTCCTCAAAGTATTCCCAACTATTGTAGGTCGTGATAGTCTTACCGGATGCGCATTTTGATGTATTATTAATGCAAACGCTACCATATTTTTCGCGTGCACGCCAGTCCTCTGGCGGGCGCTCAATATTTGATCACTCTGATTGCAAATGCGGTTGTTTGTGAGAAAAAAACAAATATTTGGATCCTCCACCCATTCTCAGCAAAGAAAGGTATGCAATCCAAGATACTGGCAAATAATGAAGTGGATTATGATGTCGTATGGTTTTGTATTTTGTAGTAATAATTTTTGTAACTTGTGTGTAAAATGCAAAGAAATCATTGAATCCATATTTTTCTCATGAGAAGTCCCAGCTAGAGTAGTTTTGAGTGCAAACTCTCTCATTATACGCCCGTCTCAGAGGTTGTCACTCGGTCAGCTAACACAACTGGGGACTCACTTGCGTCATTTTCTCAGTAGGTTGAACGAAAACGTCCGGATGATTACGAAACACTGACATGATATTTAAGTGGCACAGACGTGAAGTTAGGGAATCTTGACCACTAATGGTTTATGGGTTCGGTAGCCTTCAGAAGCTGTCTATCATTCGCACTGTATCCCGGAGTCAATATCTAGGATGATCTGAATCCTAAAACCCGTCCTTCGAAAATCCACCGCGAAAATGTATGAGCAAGCACAAATGGGATAATTAGTTCTCGCAGCCATGATACCCAGTGACCTATGTAAAGTTTCGACATGGCCGTGAAAACCTGATCCTTCCATAACAGGTTATTGCAGGTATCGTCTTCTTACTGAAGCGTCCGTCTGTCCAACCATCGTAACAATAAATGTGGTCAACATCCAAAAGGTGCGAGCAATCAAAAACCAAATCCAACACTCTGTTGGATTGGCCTATAATAATGTCGTCTAAGAAGTGAACGAAAAAAACTTTCACCGAAGGTTCCAACCTTGTAAGTGTGGAAGGAAGGGCAAATATGTCAAACATATTCAACAGCGGGCGACAAGTTCTGCGTGGTGGATTTTCAGTGTACCAGAATGAAATGTTACCAAGCCATCAATAAACATGAGCGTTCTGGGTAAAGTTGTACAATCAGACGAAAATAGCTGTCATTTTCACTATTAGCCATGGCGCATTGTCCATTAGGCTAGTCTGTTTCATGGACTCTCGCCTAGCCGGCACAATGCAAGCCAGAGGACAGTCGGAGCTCCAAACCTCAAAATGTTGATGTCGGGAAAGAAATGTGGCTTTGGATTTAAAATGGTTCATTGCATCTTAATCTATCATTCAAACACCCTGACCAGTCAAACACAATGTGATTATGTTTCATGGTAATGTAAGGAGATATGATCATAGGCAACAGAGGTTTCGTCCAGTCAGTAGGGCCAATCTACCCTGAAGTGCTTGGAAGAACTGAAGGGATTCTCCCTCCATGTTGGGAATCATCAGGAGTTCACGCCTCACGGAACCCGCGGTTACGTAGTCAGTTGCTGAAAACTTAGCCGTTTGGCCAGAAATGGCTGGTACGGGGTGCGATTAAATGTCATCTAGTCTGGACATCGTACCAGTTATCCCTCAACAAGAGAAAATCACATCAGCTGATCAGGTATTTATTGGTTCCTTGAGTGGCCATTCTGAGGACAGAGTTTACCAGTCCGTTGGACATTTTCTTCCCCCGAGCATGCTTATTGTGTGAGTGATGTGGGGCACTTCGATCAACAAGCGAAACGAGACAGTTTTCAAGGGAATTGTCAGCCAACTTGAGGATCTTTTTCGGCTAAATTACTTGCAAGATTAGGCAATAATAACACGCTCGCGGTCACGGCTGAAACGGTAATCTTCCTCTGTTAGTTGATTTGGAAATTGTTTCACATGCAGCAATGAGGCGACGCTTTTGAAACCGCCGTATAGAAAGCATCATTTATGTCCACCACCAAGCGACCGCAAAACAAATACAACCCAACTTGCAGCTGATGACACTTTCCTAGGAGCATTTTTATGCCGTCAAATTGTCGCAATATAACACTGTGCATAGGGACCGTCGTCAAAATTATTGCTTTTCGTATTCTTTCAGAAGAAATGTTTCACTTTGCTACATTTGTTTTGAAGCTTCTTCCTGTATCTGCCCTACTGATTGTTAAATTGTTATTTTCACCATTATTCTGTGTTAAGGAGGTGAAAAAAGCAAGTTCTTTAGGCACCGTGTTCATCGCCTGTAGCACACATGACTAAATGAGAAAAATACTTCGGCCTTTGTGTGTTAATGCCGAATAATTTTTGATTTAACTAAGGTCTGTAACCCAGATCGTATTGGATTAAGTTAATCACATATTTGTGTTTGCTGGCTTGTTGTTAGAGTATTAATATTGTGGTCCTACTTACCTACCAAAAATGTGGCGCTCAGATGGCGTTTTGGAATCACTATCGGAGTTCAAATAAAGTCAAAACCCTTGCATGTCTGTGGAAGCTTTTGAAGCCTTTGAGTCTTCAGGCTTTGCCCGCAGCCCATGCCTGTATTTTTACGTTCTAAACTTCTAAAATTCTATGAAGGATAAACATAATAACCGGAGTTAAGTGTTACTCTAACCGTAACTGAATTGTAACTCCGCGAGGCCTAACGTTTCGATGTTTCAGGTAGAATACCTGCCGGTTAATCAACATCGATGGGCAACTTTATGTGGATAGCTGTTTGTCCGGTAAGCAAAGGATTCTGTCGTGGAGCAATAATTGGCGAGGAATCGGTCTGCAGCACAATCGACTACGAAAGGTCGACTGCCTTCTAAATCTTTCACCGAGAACCTGACAGACGCATCTTTCCAGACCGCACAATGATGAGCCCACGCTTCACGGTGATAGGCAGTTATTCCGACTAGACTGGCTTCCATGAACCGGGCCATGTACTACCAACTCGGAATAGGATTCTGTACATCTAAGTAGATAGAAAACAGTGCGGCTGGTTACAGTTCACGCCGGTTTGCGACACAGAGGACATGTAATGATCTAATCCACGTAGCAATGCTCAATTACGCGAAGCCTGGCAAGGTGAAGGAGCGATTTATTTCCAGGTCAGAACGAGGAACGCCTACCTCATGTAGCTATAATGGCTGTCAGGCAGCAAAAAGCCTTCATGTAGTGCGACAAAAGAATGGAAATCCCGTCATATAGACCCCAGCGTTTGTAGTCCATTGATCAAATTTACCTCGTACGCCATACTCGAATACACTTTCTTGTCATAGATAGAGTAATGGTGCAAACGTACTTTAAATGAACACAACAAACATGGGTGAAGAGGAGAGTTTTCGACAAGAACCATTACTACATATTAATCCCAGAGAAATGGCCTATTTAAGTTGCGTCCTCAGTTGACAGCCCCACAGAGCGTGTTTTTAGTTTAATTTCCCAACTGAAAATGAACCGGAAGGCTACCAACTGGATGTTCAACCGATGTGCACTTCAAACTAGTCAAGTACAATGTATTCAAAGTCTGACATATCTGCCGGGTTGAAATGGATTCGCTAACATTTAAAAATAATAAAGCGATAAGTTATCCCTTTGCAATGCATGCAATGAAATAATTCTAAAACATTTTTTTCATAAAAAAGCAAAAGAGCCGGGGCGGAGCGGTAAGTCTTGTTGTTATATGAGCAGCCAACTTAATACCTAACCGGAAGCTTCGCGCTGATATTCTAACCGTTCTAACCATTCCAGCAACCGTCCACAGATCAATTACATCTGAAGAGTAAATTAACAAAAATGAAGTCCACTGCTATATCATAAACCATGCTGTGAACGTGTAAGTGTTCCAGAAATTTATGGGTTTGTAAGTGTCGTGTTTGATAATCCGAAAAGCCACTGATGCTGATGGCGGTGAAGAAAATCAGTTTTACTCCGGATCATTCCAATCAGTGATGTGATCTAGCCGGTCTACAGTGTCCACAACACAAACGGCTCTTCCGGAATACAGTGGAAAGCAGCTTGCGATTTTCAGATAGGTAGCTCCTGCTAATATTAGCCGGTGCACGGGTGTCATTTACATGCTCAGATTAGGCACTCACATGAATGGTGAATTCAAAAACAGACTAACCTCTGATGACGCAGAGCAATTGTGTAGATTCCAGACTAAACCTTACTTCGGATTCGCAAACGAGATTAGGAACGTAGCTACTATAGTTTACCGAGCGCATTTTATAACCTTTTTTGAAAAAAAAACCGTCAGCACAGCTTACAGGTTCGTTTTATATCGCAGGCTGATAGTTTGCGTCTTTGCACCAGGTACATCGAGAGTCATACTGTTCGTTTGTTTAGCAGTGTATACATGATGTAGTAAGCGTATAAAGGGCTACAGCTCGATGTGTTCAGAAAACAAGTATCTGTCAGTTTTTTTGTAGAACACCTCAGTCAGGGCCGTTAATCCGGCCGACTGCGTCGCAGAAATTTTCGGGGCCCACTTATGTGATGCTTTAAATCGGTCCAAGTTTCAAACCAATTATTATTATTTAAACCAATTATTCAACCAGTTATTCACCAGCGTCACTACATAGTCAAACAAATAAGTTCAGCTATGGGATACAGTACCGTCATTAAAGATACTTGCGTAATGTTGTACTTTAGTTGGTGTGTCATACGGCGGATGAACGCCCATAATAATAATATATATATCACCCCGCGTTTCAATTCAGGTGTCATCAAAACGCTGGGTAAGTAAATACTAAATTGTAGTTGCAAAAGAAAACAAAATGCTCAAAAAATAGCGGCACTCAGGAAGTGTAATGATTCCATGGCGAAGCGCCAAGGAACAACATGCCCATATCCTACTTATTTTTGTCCAGGGAGAGTTGAACTCGTGACATACCGGCTATCCGCCGAAGATCACAGTGTGCCGGATTAACTGGTCAGCAGTACGGTTACCACGCATTTGAACGTGATGAGAGAAATGTGTGGGCTTCAGCCAAAACCCGGTGGCTAAAGGTTTGAATTGCCCTGAAAGACATAAAATAGGCACCATCGATGACTGAAACATGAATAAAAGATGTGCTTCTATGATTTTTAGATAAAGTAACTTAGTGAACAAGTGTATCACGCTTGGCACAAAAATAAAAAACGATAGACGCTTGGTTATACCGCTTCGTTATACATGCCCTCGCCAATCTACATAAATCCGATGTCGGAGGGCTCCCACCTTGTCATCATCAATGTTTAGGAATTTACTTTCTTTAAATTTTGTTGGTAAAGCTTGCTTTCGTAAGTTAAATATACTTTAACATGCTGCTTAACATTTGCACACAACGTGGTGTAACCAAAACCTGTTTCAATTTGTTTGGAAACCGACTAATTTAACGACCTACGCCGTACAAGCAGTCATTGCGATCAAAGTTATCGCACATAACGACGGGTCTCTTGAGAAGTGTGGATTGCAACCGGTTTCGAAAATTACACGTTTCTGATTGGATGAAAGCTTTCAATTTGTGCGCCATGATATTTTGTTATATGGCTACCTGAAACTGCTGGCTGGAGTAAAAGTCTGTTTCTGGAACACTGGATTTACTCAGCTGCTGTGCCGGGCACTTCTATGAAGCCCATTAAAGCTTGGCATGCAGCTGTCTTGGGTCTTTTGCAGGGTGGCCTAGTACGGCGCATGTTCCTTGCCCGGTTGAATGAGGCATTCAGTAATCTGTGCGTATACGAGATAAACAGTTTCGACCTAGCATGCCAAGCCGAAACTCAAAAACCCTGGCGTTTCGTAACTCAACAAGCAAGAAAACTATATCCTTAGCACGAATGTGACCAACCCCATGTTTACCCAGAGATCTGAAATTGTGACTACGTGCCCGACACCTGATGCCACACTCTCTGTATATAAGCTGAGAAATCGCTGACCTCCCAAGTTGAGAAAAATGCAGATGGCGCCAGAAAACCTTGAAATCCGAAGACGGTAATTGTGTTCTAAAATCTTCTGGTTTGTGAAATGAAATCCCAACAAGATTGCAACAGAATTACGAGATTATGTTCCACGCTAAATTAGCGCAGCATGTTGACCCCACTGACATTGCGGATTAGAGCACTTGGCTTCCGCCTAAAAAGTTACACCTTGGCTCTATTGTCTTTAGCTGTCGTGTGCCCTCAACACTACCCAAAATATGCATTAATAAATGTAGCACTTTACACACAATGGAGTCTTCCGGCCCAAATGGTAGAAAAAGCGGAAACTATCGAGTTTCATTGATTCGATTAGGAGTTTTAAGTTACCTTATGCGAATGAAAACATTTTACTGAGTGGCAAATCTAAGATTTCCATATGCCTGCACCTAATTTGGTACAGATAAAGTTTTTCGCTCAGAGACACCATTCCGGCGCCACATTGGAGACCAATGAAAGAAAAGGGTAATTGTAACCGAGAGCAGAAACCAGTGATGAATTTCCTACCCGCCGATTGTGTTTCTTAGAAGATTTGCTTGATTTTTGTGGCGAAATTTGACAATTTAAACTTTTCGTATAGGAAAACAGTTTGTAATACGATTTACCGCGTCAACTTAATAAATTTATCCGCTTGCAGTGGCAGAAGCCATAGTTGGTAGGTTCTTTTCTGGTGAAAACCACTGTAAACATTGAAAAATTGAATGTGTTCTGGGGAGATTTTCCGGGTGTGCAAGCTTAGTTCAATAAATATCCTCCCGAAATCTACATTTAGGCGCGCAATTTTGTCAAACTCTCAGATAAAGCAAGGAATGTTTTAGGAAAATATGAAACCCACGGAGAAATTTACGTTACATGCACAGCAGCTTTTCTCACCAAAATGTTCTCAGAGAACCACGTGTCAAAACCGGAATGAAACAGTGTTCCGAGTTATGTGATAGGCTGTCTACATGTATAACAACTGGTTTTTGCGACCAAAAACTTGTAGGCTTGAAGAGATTTTGTTTAACCACGACCGACCAATCGAAAATCGGATACTGCTGCCAATACGCAACAGGTACATTTATTTTCAGAAACGAACAATCTCCGGATGTGTAAGTGACGGACGTCCTTGAAAAGAAGCCACAGGTGTTCCAGCTCTGTTGTTTCTAAACGACAGAAGGGAGCCTCCCGGCGAGAATGACAAGTACAATGGTTGAACTGCGCAACTCTAGACAAACGGTTAAACAGCTGTATGCTAAGGAATCATGCCTGACGCTGCAATCGTTTAACGAAACAAGTGTATCAGCATGTTGTTTTCGGCCCACGTCTTTGGGATTTATAAGCTATGCTGTTCACATATGTGTGATCTTATGATAACCTTCATCTTACGTGGCCACCACTATGCATCAATTGGGCATTAGTATAAACCTACACCAAATGTCTCATTTTTGAAGCTTGTATAGGTGACAAGGTCAGCAACAATAACCGCCGGTTAGGTCTACTAGGAAAAAATCTCGATTGTGGGGAATTCGCACTAATCAAAAACAATCCCTCTCCTCCATTGCTTGCAAAGTATTTTAAAAACTGTCTTTGCGTTGCACGACTCAATTTCAGGCCCGAAATCGCCGTTTAAGCAGGATGGTAGGTTGAGCTAATTTTCATGGTCATTCTTCCTCAGTTGCGTTTGTTTTATCTACAACAGGAAAGCAAAGAACTTTGACCCCATCATTCTTTCATTGGCATTTTCCGTACGAACTGGGAATCAAATCACTTCTTATGCTTGTAATAAATATTAATAATTATGAGTCAATTTAGACATGTGTAATGGGTCCACCGAATGCATGTGAATGAATGTGAATGTAATAACACATGTCTTGTATCGGGAGGATATGCGAAAATCAGTTGCGTTCGCCGTTAGCTGGAAGAGTTTTGTTTGGTTGGACTTCAGAGTTTTTAGTGAGATTTGAAACAACATTCTCAACAATTCAACCTGATGCCAATGCATTATTGTAATTTGACAAAGATGGACTATGAGAGTTATTTCATGTTCTATGTGCGCGTCATCTATAGTCCCGTCACTATGTACTGCATAACGCGGATATTATTGTGCGTTACGATGTTGGTATTCCGAATTCAGGAGCGATATTGTTCTTAGTGAACAATATTTATCCACCGTGCTTCATCAAAGTCAATGAAGGAAAGACCATAGGGTGAGAAGATGTCATCATTCTCGTATGTGCTAACATTGACCAGGAGATAATTTAGAGATCACGCACAACCATTCCCATTGTACACTCTCTATTCTGATGTGGACATACAAAGAAACTTACTTTGAGGATAAGTTTGATATCAGCCCTTTCTTTTACCTCTTAACCTGTTCCCTTTAACAACCGACTTTAATTAACTGAATACAGAACTTTTAGTGCCTAATTTTGCTCGGTTCTACTGATGGCGCCAGCACCTTGAAGAGTCTGATGCCTTTGTGGGTGGAACTTCCTCTCTAAACACGTAGTAAAGTAGTCAAACAAAAGAAAGCTGTATGCAAGAGTTTCTAGAACAGTTGATACACAAATGCCAGTTGCTTTTTTTGGAGGTCTGTAAGACCATATCAACATAAAATCGATGCCGATCACGGTATAACCTACTCAGTCGGTTTGTGCTATCTTGGAATCATATTAACAGCAAAGCTCGATCAATAACTGAATGGGCAAAAATTTTAATTTAGTATCAGATCCAAATAGTTTTTTTCGATACTTGCAGAAAGACACAAAATTTTCTATATTTCAGTCAGCACATTTTATGACATAGTACATCTGGAAATCTGTGGACATGCTTGTACACGCCAACTTGATTATCAGTATCAGCCTTCGAAAGGCGCACTGAACAACTTCAGTTGAATCAACTTGAGCTCATTTTCACCTGCAGCTGTTGGACTTATTCAGTAGAACTTACTGCGTCCGCGTTGCTGCAAGAAACCCGTTAATCAAGAAGAGATCGCCGTCGTTTTTGGACTTTTGAGGTTCACCCCAGGATGAACAAATGGTAGAAACAATTGGTTTACGGAGTATTTCATCTTGGGTACAACCGAAATATCCTTTTATAACTGCTGGGTACATTTTCGTTGCATATTAGTACCGTTGTGAAATTGTCACATATGGGGTTATCTACGACCTGGTTTTATATATAAGAAATTGGTTTACGGAGTATTTCATCTTGGGTACAACCGAAATATCCTTTTATAACTGCTGGGTACATTTTCGTTGCATATTAGTACCGTTGTGAAATTGTCACATATGGGGTTATCTACGACCTGGTTTTATGATATAAGAAATCCTAAAAAAGTCAGCTACCACGAACACAGCTACCTTATTTTCGAAGAGCATACCGCTACAACATTTCTTTTCAAATTTCCTCAACAGCCGTCAGCAACTAGTGAAAGGCGTTCCTATTGAGTTTGCTTCTGCATTCCATCAAACGTCTGAAAGGAGTTTCGACACATACCTAGCGCTATTTTCATCTTTGGTATATAGGGTGTACAGTTACACATGCTTCTCTCATTCGTTTCTTTTTTCGAAGGCCCGGGTTGGAGATGTAAGTCAGCTGCTTCGAACTACATTTCCCGTCTCTGCGGCTTTAACTGAAGTGACTAGGCTTTCAGCTACGTTTGTCACACTTTGAATGTGACAGTGAAAAATAACCATGAGGAATTAAAGATAGGATCCTTATTAGCAAGCTAATGACCAACGTACGAGAGGACGGAAGGAGAGAGCAGAAGTACTATGCAGGGAGCAATATGTGGAGGGATATAACCATCGATACCGGGAGCAGAAAGTATATTGGACTATGAAAATAGTCTGAGGATTCTGGGTTCACTCGACACCCTAATCTGAATGCACTCGTGTCTGATCTATGAGGATCCGGTGGCTTAACGTTTGATTGCGGTGCTTTCGGCCAACAGCGAAACGCAGCTCAGCAGAAACATATCGGTTAATCAAAATGTGCACGTTTCTCCCCAAGAGTTAATGGAAACTGGTACACTTTAATCAAGTATAAACCAACTCTTGAGTTCTTTTTCGAAAGGCAGAAATGACTTATGATTTCAGGTTTATATAAGTGTTGAGCGCAATGAAAATTCGCCACCTATGTCCACCATAAGCAGTGGCGTGGCACCTTAAAATTCGCCTTCTTGGGTGCCACTGTCGTCACCTCAATGTACCAACTTTGGTTTAGTTTTTACTATTGAACCGAATGATCCCGTTAACCTTAATAAAGGAAACCACATAAAATATGGTCACTTTTAGAGCCTTGTTCTACTTTGGCCCTTAACTTATGAATCGGCCACAGCTCGAGTGCTAGTAAGCACGGGTACGATCGTCCAAATTTTTTCGCCTCAATATTATTGCAAACGCTCAGCGTTGCGAAGGAATCCCGTGAATTTTGTGCACAGATGGTCTATTTATGATGTCCTACCTAACGTCCTCTGCTCAGCAGTCCTTTTGACTCTTTAAGATAAAGGTGATTTTTGTTTCCCTCCACGGGGTGGACAATATCAAAATGAAAGCAGTCATTGATGGGGGGCCTGCCGACTCGAAATTTGATCGGCTGTCGGGCGAAATTATTTGGAACACTGTAACAGCTCTGATCATATTTTCAAACAGACAGTTTTGGATGATTAGTCACCGTCACTAGAATTATACCTCTGATATATTATGTCGTGGCAATATGTAGTAGTATGACGCAGGGGACGGAACATAAATTACTTGAACTCCAATACTGAAGTTAACAAAACCGTCGGTTATGAACTACGCATAAGCTACGCCAGTATTTTACCACCTTTAGTTAAATCATACAATACTTGTGAGTTGCACGTTCCACAGTAACCTGTTTTTGTATGCTCTCAAACGATATAAATGTGCGATCGAGTATTTACTGGATAACGCCTTATTGATTTTCATAATCTTTCCGTCTTTTTGGCGTTTTAGTATTTTGGAGGGAGCCGGGAGAATTATGAAACCAGTTCGAATGTCGGGCGATATAAACTCAAACCGAGTTGATTTCCAAGCCGGATTTGCGAAGCGGGATGCGATAGGTTCTCAGATGCTACTTCTACGTTCCTTTGGATTGAGAAGTACAAACCAAGATATTTGATAAAAAGATAATTTTTCTGTAAACAAGCCCTCAAACGAAGTCCACAACTTCGCACATTAAAATTGCCCACTTGCGATATTAGAACAGATGTGCGAGACAGGTAAACATATAGCTTATAAACGTAAAACACACCGTGATGAATGAAGAATCCACCGTAACCTGTAACCTTTCTGACTTCAAAATATTTTGCATCCACTCAGTATGGGTTCTTAACTTGGCAAGCTATCCAGACATAATGGATAAAAATATTCTCGTAATCTACAGACTTTAAAAACAGACGAGATTTAGCCTAGTAAAGTTCCCGCAACGGCCATTTAGACCGACTCCACACATATACGTGATTTGTCAGTATTGATGTCGCATTTCCCGCAAAATGACCAGTCGAGTTTAATTTGAAATAATCAATCGTTGTTGTCGTTTTATTTGGTTCTTAGCGCTTCATTTTTGGGATAAATTGAGACGATTTACTTTATCAATTTTACTAGTGCTAGCCGTTTATACTGAAAGACGGTGTGTATAATTTGTATTCAACGGTGCAGGTAGGTATATTTTGTGCCGCAGCCTGTCTGTCTTTGCTCGACTGAGCAACACAGGAATAGAAACTCACTCATTACGTTCGATAAACACACGCTTCACAGGCTTGGAAACACATACACGTATATTAAAAGTCGTTCCCGGCATTATTTTTTCACGTAACTGGTTTTCGGCAAATAAGATCGGTGCAGTATTCCGAGTTAAAAAAATGTGCATTCTGTCGGCTGAAAAATACGTCCAATAAAAACGACCAATTATTGAATTAATTAATGTTTGTGTAGGATCCAACCAAGGGTGTGCTCGTGCGGTCAGCGCCTTTCTGGAGTTACAATAATGAATTAGCAACCTTCCATGCATTTCAACGAATTCTCAGTCACTCATTTTACTCTTCCTGCAAGAAGCTAGCTTATTCGAAATACGTAAGCACAATCGTCGATTTGTTCACACAAACTACATGTCCTTTGTGTAAATGCATAAATGGGAAGCCCACCAACTCGGAGATTGGGCTGAAAGTTTTTGCACCAAACTTACTATATTACTTGCGTACTTACTTACTTACTATATTCAAAAAACAGGATATGTCAGCTGCGTAAATGGATGTGAAGCAACGGAGTTGGACACTGGTAACTGGCTACTTTCGGCTCGCCACCTGGTCAGCCCTTGGTTAACACCAAAACACTCTGATTCGTAATGAGTCCATCGTGCTAATCTGATGCCCATGCCAAACCTATTTTGGCTATTAACGATGGTGAACCGGAAGTTGATCTGTGAATGGAAATGCCGGCATCAAACTGTGTTCCGCCGCCCTTTCCTTTTGACGTCTATCTGTCTTTTCAACGCGTGGCGTTACACGTACTGCATGCAGCAATCCAGATGTCGTTAGTGCTGTTCACTAGAATACTTGCTATTAAGGAATTTAAACGGTGACTTCCGAGCACATCTGCCTCCCGCCTACTATAGGGCGCTTCCTCAGCTGTCCAAATTGGCACAGTAGACGGCCATAAATCTGGCATTATGCCGCAAAGTGTTTCAGTAGTTGCGTGGATACCGGGTTGGAGATTAACTAGCAATCTTATAATGCGTTTTCGATACAAGCATTTCCATAAAATCTTAGGAAGTAGATCATTTTGTCAACCCTGCACTGATCAGCTGACACGAGGATCTCAACTACCCACTGTGTGTTTGTCAGTGTACTCTTTACTCACAAAAATATAACCCACATGTTTACTGAAATAATAGGAGTATTATTACGTCATGGCAACCATTTTACCGTTCTGAATTTCCAGTAAAAAGGCGCCTATTTTCTATCAAAGACTGCCTCAGCGTAAATGGCGCTTTTTGCCCAGATCGGCCTGCTGCGTTTTTCAATGCGTTCATTGATTTTTTTCGACTAAAGTATCCGGCAAAACTTCGCCTGCAATAAGTGAGTTTATAGCAGTTTTACTCACGTTTCAGCAAACATTAGCGTGTATATTTTACCTCCGTTAATTTTTCTCCCACACAATCTCTCAGGCGAGTGTTTGCTCAAACCAATAGTGACCTATTTAAGCATTTCAGAAGCACTGATTTTTTTGGATTAGGAAGTAACGTTTCATATTGCAGACTGCACCTTGTTGACACCAAGATGCATTAACAAGTGAAAGACATTAACACGTTCTCTTTTAACCATCGGTTAAAACCTTATAGCCAAAACCTTCAATGCGGAAAACGTTTCGACTCTTGAAGATCAGCCTCCGTGCAATGAGATGCCCTTGTTCATTGGATGCACCGCTGGTTTTATTGGAAGCAGTTGGCACACATGCTTCGATGAGATTCAAACAGGAACTATTTCAATCGAAAGCAAAATAAAACCTTTTGCTAAGATACTCATCTGCATCACTTTGGTTAACACGGGAACATTATCTGTTTCTTAAACTGAATATGTTTCACTGGGCTGCCTTAAGCTTCAGGTTGTACGATATTTGAGATGTAAGAATGTATCGTAGAGACGGTGTAGGCTTTTAGTCTATTAAACTGCACATGTGCGTAAGCAATTGTTCTTCAGAGTGCAGAGCATACAACGACCCACAGCGAAAGATGATTTAAGTGTTCTGCAATGGTGTTTGGGCCAGAGTGTCCGAAATCCGCCTCACCAAGGTGGACTTCGCTTGTCTGTGCGATAAGCAGTCATTTACGTATCCCACATAGCGCTGACTGTTGCATCATTCGCTAAGATCTGAGGGTGAATTGTGACAAACAAGTATGTTTTTCAGCTGTTGTGCTAAACAAAATTGGTCTAATTTTATAAAGAGACACTTCAATAGATCCCTAATTTGCCGGTGCAAATATTTTTGATAATACGGCCTGTTATTTTTTGTTTATCTGTGAATTATGGTAATTCCACAATGCAGTGAAAATCCGTGGGTGATATTTCACCCCGATCGGATATTGTCCTTTGTGCTTAAGGAGATTGGACCCCAGATTTCATAATCTTCACATTATTCATCCCAGTTAGCAACAGTAGCAAACATTACGCCATCATGGCGTAATGTTTTAGTGACCCTGATAACAAGGACGCCCCTCCTTCTGAGTAGAAAAGAAAAAGGTGCACCCAAAAGTGCATTTCACTTCACATGGTTGGAAAGTCGATGTACCAGGGGAAATCATGTACAATTCACGAAATACAGATAGATCGTGTGAGCTGCATAGTTTTCTGTTTGTTTGCCTGGAGCCAAGCAGGTCTGTGATGAACGAAAATGAACACTAGTTTAAACAAGTTCCTCAAAAGTCTGACGAAAGCAGTAGGTAAATGGTGGCAAGCGTGATGGTGTACTCCACACATCTCATTGCGACCAATCGATTCTATCTTTCAACCCGTAGACGCGCAAAATTTGTGGAAATCACATGAGTTGAAACAAGCCAATCACTACTATTCTACTAGCATAAGGCGCGTTGCAAAAGGATGTTCACTATCCAGTGATTGTCATATCAGTCTATATATGGATTTACCAGTGCTCATGGTTTTGTTAGATTGGTCGTTGCAGTTTTCTGTCATGGTCACCTTTCTTACGAAAATGCCTTAAAGATATCACAAATACTCCGTCTAAAACACACTTTGAATAGTTATACCTAGATATCCATTTTTTGACTGGCTTGATTACAGGAAAAACATACTATGCTTTCAGACAAGGATGAAAATTCAAGCGCACATATTGCGAGTTGGAACACATGCAGCAATTTACCGGAAGATTAAAGTGGTATTATTCGGGGCACACATTTGTTGCTCTCCGCAGATCCGCAGTATTTCCAACTGTGACATCATGATGGGGGAGGTAGATACGGAAGAGGTTTGCAAACACCAATAGGTGCACCAAATGGGTGGCCCTATAAAATAGAGTAAGCTCGCTTCGTCTTTTTGTAGAGGTTTGTTTTATCCTGTGAATTTCTCGGAAAAAGAACTGTCCAAGCCTTCTCCCAACCTCACTCTAATTAACAGAATGTTTAGCGCCACAATTTTTAATTAATTTTTTTCCAGTTATTGATTCTTAGCGTCATAGAGATTCTGTTTAGACAGCTAGTAGTAGCCATTGAATTGTTGCCCAAATTCTGTTGACTTCTTTATGACTTGCGAAAACCGCTTTTCGTTTCTCAACTTGGGGGGCGCACGAGAACGCCAGACAGTCCATAGTTCACAATCTCCATTACATAAAAACATATCCCTTCCTTGGTAAATGTCATACAAACGCGGATACCACAAAACTTTTTGAATCAGTTAAAAGCCACACCACATTGAAACAATTTGAGTACCTTGTAAGATGGCCTCATAGATGCCGTGCTCTAATCTATGTGTTATCATGAAATGGTTTCTTCATTAAAGCAGGGTAAAAACTAACGGCTTTCTAAAAATTCCATGTCGATTATTTACGCTACATTCAGTGCCAAGTAAGTACTATTTTCCTTGTTTGTTGTTGCTCATGAACTTGTTCAAAGATTCTCCGGTTAACCTTTGCAAGAGGAGTGATTTTTTCATATAAATAACAACCCCACCTAGGAACAGTGTTTGGAAAACACATAATGGAATACTGACCGGTGCACAATGCACATTACAAACCATACTAGCTACGTGCCTTCAACGAAACCATCAATAACATTTTACTTAACCAAATAGCCACAAACGTTGAATTGAACTGACTACATAGAATAAAGAACAGCCTTCTCATTTGCGTTTAGTTTCGACTACGTGAAATAGGAACACGAAATAGAACACATCAAATAGAACACGTGAAATAGAACACGAAAGATCGATAAATTTGCGTTGCGTTCTGTTCTACGTTGCTCCCTGTGAATGTGAACATCAGAAAGGTCGGAAAACTTCGATCAACAATCATTTGCAAAGAACTTAATTTTAACCGCTCGACCATCGGACGCCAATCAACATGCCACTTTATGTGGGGAACCATAGTGGATTGCAGTTCTAGTAAAGCACCCCCTGTACCAGCATCGTCAAATTCCATCATATCTTTTCCAAACGAACTGTAATTACTGTCCAGATGTCAGTATTTGCACCGAGACAGCAGTGGCCTGAAAAGACTGTTGACCAGGCCATTCAGACTAACTGTGATATTCAACCAAACTTTTCTAGAAGAATTTCCGGCACACGTCATACATGTGGGGTTGTGTGAATATTTTGGTACCTCACGCATCTGGATGTTTTGAATGCTCCTTTTCTTAACTAAACAATTCGTGTTTTAGTGTTTTGCAAAATGTGCGTGTAGGCCATGAATAATATGTGCATATGGATGTGTTTCAGGAAACGTCGAGTTTTCGGGTGAGTGAGGCCACTGTTGTTGTTTAAAACTTTCTCTAGTTCATCACAACCCGATTGTGCAAAACTATTTAGTCCGAATGCATTTGGGCAAAAGAGCCAATCAAGGTGTAGATAAATTTCATTTTTCCGTCCACTTACACGGTAAAATAGATTGCTGTGCACTTGAACGTTTCCTTCCTGGTTAGCGTAGAATGACCCGAGTTGGAATACATGCAGCAATTTACCGGAAGATTAAAGTGGTATTATTCGGGGCACACACTTGTTGCTCTCCGCAGATCCGCAGTATTTCCAACTGTGACATCATGATGGGGGAGGTAGATACGGAAGAGGTTTGCAAACACCAATAGGTGCACCAAATGGGTGGCCCTATAAAATAGAGTAAGCCCGTTTTTTGTCTTTTTGTAGAGGTTTGTTTTATCCTGTGAATTTCTCGGAAAAAGAACTGTCCAAGCCTTCTCCCAATCGATATGTTTTAAACACTTGACATTCAGCATCTTTGAATGGAAAAGTTGATGGGCGCTGATGCAAAACTTAGCTGATGTCAAGTCCATCATTCGCTCCAATTTCTAACCGCACCACCGCCGCATGTGTCAGTGTAGAAAAATACTTTATGGCGATGGAATGGTGTTGTGAGACGCCACCGATTAACTCCGCAAATTTTTTTTGAAATCCGACCAGAAATCTTTCAAAACTAGCGATTGTAGTTCACCCGGATATTTTAGGGAGTTCCGTGCAATTTGACCCCTTTTACTTACGAAGCGCGAAACAAGCGGATTTTGCTTATTTGCGTTAGTTCATTGGATTTTGATGCAGATACTGATGCAGTCCTTTAGTTGAATTTCCCATTCAAATACAACCAACATCACACTGCCTGATTTACTGGGTATACGCTTCAGTCATACATCATACGACAAATTGTATTTCACTAATAAACCTGGGCCATCTGTACCCGCGGGACATTGGGCTAAATTCTCTTGATATTTTCATAAATCCAGAAATTTAGCCTCCAACGGATGCGCGAAGACAGTTCGAAAACGCCCCCTGCTGAAAAGCCCAGAAATATGTACGGGGGTATCTTGCATTTGAAGCCGCCACGAGCTCCCATCACACGAAACTTCAGGGCAGATATTTAAGCAGGCGGTTTTTCGGCTACCGGAGTGGAGCCAATAGCAGCAGATTGGCAGCTTGCATTTCAAGAGTAAATCACCATAAGTTTACCGGCCTCTCGAGTGACGACTTGTCAAATGAAAAGGGGTGCTTTTTTTGCTTTTTTTTGCTGACAGCCATTGATTTGCAATATTTTGTAGTTGCTGAGTACTGCACGATAGTGATGATTTCTTTGATGTTAATGATTGCTTTATGTATGCCACCATCAAGTGTTTAGTTGTTGCTCGTTTTATATCAGCTGTTTTCGGTCTGAGCAAGCTGAACCCACCTGCGTTTCGAAACGTATTGTGCAAGGGGACCTGTTTTCGGTTTTAAGGGAACACAGATCATATTTGTCACAAAAGATAAAATTCACGTTTCTGTAACAAACTTTTAGAGAGCTCGCTTGGAGGTAAGCCAAATGCGTGTGTTGATTTTAAGTTGAGCGCAAACGAACTTAGAAAACACGTAAGCAGTTTCACGGATGTATTTTACAAACGCGGCCCGAACTCTGTAAATGTATGCACGCAGCTCCCACCATACATCCAGATACCATTTAACAGTGTGTTTGTCTTAGCAGGCAAAAGCGTAGGCTTACAAATCCTCCGATACATGTAACCTACCGCTACAGATTTATCATCCACAACCAATTATCAGTGGTCAAAATAGAATATAACCTGATTACCGACCGTTTCTTCGAGCACCCCTAATGACACTTATATTGCTATAGATATCTATATTTATGTTTCATGGCATGTGTGGCAATATTTTGAGCTCATTGATAGAGAACGTTGCAACTCGGGGGGAGCTTCCTCACCCGTCGTATACACACTCTTAACTCCAGTTGATCATTACACTTTTGAACAAAGTCGGCTAGCAGTGCAGGCACTTACATATACGAAACATGTACGGGCAAGCAAAATTTTCGAGGCTGCCCATTGATATTTACGCCCCAACCACTTATTGTATTTAGTAGTAGTCCGAGAGGATGAAATTGTTTGGCAACGTGGGAATTCGTAATTCAATTTTTACGCCAATCTTCGGTGGAAAGATTGGAACCATCTTTTGGCTGTTTTGCTTTATTTCGGAAGAATCGGTTGTTAGAATGAAAAATAATTTGTCCTAACTGTATTCCCAAACACAGGCGATGCTCTACGTCTTAGTAAGTAAAATTTCCTAAGTTGCAGATTTTCTTGTGCGAGGTAAAACGTTTAGTTTGTCATATAGAGTTTTTCGTAACACAAATATGAAATGGTGGCATGAGAATGCCAACACTTGCTGAGGTTGTCCACCCCCAAATCTAAGAAAATTCATTTCAAGTTTTTCAAATTTCTCAGCAAAGTCCCAGTCAAAATCTAACAATCCCCTGAAACGCACGTCAAATGTTAATGTACAATTCTGTGCTAAGGCCGTGATCTCAAAGCAAGGAACTGTTTATTCAGCCTAAACGCAAAAACTATCTGACAGGTAAAGCGTAGTCTAATTCACCGACGGATGCTCAGTAACAATTGCGGCGAAACCGAATTCTACGAACTTCACCTGCGTTTTTTCAGTAGTCGCAACTGAGCAGTAAACAATATATTGAATCGGACGTAGGCAGACGGTACAGATATGTAGAAAGTGTTTCTATAGAGAATTAACAGCAAATCGTGAGGAGACTTAAAGAAAGGCTTACGGCTAGATGGAAACTTGGGCAGTTAGCGACACAGGATGGCGCAAGTAGGGCAGTGTGCTATCGGACAAATTAAACGGAAAAATGTTGTTCAGTTCAAAGTGGTACAAATTTTTAACAAGAAGCCCAGAAATAAATGTAAACAAATCGTCCATAGAAAAACGGTTGAAGTAGAGTCAACTTTGTATAAAATAGAACCGTTCGGTCTCGAAACTTGAGCTGTTACCGGAAGGGTGATGAATTAGCTTAAGGAATCAGGAAACAAATAATTACGTCACGTAATTAACAGTTAACATAATTTGAAATGTGACAAATTCAAAAACAAGTGTAAATCCAACGGAGTAAAACAAAAAATATACAAATTTAAAATAGTAACCAGTGCCAAATATGACTGAATAATAAACAAGGAGGCTGTTCAAAAAACGGTTGAGGTAGAGTCAACTTTGTATAAAATAGAACCGTTCGGTCTCGAAACTTGAGCTGTTACCGGAAGGGTGATGAATTAGCTTAATAAGGAAGGAAACAAATAATTACGTCACGTAATTAACAGTTAACATAATTTGAAATGTGACAAATTCAAAAACAAGTGTAAATCCAACGGAGTAAAACAAAAAATATACAAATTTAAAATAGTAACCAGTGCCAAATATGACTGAATAATGAACAAGGAGGCTGTTCGGATATCTGTGATAAAATACATAAAAGTTCTAAAATAGAGGCTTTTCACAAAGGCAATGAAATTTTCACTGGTCATGAAGCTAAAAACCACCAAATTAAAATTATGATTCCAAGAATGAACGCTTAACTAGATCTGCGCCTTTAGAAGCAAGACGGCAGGAGCGTGCTGAACGAACTGCCCATGTCCTGTGTTAAGTGTATATGATTTCCGGACGATAAATGAAAAATCCTTAGTTGAAGTTTACCTTTAACCAAGAATCTACGTGCCGGCAAAATGAGTTCGGATACGCGGGTATATCACACTTACTTTTTTTCGTTGCTCAAACAGTACAGGTTACCATGGCGTTCATTAGACTTTTACCAGATGCTTTTGACTGCACGTTTCTTTCTCTGTTTGTGCATCATAACCAGCCATGACCCGGAAATCAGTTGGGCGAATACGGTTTTACTGATTCGTGTTCTGCCAGTGTTGTATTGGACTTGTATTTTAGGAAGGTTTACACACATTTGTTTACTGATGTTTGAATTTCCCACAGTTGTTATTTGGTCGGTTCCTTTTGGGGTGATAAACGTACATAGCATTTACGCCAAACGCCAATACAGTGAGCGTCTTTGTGAAATTGTCCGAGGATATAAACGGTCTGGCGATGATTATATCTTGCTGAACTAATAATGAATTAAAAATATGTTTTAAGTATTCACGCACCTCAACTGCGGCCAGCACAGGACAATCCACCTTACACGATGATAAGCCCATCAATCAGTTTAAGCACACCTTGCTGCAAATTAGACGTAATTTTAACTCTGCTAATATGCGAATAAATGCAATTTTTTAAGCACTACCTTTGTATCCAGCTTCGTGGATGACAAGCAATTATTCCTCCACTACAGTGTCAGATGTCTCGCAGGTCCCGTCGTGTAAGTTATTCAGTCAGTCAATTAATCACTCGTGACTACAAATAATTACAAAAGTTTGTATACATTGCGCGGGCTGATTGTTCGCTTGCTTGCTTCACGAAACCATGCATATTTAGTGAGAGGAATAGAGACAATAAATTTGTGAACTGGTAGGGTGAAGTACCGAAGTCGCATTACTGTTGGCCATACGTTTAGGCACTTTTGTCGAATTCAAATATTTTATTGGTTTAAATAAGCCGGCACACTGGAAAAAGCGTTTAGACGCATGGCTTTAGCCAGGTTAGTTTGTTTGTGCGTTGTTTGCGCTTTCTACCGTGTAATGTGGTTCAATACTCCAAATTTCATTTCTCTGCCTTGAGAACCTCCGAGTGATTTGTCACACTAAAGGGTGAACATTTACAAAAGCGCTTTTCGCATGCGGAAAAGGGGTGCATAGAAGCATTTTACGATTTCAGGGAATGAAAGGAAATGCGTAGTCAAAAAACATGCCAGGACTGCAGTTGTGCCCACTCTCCGCAATCTTACCCAATTTTTGGATGGTGTGCGTAATATTGATGAT
Organism: Opisthorchis viverrini; assembly: GCF_000715545.1. Taxonomy (NCBI): domain Eukaryota; kingdom Metazoa; phylum Platyhelminthes; class Trematoda; order Opisthorchiida; family Opisthorchiidae; genus Opisthorchis; species Opisthorchis viverrini. The sequence goes on from NW_008751787.1 coordinate 1,162,502, forward strand.
TGTGTCATTGTCACACTCGCTTCACCTACAATTTGCACACAGATGCTTGTATGTCGCATATCAACCCTTGTAAGTTTTATCAAAGATACGTATGCATGAACATTTAATTTTCGCTTTGCTTCAAAATATACTATACCAAACATATCCTCGAAACGTTTCCTTTTAGCAATAATGGGAAGCGAAACTTACCAAAGTAAGTTTTCTCCTCAGGAGCAAATGTTATGTTATTGTTTCAAAAAAATGAATTGTGAGGCATCAGGGCAAGTTTTGTGCTTTTGTTCCCGGCCGAGTTGAGAACATAAGCAAAAAAATTTGCGGAGGAATATTAAGTTGCCAACTAGAAATCTGTTCAGAATAATGGTCTAATTATATCCCACTGTAGGGAATGACAAATGTACAAATAAATTTACATGAAACTGTATTTGGACATCAATGAAGCCAGAAAGTGTTTCCATTAAATGGGGTTTAGGATTTTTAGTAAAGTTAATCTACACAAGAAACGCGAGAGCCACTCTGCATCGGCATGTGGGTAAGCGGAACCCACAGCCTTCTAAACAGTGACTAAACAATGGACTCGTTGACCAGTGTTGACAAACCAGCACTGAGATTAGTTCCAAATTGGACGCGACGTTTTGTCACTCAGGGTACGAATGCTGAAACCATATTGATTAGCTCCTCAAGGGACAGCTTCTTATGAGGAGGTTGTCTTTATTGCTGCCTCTACTGCGGAGACGCGACATTTTGTCACTCAGGGTACGAAAGCCGAAACCATAGTGATTAGCTCCTCAAGGGACAGCTTCTTAGGAGGAGGTTGTCTTTATTGCTGCCTCCACTGCGGGTGTTACTCTAACACATCCAATTGTAGAATGTAACATTTGCACAAAGCATCACTACCAGTAATTTTGGAGCGCGGTTTGTATGCTCTCACCAAAGTGGCCCGCAAAACTGAAGAAATAAACCCATATTTTGCATTCACAACTGATAAAAACATTAACTAAGAGAACTAAGAGAAACATTCAGTGGAAACTCAGCATATTTGCCGTAAATTCCTAACGACCACACGATTTCTGAACGCAGCATTAGACACTGGTACCCCAACAATTTGAAGCAAATGTTTTACTTATTAGGGCTATCAGAACCAGATCCTCTCTGGAAATTGTAGCCCTCCAGAAATGAAAAAGCAGAGCAAAAATAATAATACAAAAAGTGAATAAAACAGAAATACAGATAAAAAATGAATGGAACTATAAAAACCATCAAGTAGTTTTAGTTGATGATTTATTTCTTATGTCACAAACCTTGTGTCCTTTATTTTACCGTGGGGCAATCGACGAGTAAATTTAATAGGTCGCCATGTTTTCTGTGCAATTTAGCTGCTTATAAACGTACTTTTGAATTAAAGCAGAGCGTCGCGTGATCTTCCACTGTCTTTAGTATCCTCAAATTTATTGCGGTTTGTTTTCAGCACGTCTATCAAGTAAATATTTCTCTCGTAAATATTTGTCCGGACGTCCGCATATTTGTACAAGAAAATCTCACATTAAAAACAGTGACTACAATTTTCCGTTGATCGTCACAGAACGATTAAATAAAACAAGGTCCATGTGTTACGCCTGTCATCATAAATTAACAGAATCTCTCTAATTATTATTGTTCCTTAATTAAACATTTATATACATGTTTATTTACACGCATATATACATATATATATTTCTGCCGGATTCTTGTTCAGAAATCTACCTGAGAAAGCCACCTACGTGTATGTGATCAATAATTCTATAGTTCAGAGCAATCCGGACGTAAACGGCAAAGCTTAGGAACCTGCGCTCGCCCAAAATAGATGAATTTTCGGGAAACAGCTATCCCTAGTACCTACTCAATTTTCGCCACCACATCCGGGTTGGATATGTTATTACTATTATTATTATAACCTTATGGTTGTATTATTATAAAATTTTATTAGTGTAACGTGAAAACAGCCTTTCAGCAGTTATTTATGTGTATTAATGGTTTAAGAAATAGTAGTATATTTAAGAGTGCTCGAAACCACTATTTTAAAGCGCTTTCAAAAATCTGCAATCTGTTTCACTAAATTTGCATAGAGCGTAAGTCCGTGTTTCATAAACCCGGTTGGACACTTTTAAAGAATTACATTTGTCAATATCGTACAAAATGTCCGCGCTTGCTAAACTTAGAAAATTTCTTCGTGGTACGTCATCACTTTAAGAATCTGGCTAAATGTTTCTCTGAAAAAGAAAATATCATGCGAAATTAATGGGTGGCTGTATAATAGGTGACCCGCAGTCGACCTCAGTAACGAATAAAGGCAAGCGGGCATTGTAAAAATCGAGCGTCTATAAGCCTTTAGCACTTTAACGCGGATGTCAATACTGTAATAGCCTGATCCCCCAAATCTGTCGCCTGAACAATTATCTACTGACTTAAAGCAGGGAAATATTAAATTTCGGGAAAAACAAATTGACAGGAACAATATTATAAAAGGGGTATTGAGACCTTTTAGTTGTGTGCTCCGAAGTTGCTGGAGCTGCAATGTATTGTTGTCTCTTCATTCTCCTTCATAGAATGCAATGCGTCATGTTATATTGGATTTCCATGGAATATAGCCGTCCCTTATCCTCATGCAAAACCCTTATCATCATGCAAAAATTATTCGGTAAAATGTAATCTCATTTACCAAATTTTTTAACACAGAGCATTTTATATTCATTAACAATATTTTTGATACGTCGGCATGTGGAATAAAGCTACCAACTATTATCAACTCATTCACTGACGTTGTGTTACGTTACAACTTTGGCAGTTTTACGTCTTGAGTAGCCATCCGCCAGAATAAGACCTAAAGACAGACCCAAAATAGCAATATAAAGAAAAGAATTATCGAAGATGGCTTGCTGAAACGCGTAGTGACATGTGCCATGGAAATTTGAACGTTGGCCAACCTGCCAAAGTTCATGAGTTTTCAGAGTTATGTTGTGGTTGCGAGAAAATCAGCAGTGCGCCGGGAATCCTGGACGAAATCTGCAGGAACAAAGAAGACTTGTAACATTGTTGATGGTCTAAGTGTTTTCGGGCAGTAAATGTTATCTGACAGTGATAAAGTAAACTGATCACAAATATATTTATCTAAGTGAATCTGTTTCAGTGGACATGGCAAAATTTAGTAAACTTTATACACGATCGACCCTAACTACATAGAAAGCCACAAATGATCCCTTAACCTGATAGTTGCTTTTGAAGTCTCCTGCGTCCTGGTTTTAGATAAAGTTCCATTTGAGTTGTCAAAAAGTACTATTGAGTCCGCACAGCCAGCACGGTGAAAAACGCATTCTACAAGGTCATACACATTTAGACGGTGAGAAATTACGCTAAAACCGCCGCTGGAGGATTCAGGTCAAAAGCATTTGACGGACCAAGTGGTACAAGTCTGGATTCACCCAATCATATGACCACGTTTATTAGTCCAGTAGTACTTAAAAATTGGAAGATGCAGTTTTTCCGTGTGTTAAACTTTGATGCAGGCGACCAAAGTCAAGCTCCCCAGATGGAAAACCACTTAATGACTGGTGACAGTGTTGACTGGGGAAGATGGAATGTTGGCTACAATTGATTCACTGGAGAGTATATGTGCTTAACAAATCAAAAGGATTGCTAAACTCGGCATCTCACTATTGAGTTCGAGTGAAAATGCACTATTTTGCCTGCTATGTGCAGTGAAGTAGTATATGAGGATCAAAAATGAGTTATTTTTCGTAAATTGTGAAAATTAACCAAGTTCATGAATGGCGTTTGCGTAAACTCTCACAGCGTATTGCGTGAGCAATAACACTCCCCGATAAATTATGTAAAGTCGTCGTCGCAAAATTTTCTTTTCGATTACCTCGATTTAACTATATCTGAAGAATGCATATTTCCTATACCATGCTACCTCCCAAGTAATAAACTGTGAGTTATTCCGAAACAAACACGTTACTATATATACATCGTCATATAATGAACATGCGGAACTCTGCGGAAAGCTCCGTGGTCGGTGATCAGTTGCCATTGAGTGAGCGGGTGAGACGCCGTATATCTAGAGCGTATCCAGCTACGTGAGCATGTCCAAACAAGTCGCGATTTATTACCGTTGTGTTCTGACCAACTGAAAAAATAAAAAGTTCCTCAGATCATCTTCAATAAAATTAGCTTACGTCCCCCATTTCAGCTAGGGCTATTTTTCGTATTGTATCGTCCGCAAAGTTGGTTGTCTAGAATTCCGATTTTTGGTTA
>NW_008751787.1:1168748-1189818 GCF_000715545.1 Opisthorchis viverrini
TGGCAGAGGAGTATGAAGGAGGTCACGAAACGCTTGGGTGCTGTCGGTGCTACCCGCCTTCCAAGGTGGGGACCGCGTGATCATCACTGTGCCTGGTTGGAGACACTACAAGATATGGCTGCCAACCGATGTCAGTGGCGTTCTTGTTGTCAGTTTCCGTCCAGATTGCCTGAGTGAATGTCCGGAGGTGTAGGCACCTCGGAATGATTGTGTTAAGCTAGCACTAAGTCCCTCCCCCATCCACCTTTATTCTTTTCTTTACAATAAGGCTTTCAAATAAGTCATGGTTGTACGACAGTGAAGCATTGGTGTTGAGCACTGATGTCATGCTGTCGATGATGATTATGATGATGAAAGAAGATTTTCTTGCAATATTTTTTCAAAGCAGAAACTCGAGCAATAAACAGAATATGGTTTGGAGACACAGCGTTCGGTTGCGTACTTCCATCATTTGTTTTCCAAGACAATCCACTTTTGCAATGTTTCAGCTTTCATTTCAGTTACACTGGATCAGTGAATTGGATGCCAGATACAATATTGTGGTTTTAAAATGGAACGGTGGAATACCACCTCGTCACCCTGGATAATGATTGTTCAATGAACATTTTGTATGAATGGGCTTCATAGATTCACACAGATTCAGGGGGCCTTTGGCGCAGCTTAGTTATAAACGCTTGGCAGGCACTTAATTCGTGTAAGGCCTGTCTACAAGTTATTTCCTCTCGGGAGATTGAGATGTTTGTCAGATGTGGACAAAATACCGTCTTGAATGCATGCATTAAGAACTCGGTGATAGAATGTGCAGTGCCGGATATGTAATCCATCCGGCTACCATGGTTCCCAAGGCACCTGACTCACCAAAGAGAGAAATGTGTAAAGGCACGAGAAGTACATTGTTCAGAAGCTATCAAACGCCAGGTGCTATGTGGATGCAGTATATCCAGGGATGACCTGCAATGCTAAAGGTGCTAATGATGCCTGCTACAAGGGCTGATTGTTGTGTCATCGGGCATGCATCCGTAAGCTTCGGCTGAATCGAAGGCAATAATCTATCTTGAGATATTCGTAACGGAGCTGGGTTTATGTAAGAGGCACCGCTCTTCTCCAATCATATAATACTGCGCACCAGCTAAAAGTGAGTCGCTGATGATGATGCGTCTCCATGTTAAATTTGAAACCTCTGGCATCGTGTACGAATACGACCATACATAATCTGTCAACCCGTTCTGAACAAAAGGCAAATATCATTTTGTTACTTTTCCGTATATGCAGCACGTGAGTGTTGTTCATACCCTGCAACGAGTGACTTTGAATATCATTTAAGTTCAATCTTCATATTGATATGAATACCACTGTTTACCTCGTGCACCTATAGCTCAGGTGTTAACATTTTTGGTTCAGTGTACAAGCAACTGCGGCTTTCCCAGTGGACTGCTAATAAGCTGATTTGGTTTTGCCTGGTAGACTCGTGCTTTGGTTCAAAATAATATCTTCTGATTCAAGCGTACCCAGATAGCTTTCCAGCTAACTGCATACAACCTGGAGGAAGACGCCTATATCGAGGATAAGCAAAGTCGCTTATGTAAACATGATGAGTTTTTTTTGTTTTCAAATGCACTAAACGGGCAATGTTATTTTGAGGGCAAACAAACTGCAACGACAAAAACTGTATAACTAAAGCCGGGTCATTTTCAAAACTCTAGCCGTCGTACTGCGACCACTAAAGTTGTTCCTTTCAATCAGAATGTTGCGTAACTTTGTTAGGTGCCTATTCATCAATGTCAATAACAAACCTAAAACTCCTGAATGCTCCCTTTCGTAAGTTTGACCAAGTTTAACTTTCAGTGAACAAAATCCAATGGCTTATCTATTCGGCACAGTTGAAGATGATGAACCTTCGCAGTTAACCCTAGAAAATTTATTACATCTGGGCTATACGCAGCTCAGCAGTTTTGGACGAGATCACAATTGTATGAACCATGAGAATACGTTAACTAAATGGCAAAATCCGGCAATACAAACGACAATTTTCATTACAAATTTAATTTGACAGTCGAACAGGGTAAGCGACACAGCTTGTCTGCTGTCTATGGTAAAACCGACAAATCCTTGCAAAAATATAAGCGTATATTTTACGTTTCCAATTTATTGGAATGTTTCCTGTTCAATCCGCCGGCTTACTCGTTAAACTGCCTTACTATTACACGACTCAAACATGTTTTAAAAAGCTCTAACGTTTTGGAACGCGTGAATGCTATTGGCTAAAATTGTATTGCGGTTTAAAGAAAAATGAGAAACCGTGAATGATCTATCAAAAATACAATTTTGCCTGTGCAAAATCAAAGCATAAATAATCACGTTACGTTGTCAAATGCTTGGACCATGTGGTTGAGGAGTGAACTGCGTTTCTGCAAATTGTGAATCCATATCCATTATCCGTAGAAAGCAAAACGCTGTTTTGCACGATTACTGGAATCAACTGTTGGTTTCTTAAGGCGCGTAGATGGCATTTTCTTAAGAGAAACCACCACTTTGCTTTGAGTTCGCCTAGAAACTAATGTTTCTTTGACACTACATCACTCTTAATTAAACCTTGGTAGACTCATAGAATTTGACTGTTTTAAACAAATTTCTGCGCGATTGGGCAACCTTTGAAAAAGGGAATTAAAAGGCGTCACTTTTTTCGCAACCTTTTCTTACTACCAATAGTGATGAACGAATTACGAGACAACTGTCTGGCAACCAACCAGGCAAACAGGCATAAATGGGAGTTTACGAGTGAAATTAGGTAATTTGCTGTAGGATCATCATATACGTGTGTCAAAGTACTTTCCACACGCTAATCAGCTAAATAGTCTATGACTAAGATGGTAAATGGCCTTGATTTGTTTCTCAACGTGAATTACACTGCCTAGTTTCATTGAACAACAGCCTACTGCACACCTGTTATGCACCAACAAACAAACGTGTAAAATGCTGTTTTTGGTGCATAAAACGTTAGTTCATCTTTTAAAAGAATGGGCGACCTGTGAGGAGTCGTGGACCACAAGCTAACTCAAGGGGTAGGAAAGGGTTGTCAAAATATGTAAAATAGACACCACTCTTCAGAATAGTGGACCGATGAGGTCACATTTCATTTCGAATGCGAATAGTTTGGTTACCACAATTCTGGTGGCCACCTCTTTTGGGACAATTATTTTTGAACAATTGTTTCGCTGGGATGGGCAGAAACACAAGTGACTCTGAAGTTACTTTCGGGGCATACATATTTTCCGCTTCAAAAATGAAACAAAATTTAGTTTGCGTTCCAGATATTATCTGTCGCAAATAGGAAGCTTAATGTCTGGTCTATTTTCTCGTAACTTGAGGGCGCAAATCTGTCACAGATCGCTCCTAGCAGCCGCAAGTAAATGGCATAAAAACGGTCCTTGCCGTCTTCCCCGGTGTAAACTGAATGACCTAATATGCTCGAATAGAATAACTTAAGATCATCGAGAGCTAAGCAAATTTTCCTATAACGGCCAGTTAATCGTCGCAACTTCGCAGGCAGAATGACATTGCTTCTAAGCGTCAGCGACATCAATTTTCCGTGCATGCGACAGTTCATTGCCCAAGTTGCAAACATTCTGACCAAATGTTCCTTGGTTCAAAAACCCCAGATATCTCGAATCTCCGTGTCTAGGAGAGTTTCAGGTTTTGAGTGGACAATTTTGCCCCCTTATAATTTGTTTCGCATATATTTACTAATTTTTCTTCCCACTTCATGTTGAACCTCAAAAGACTCGAATCTCCGTGTCTAGGAGAGTTTCAGTTTTTGAGTGGACAATTTTGCCCCCTCATAATTTGCTTCGCATATATTTACTAATTTTTCTTCTCACTTCATGTTGAACCTCAAAAGGTTTACATCATTTCTAAATACACATGCAAAAACCGGAAGTTATCAGGCTGGTTAGGAGCATATCGGTTATTACATAGACGCTGGTGCTGCACACCAGATGATGTTCGGATGCCCACCTGCCCACCTAAGACAGCCGTAATGTACTCGATTCTTTTTACGCCCCTAAGACACTATTACGGATCATTCGCATTTCTGAGAACGTTGCAAGCTCGCTAACACTTCTAGATTCCGGCCTTTAGTGAGACGCCTGTGACGCCGCCTGAAGGCGTAAGTTTGGTTCGCCTACGTTTATTTCGAACCGGAACAGTTTTACCCAGGTTTTCTGCAACGGACCATGATATCGCAGTCGCGTCTTTAGGTTGAAGGAAGCAAACCATTGATCAGTTTTCGGGTTTGGTGCAAAAACCATAGGAAACGTCTTCCGTGTGCCGAAATATTTTAATTAGTTAAGATGCAAAGTGTGCGGAACTTTGTAAAATAGAATGTCTAGTCCAGCTTTCACTGCTACAGACAACTTCATACTTGAATAATTGGAGCTGCACCCATTAAGTCTGTTCCTGCAACTGTTGTCTTAATATTGGTGCCTACATGTCTGTTTACACATTTTTCCGGACTCTACACTGTAGGTTCAATGAGGGTATATATATATTATATACTTAACAATAATAAGTGCACCTTCAAGGACAGTTACAACTTTGCCATTTCACGAAACAGTCGAATAGTGGAATATTTAGAGTGAATCCTCAAGAAATCAGGAAGCAAAACCCTGTCCAAAGTAATTTTCAATTAGGATTAAATGTTTGAGACAATTGCAATCTAACCATCTTGCCACTAAATAGAAGGATTTTGCCACCGCGTAATATGAACACATGTGTGCCTGTTAAAGCTAGCCTTGGAAATTGATCGTCTGAATTTATCTATCACTGGTTATCATTTTTCTAAAGATGTCAATGATTTTGTGTTTGTGTAACACACATATACCTAATTCAAAAATGTGGCAAATGTGCACGCCGTAGCGACATTAAAAAATGTGTTTGAGAGGTCAATAATCTTTCCAGACGACAACATTTTAACGCTCAAAAGTATCGCTGAAGTTGTTCGGATACCGCTCTATTTGGGAGTCACCAAACTCTGCTTATTTTTTCGCCATAATAGCGACAGGTGAGTCATTATCGAGCAGGTGTGATTGGAATGGTAGCAGCATTATGAATACACCTGAACTGTGGGTGAAACAATCAGAAGAAAAATAGCATATTTTGTGCAAAACTGAAACTTTTGTATTCACCCAACTAAGTGGTGGGTTTTGTTTCCGGGATATATTAATAAATTTTCGGAAAATAGATTTAACTTAGGAGACTCATTTTTCATCTTTCATACAAAAGTGGTTTTTACTTGCGAATATTACTGCCAGTACCTGCTTACGCCTGAAATCAGGGGTTTTTACTGCGTCAATAATGGATGTATAACATTCCTGTTCAAAGGTGTGTTATCGCTTGGTTTGGGTTTCTTCGTAAATATCTCCGCATTCGAATTCGCTCGTCATTCTGCTTTCACATAAGATATCACGAAAAATATTTTGTGGTGATTGGATGTTTGATAAGCGTTTAATCAACACTGTTTCTGTACTTACTTCGTTTTCTTAGCTAAAGATAGTGAATAGACTGACAATTTTGATGTTTGCCTATGAAAAATACCCAGGGAAGCAGGCGTATTCTGTCGGCCTCAAATAGCTATGGGCAATTTTTCGCCTTTTGTCCCCTCAATCTGCCCGCGAAAATGCGCAATTTTAAACTTTGTTATTTTTGTAATTGGTTCGGAGAATGTTTGCGGCTTCACCACCTCGGTTCATGCTACACATACGAGTCATGAATTGCTTGTCGCAAGCGTAATAAATGCCCCACAAAGGCAGTTAGCTGCAACATAGCCTCAACAATTTACTGTCAGCAGAAATATGTTTGCCTTTTTCAAACATTTTTCTTAGCCAATAGCTGCAGAGTGTAATCGGCAAACAGTCCACGCTGTGATCAACGTGCTTTTCATTGTAAGCAGAATACTGACAGGTGGCTCCTCGATTGAACGCTTGATGTGAAAGACACGTTGCGTGTCGCGGTTATTGACTAGACAGTCAACATTTTGGAACAATGTGTTGCGGTGAGCACCACTGGTTAGCTTATATTCTTTTAGGATTACGTAGGCCCCTTCACACAGGAAGGTAATTGTTCCCTTTATTACTGGAGAACATTTCTCAGGACCCAAGTTTTGAATGCGTGCGGCACATGCTTGGCATCACGACAACATATTTTGGTTTGATCACTTGCCCATGTAGAGGGGCTTGATGGTAGATCACAGAAGCGTGACTGCATTACTAACCACAACGCGCTGTATAATTTTCTACTAAATTAGATGCTGACTTGGGTAAGTTATTGACTGACAGGCTTATTCAGAGGGTATCACTTTATAAATAATGATAAAATTTAAAATTAAATTAAATTTTAAGATTGCTTCTCCTTCTTATGCTCTGGAATATTTTTGCAAAATCACCCTTCGTCACTTCCTTTCGGTTTGTCATGAATGACAGCTATTAGGATACGCAGCAGAACCCATTTGCTCCCATTCGCACAGTTCATACACAGACCGCAAGCAGATTTGAAACATGACTAAATCAGCCTGTTAAATTTGGGACATGACATTTTCGCCAGCTTTCAGAGAATATTAAATTATCACAACGGAGCCTCCGTTTGTTAAACTTAAAGCGTTTTGTCCCATCGTCAGTGTCGTTAGCATTGACACAATATTTTAATTTCGCTCTCTTCAGCTACGACGAGTCTGAAACAAACGAAACTCGAACAACTTAATGTCGATGTGTATTGGCTGGATTTTGCTAGTCACTTAAGCCATGGGAGAGCGCACACCACTTTTGTTTCAATCGTATTAGTGCAGGACCTCTGAAATCCAAGCACCACATTCGCTTTCGCCCACACCCTGAAGTTTATATTGCTCACCAGAACTAAGTTGGCTAGGTCACTCTTGCAACCAGTATCTATCAGATGTCCGGCTATTTAGAACGCATGATTGCATTTCATGATCTGGCTCGACGAATTACTTGAAAACATGTGATCCGTACACTATTTGTGTCCGTTTACACGCTCCTCTGCTCTTATTAGCCATAACCGTAGCTATTTTTTTATAATGTACCAAAGATTTCGATTTTTTGCAACAAACAAAGATGAGCGATACATCATGTGCTTTATGTGGAACCGAGATCAGTGACACAACAATAATGTTTACCAAACCCCGATTAATTTACTTAGTTCCTTGGAGTCTAGAGTGTAAAGTGCAAATAAATCCATTGATTTTGCGCCTTTGTTTCCCACATGCGATCGCTTATTATTCAGCCAGTCCCACCGAAACCAAAAAAATCATTTCTCCTATCAGTCAAGCATCAAACCTCAAGTATTGCATCTTGCACTCAGGCTGAAAAAACCTGAGAGTAAAACCGGGTGTTCTGGATGAATTTCGGGTACTAAGCAAAAAAACGTTTTCTTTTCAGAGAAACATCTTGACAGCGTTCAAGTTTTTTGCTCTATCGGTTGTTCCTTAGTCATGGCTGTGCGATGTATAATGCGTAAACTGTAAACATCGCTGCAGTAATTCTGCTTATCATTCTCCCAGTTTGGTATTTAACGATTTCATTTTCATCACTGGCAGTAAACACTTCCGTCCACATCAACACCACTTTTTGTGGAACGCTGCTGTTAGGCACCCTAGGAAATTTTCCGAACTTCAAAATCAGGCTATTCCGGTGTAGCATGTGTGGCAAAATTCACCGTAACTGTTGGTCCAATTTGTTCCTCAGTGGACGGTAACTGGAGGGGCGGCGAAACCTTAACAAATACCCCACCAAGGGTCCCTTAAAACAATGTTTTGACTGAGTATTTATTTAATAGCAGTCTGACGCTTGTGTAAGTTCACTATTAGTTGGAATCGTGGACCATATATTGACCCTCCTTTTCCCGTTCTGCATTGTAAAACAGATATCGGTTAGTTTGCAGCTAATTCATTTCTTACAATAACTGTGTATACATGACCTTAGGGATTCGAACCTTAAAAAGGTTTTTGAATCCCCTACTCACAAGTGTGCAAAACCGAGATTATTATTATTATAGTTTGTTTGTTTGCTTAGCTCAGTTTGCTCTTATATTATTATGATCGGGAAACAATATATAGGCGGAGAAAATCTGCCATTTTTATATGGACTATCTGCGTGAACATGGTGTGAAAGTCACAAAGCTCCAATCTCGTGAAAGGAAAATAGTCATCATGTCTTGCAGTGAGTGCATGAGTCCAAAAACGCAACTGTCATGACAATTGCAAAACGGTGACACACAGTTAAATAATGCATGGCTACAGATTAATGCGTCACGTAAATAATAAGCTTCATATACCCGCTCCCACCAAGCCACCCCAGGATTCTCCGGTCCATCACACTGTTGTCGACCTATCGAGTCCATTCATCTTTGCGCATGGGAGCCGTACAGAGAATTGCAGGTATTTTAACCCAGTTTCCGTAGCCCTTAAAACGAAGTTGTCACCTTAATTCAGATGAAGTTTTACGGAACTGTTTAAAAAACTGTAGGATATTTCACTTCATTATGTTACGGATATGTTTATCGGCGATGGACTAGGAAGGCCCCCTCGGATACGACATTTAATGCCGCCCGGTTTGTACAACGCTAAATCGATAGCACCTCAACAGTTTCGACAAATAGAAATAGCCAGTGAATATAGGGTTTTCGTAACTGATAATTTTGCGATCTCCGTAAACTTCATGCTGAGCTAGAGGTTACAATATATGGCTGGAATCTAGGCGTTGGCACTCTATTTTGTAAAAAAACTTTGCTAAAATACTTTTAGGGGCCAGTCATAACAAAATGTCTGGTTCAAAGTAAGCCCACAATAAAACCATCCAACAGACACTTCAAATTTTAGGCACGGGGGGGGTAGATAAAATGCGGCCAACAAGAATCCTCGTAGAAATCTTCGTTTCGGTAGACCAGGTGAAATTTCATAAAGATGCCCGCAATCTGTGGCTGAAATGCAGATTTTTATTAAGCCCGACAAATTTCCACATCATTTTTGCTTCACCATCATAATAATGCACACGCGAGAACCTAAAAATTCACGTCCATCTTTTACATGTTTCATAAGCAACAGGCCCACATTAGAGTCATGGTTGTTGAGACGCCTTCCGCATTCGCAGAAAGGGTGAACTGTCATCTAGTGAAAACTAGGTAGCTGGGATTATAGATCAGTATGATATAAAATATTCCGCAAATGTCGAATCTAAGTGCGCCTTCCAGGTTGGCAATCTTACTAGGATCCTAACTTACCTGAATCCACCACACAAACCGTACCAGGACAATCATTGCGCCTGACACGAGATGCCTCGAAGGAGTATGATGTAGGTATATTCCCTATTTTTCATGGCAAAATTTCTTATCTAATCAGATAGCATAGGCGCTAGGCTCCATTCGGCATCTGGGCGTCTGATCGATTGAATTTCTACTGCGTTTCCTGGTATCTAACCGACACTGCTTGATATTTTTGACCTCACTCACTCCAGCTTAATTTTTGCCCGTTGCCGTGACCTCAGGCTGTTAAAACTCAGTATTCTGAAGACTCGCAGTTTTCCACAATGTTTGATGTTGCCTGTGCAACTTCGCACCGTCTACTCGATTCCGCTTGTCGGACGACCCCTTACACCAATTCTTGATTCAGCGTCTCGCCTCTTTCTCATAAACCGTGTGAATTATGCTTTATTTGTCCAGTGAAAAATCAGAGGAATCATATCAATTGAGATCCTATACTTAACCAAAGACATTATTTAGTGACCATAATAAATTACACTCCTGCAAACTACTGTTGCCGCTAAGCTGAACGCTTTCACCGAATTTCTAGTTGCATATTTTTATGGCCTTTCTTGTCAACTGTCATGTTTCCTGGTGAATTTTGCTCATCGTTTATACTTCGATTCTTTCCTGTGCAACTCCCAGAATCAAGTGAGCAAACTACACTCACACTTACCTAATTACGATGACTGCAGTCCACTCGAATCGATGTTGGTTGTGAAATCCTATTTTGTCAGGATTCAGGTGGTCAAATCTGTCTGCTACCAACAGCGGCCTCTTTTATTTTTGTTTCTATTTTGGAAAAAAATCTCAAATGTTGGTCCTGCCAGTGATAGTGACCAGCCTTTTTAAGGTTACCGCGGCGGGTTTATAAGTTCAGGGGCCAGACACCACCAAACTACATTTTTCAGAATATCACTACATGATGGGTTCGTCGCAGGAACCTGTGGCGTCATCTCAGCACCGCCCAATTTGAGTTGCAGAACAGGTTTCCTAAGAGGCTGATTAGACCAAACGTTTCTGTTTCTGATCAACACATTTACAACATAATCAAATTACCCGACAATTCTTCTCGTTTGCAAATTTTTGCTCACGCATTTTCAATTCTGTGGCTGCTGAGAACATTCCGGCAAGCGATGTGAAACGGTTGCTATTAATTAAAAACTTTCAGGTTGTTGCGCTGATTGATGATCACGAATGACATTTCCTTTTATAGAGTTTGCTACTATTGCGAAATCAATCGGTAGGTTTCAGAGGTAAAAGTTTGTAAGCTGAAATCGCCTAAACCCCATTGATAATTGTCTATTTGAACTGTGATTGGTACCGGTTAATCCCAGTAAAACCATTTTACTTGCCCCATAAATACAATTCATTCAGTCAGTTGTAGCAATTTCATTATTTTGTATGTCCACTCCGTTTTATCGTACTGAGTGAAGTCGAGTTTTTCGATTTGAAAATCGTCAAATCACATGTTATAATCACATGTAAACACTATGTGTTGCACCCTGATATTGTCTTGGGCTAAAGGTTTCTAAAGCTGCAGTAACTTCATCATTTGAGATTATTCGTAAAAGTGGTATACATTATTTGACCCGTTTTATTTATCCGTTTTATAATAGGACCTAAATTACTCAAGATTATTTTCGGTTGCTCTCATGAGGAATTTCGGAGGAAACCTTTTGTTTGATTCGTTATTTTGGTTGTAATAAACCGATGTTTTAATTATAACTTATCCTCTCTAACAGATTTTCTATTTTTTCGTGGGTAACCACCAAAAGATACAATTTGTCGTACACTGAGTTCAGTTTTACTCTTTATGCGTTTCCTGAAATTAAACTTCCAGTGTGAATAGGTCATAGTTTTGTTTCCAGCGCACAAATGTATCCAAATGGAATAAATATTATAAATTGATGGTATTTGTTATGGGAGTGATGCGCAAAACTGTCATAACTTAGTCGCGGATTCGGAAATCTACGCGTTTATTGCCGAGCTATAACAGGTGTCATTATGGCAAGGAGCCGTACAAGGAATAAATTTGATACATTGTTAACACGACCTAGTTAGCTGATCACAAAGATGTTCTGCTGTGAAAAGCGGCCCACTACAAGTGATTCTTCGGATTCGCTTGCCAAACGCCGCGTGCGCTGGGGTGTTTCAACGAAAAACGGTCAGCAGTGGAGTTTCCGGGGAATGTACCTCGGCGACTACAGCGAGGACCGGCACTTCCCGCTACAGTGACACCGAATTAGACCATCTGCCTCTTCAATGCTCCGTATGGCATTGAAAACAATGAAAAATAACCAATAGAGACTACCGAATTTACGAGCTGCCGTAGAGGATGTCCCAAACTACAAGGCATATGTTACTGTCAGCGACCACTAACAAAATTAACTTCCCTTCAATTTACAAGTGCAAACTAAGAACCCGAGAAACAAGCTTTGATACATTAGACACGCTATGACACTGCTTTTGAGGCCAGAGAAGGTGTGTTCTTACAGGTTCACGTTTGCCTCAGTGAGTTTTACTTAAGGTTCTAGTGTCCCAAATACTTGTCTGAGGATTTTTTTGCACTTTATTTCTTATCGCCATTGAAGTTTAGAGCCGTACACTCTGTACTAATGACAAGCAAACAGCCATCACGAGGGAACATTTTAAATCGTTACCTTAATGAAAACGCTTACTTTCGTACCCACAGATGGACTTCGTAAGTGAACTATTAAACCCACCTGACCACTCTCCAGAAACCTGCTTTATACTGCAACTGCAATCCACATCATTGTATTTATTCACAGCCGTCTTTGAAAAATGCTATCTCTGTGTCTAATGACGTTTATGGAATTTCCAGATGAAACCCACTTGGTTAAATGTAAGTAGAAAGCGCTGCCTGCTGTCATTTTTGTGGTTTTAAAATTTTCTATTAGTATATACATTTCCTGCTCATAAATATCACTCGTCCCGGCATACAAAAGAATTGTTCCATAAGAAATTCACGCAATTTTGGCGAAACTTTCGAGCTGTGGTCCAGTTTGTCTGCAGGACTTATGAATGTCATGTTTGTTTGATCATCCGGGTGTTGCGTTTAACGGGCTTGATGTGCACAAGTAGCGTCCGTAGTCCCATGCAAACACTCCAGGGGCTAATAGACGCAATTACATAATGTCCTGGGATATTTTGTATGACTTATACGTCTTCTGCTAGTTGGATATGTGTTCCCGTCTCGCCGTTTATCAGTGCAACACACTTGCCGCCAGAGAGTATCTCTCAGTTTCACCGAGAATTTCTGCGTGAGCATGGAAGTGCGATTCAATTTTGGAAACACATGATTCTTTTTCAGTTGCACGCATGTGGTAATTTCGGAAAATTATCCAGCAACTGGTTCGGTCCCAATTAATTTCGCTCGATCTGGTTAATTTAGCGATATGCAGTGTGGAGCAAACGTAGATTAACTGTTGGGTTATTTTCTTACATCCCGGTTCCTACAGTCTTTCTTGAAAAAGTCAAAGGTGAGTCAAAGTTTAAATAGGATCCATAAGGAGTTCAGCATTCGGGAGTTTAAACGGATGCCGTTATCTGACGCCCTTAATATCTAGAGAACAAACGCCGTAAACATTTAATCCAACGACTAACACTCTGACCAACTCCGCGCTACGCTAGACCGGACCAGTTGTCTAACAATCACAGAGTCGGCAGGACATTTTAGCTTACGCTTTCTCTATTGCTCGGATTCATACGAAATTCGCTGGTCTTCGATGGATGGAGAAATAGCTTACCATTTATCGGCATTGTTATTCACCCCAAGCTACATACAACGTCTGCATCTAAAAAAAGTCAGTTTACGAAGTCAGCACACATTGCTAACAAGGCGCAGCACTTTGTGTGTTTTTAGCCCAAGTGTTCCAAAGAGGTCGGTCGAAAAAATAATACGATGACATTTTTAGGGAACCGAAAAATTTGGCAAAACTAGTGAGGGTTGTGCTATTAATTACGGTTTTCTCAGTAAAGGTAATTGTAAAGGATAATTGTAAAAGGTAATTGTGCATAAATATGTTGATAAAATTTACTTTTGCAATAACCTTGGTAATCTTGCTTACCGTTTGATCACGCAAATTCTGCGTGATAATGGAAATATGCTAACACGTTCACCCTAAGAAGGAAGCGAATTCCATCTTGGACACCACCGGACACTTTTTCCGACCCTCAATTCATCAAAGATCACTCTGGAAAATTAACTTTCCCGTAGCCTATCTAAAAAGCCACAGGTTTCTAACTACTACTTTCGGGGTTTCCAGCAAACCTGCAAAAATGGATTGACAGTAGCGATACATTAGCTAACCATTGGCAAAACATTAATAGTTTCGTCCTTGGGTTTATGTTGCTCTGGTTTTCTGACTTCAAATTTGCCCACCAAAAGAAGCAGGAATTCTCCGGCATGCTTATTGGGAAAGTGTTTCCGGAATTAAGCTTCGGCAACTAGAGGAGTAACTAGAGGAGTGATTTCCAAAAAAAACATTATTGATGCCATAAAATCTCCCGTTAAAACCAGTTTCATTTTTGAAAGTTTCTATTTCGTGAAAAGGCTGTGCTTTGATGTCCCGGTAGAGCGTAGTGATGATAAGCGGCAAAAATCTTTGCCTGATTGATGGGCTTGCAATAAACAAAAGCGATCAACTCTTGTTGAGGATTTTTAATCAATCTTCCGAGTAGTGCTTTCAGCCAAATAAGTATTCCAAACAAAATTTCACACAAACGCTTTGACCGCGCCTTCACGTTTCTACTTGCTGCCATGGCCTACGTAGCATCATCATCGACTTTCTGCATTTGGTCGAGCGTCCTGCCTCAACTGACGGAAACTTGCACGCAGAACCTGGGTTTTGTTTGCATCATATGGCTTCGTCTGTCGTTCAGCTAACACATAAGCAATTTAAAAGGAGCAGAACAGCCCTGCGATCTGTCAAATGTTTTCAGATATTACGCACATTTCACAGCCACGTTGATGTTAAACTGTCGATGCAGAACAATCATAGAATAGACTATCAGGATTTGTGTGGCACGTTTTAGTGATGGCTTTTGTCTATTGGTTGGTGACAAGTTGCTCGGCTCAGTGGATAGTGGAATTTCCGACTGATCCTTGAGCAGCTTTGAAAAAAAATCAACATTTGCCGAACCTTTTATGTTTCGGCTTTCCGGGTGATTTTTTACCGATTTAAAATTCCAACATCTCAGTCCACTTGAAAATGCTCTATTTAAAGATGCTAGTTGAGTTTGTACATTTACATTGTTTTGAAGACAGAAAGCAAGAGTTCCATACTCAAGTGATGTACCTAAATGGCCACATGGCGTGATCGAATGTGAGCGCTTAGTTCACGTGAGCGTCATCATCAGAGACACCAACATTGCGTGAGACAAGTAGCTCTCGCTGTCATGGCCTATGGGAGCATCTGCATGGAACAAAAGTGCAGAACTGTCAGTAGAAATTACCGACGTAAGTTCGTAACACAATATGTTGCGCATATCTCTCATGATCATGGATGACTTTAGTCAGCTAGAGCTGCTGAACTGGCCCATAGTGCACCTCGAACTAAGAGGGTGATACGTAACTGGAAAACACCGATTTGCCTCAGTTTAAAGTACTGGTTCTTAAACAAACTTTTTGTTTAACAATACCGGTAGGAATGACACACTATGGCGCAATTTGCGTGGAATTAAATGGTAGCATTATTTGCAGGCCAAAAAGTTGGTGCCTAAATTTTATTTGCTTGGATGTAAAAGTCAGTCGACCCTTGGGGGTCTAATTTAGTTGCTGTGGAGTACAGGCTTACTGAACGGAACGAAGGAAAACCCAAACCAAAATAAAAGCATAGCAAAAAGACGTTCCGTAGCAGGATATCTAGTGGGGTGTACAGCATAATAACATAAAAATAACTGAAGAAATCGTGGCAAATTGCACAAAAATGTATAATCCACCATGATGCGGTGCCGCCTGATCTTGCGAACATCGTTGAAAAGTTGTGGGCTACTGTACAGGAAACCAGGACTTACCACCGGTTCCACCTAGCTAAGTGCTCGGCACGCCATCATGGAAGTATGCCTCCTGTTTCTTGGTGTCAGCTACCAGCGTATCCCGTGCGTGGGACTAATCTGAATGTCCTGGGTCCGCAGGCGTGAAAGTTCTATAATGCGTGTGCGTGATGCAATCTCTCGCTTTTTCTACTACTAAAAACTAAATATTAACAGCGCACCTTTCTTGATTAAAACCGATAAATCTGGTTACACCAGATGCATCTGAAAGACAAATGCGGAAACACGTTTTATTCCAAGGCAGTTGTAGAGGAAGAAAACCGAATAAACTAGAATACTCCGCGTGGTCACTTATAAAACGAAAATTCTCATTTTCACAGATATTCTCCGATCAATGCTTAGTGAGTCGAAGCTTTGTGTTCGCATCACGTTATGTGCGAGCCAAAGCTACATTTAAAGCACAATATTTGGTAACCATCAGTACACATTTCTTTCGTCTCTTCGCATACCGCTTACAAATATTGACGGAGCGGTTTCATGGGAACAGCGGTGGGTTAGACAGGGCTTGATCATCGTGTCTCAACGAATGTAAAGACAATATGTTTTTTCCAACCTGCTAGACTGTTGGATCACAACACATTGTTGTTTCCGGCGTTCACAAAAACATCTTTTTGTAATTTTCCTTCGCTTAGAATTTTCATAATTACTAGATAAGAGATTAATCTGGTAAAATACAGGAACGTTTGTGATCGACGTGCACGGCGTTGAAGCAGTTGTTGCCCACGTGTGCCAAAAAGATGGGTAGAGTGGCTTGCAGATTTGCTGTCTATTACAGTAATGTATCGGAAATAGCTGGGCCGCAATTAATCAAGCGCCGCCAAGCTAAAAGATGGAAGGTAAGCTAGTTGCACCTAAAATCGTAATAGGGGCCTTTTTGTCAAAGCAACCTACATTACCATCGATAATGCAACCTAAACCCACATCATAAAGGAGAAATAACCAACAAGGCAAACGGCATTAACAGTGGGTCTTGCTTGATACAAACAGGCTTTTCTCCGTAAGCGTTGCAAGCCGGATTGCTGGCAAACTCATACAATGGGCTGTATCACAGAAAACAAATTGTGGATAGCCACCAATTGGGTTCGAATAACGCTCAAAAGTCAGTTATAGTACCCCGCGTGGTATTTTTTGGCACAAATGAGTATTTAATGAATGTTCGGAGTACAATTTCTGATAGATTTAGGTCATCGTTAGATAATTGTTCTGACATCTGTCGGCTGTATGGGCAGAGTGGAAAATAAAGCTGGAAACGTAAAGATTGTTTGCGGTTTCAGGGAAAAATCGCCAAGGAGTAGCTTGCTCTTGTTGAACATAGTAATATGAAGTAGAAGCCTTTCTTGATGTTGCCATATCTTAAGTCGTGGGCAATGTAAAAGACAATCTCGATCCTTACTATTTTTGTATACAATTTCCAGGTTTGCAAGACCCATCCATTGCCATTCGCAACCACAGCGTGTTTCCAAAACTTTGCAATATTTTAAATAACCAGACTGACCAAAAAGCGGCCATTTGTATGATATTGGATTTCGATATTTAACAGTTCCTTATCTTATGCTCCTAGTGATTGACGTCGACATGAGTCGCAGTACGTCCATAATTTGACTTTTACATGCTTCCCCAAAGCATCCTTTTTCCAATGTTCACAATAGTAAACTCCTAACCATTCTTTCCAGTTGGACATGCACGGTCGGTATTTACATCCGCTGGATAATAATTAATTTGATAACATCTTTTGCCTGATTGTTTCGCACCAAAGACCGGGCTTTGTTTACACCAGAAAAGATCAGGCACTTAATACCATTACATAATACACCTAAGGTGGCTGAAATTCGCCTGAAGGTATAATCCAATTTAGGGACTCATTCAGCGGACGCAACATTCACATTTAAGGCAAAGATCCATTTTATTCGAACAGTAATCTGCATGTTTTTGGCAAAATAGGCTGGCTTGCAAACGCCGCTCACCGCATCTCATTTGTTAAGGCACATTCGCTGAATAGTGGACTGTCTGCGCCACTTGGATCTTTGCTTAGTACCGAACTATT
Organism: Opisthorchis viverrini; assembly: GCF_000715545.1. Taxonomy (NCBI): domain Eukaryota; kingdom Metazoa; phylum Platyhelminthes; class Trematoda; order Opisthorchiida; family Opisthorchiidae; genus Opisthorchis; species Opisthorchis viverrini. The sequence continues at coordinate 1,186,177 of NW_008751787.1, forward strand.
TCTGTACGTAATAAGGTGATACATTTATGTTCATCTTCACTATTATAGTTCTGAAAATAAATTGCACTGAGATAAGCCACTAGGGTTCACTTTGACAGCTTAATTTGTAAACCGGACTGAGCACTGCAAATGGATTCTTCTGACTGCCAAAGACGTGCTCAACATCCAAAAAGCTTTTGATTGGTCACCTGCATTGAGCGGATAAAGGAAACGTTCATCAGCACGACTCCAATTGACTCGGACAGTCAAATATGTCTCCTGTGGTGCAAGTTGCTTAAGACTCTGATATGTTTACTTCTACATCTTGGATGTCGCGAATTCCAATGAAACCTGAGTTGCTGCATAGGCACTAAACACTGGAAGCTAACGCTCATCCTCCTGCTTTGGCACAAATATTCTGTTGAATAAACGGCAAAAGCTGATGCACTGTAGTATAGTATTGCTCTCGATAGAACTCACCAAAACAGATTTCCTTGACTGTTATCGCTGTTGATCTCAAGCGAGGCAAGCAGGTTAGCACCAATCGACCAGCGCATTTCTCACCCGTTATCAAGAGATATGCCTAATAGATCGCGTGTGTACACACACAGTTTGCGTAAAGGAACCGTTCTACAAAACGCACAACTATCTGCAACTAGTCAAAACATTTTGGTAGCCTGCAAAATTAAGTGGCTCTTCCGGATTCGGAACTTCTGACAAGCGAGAACTTCGATCGACAAAACCATCAGGGTCACTGGTTCGCTCTTGGTGCATTTGGGCACGCCAGTCACATCTTTCAAACACGAACCTGTTCGCTTGTTTAGTTGCATCCATGCATCCAGCTTGGTTGGGTGGATCAGTTGTCACATTTCACAATGCGGAAATCCAGTGCGGCCATCCCTTCCGTTGTTATGGTCTCAGCAGTTATATACCGAAGGACATAAAGGCGACCGTTCAGATGAGAGCATCGTACACCCGAGTTGTCCGTCAGTCGGCGGACATCTATATCAGGTCTCGGCTTCTTCTTCTGTGCACTGATTCAAGTAACAAATTTCGATTTTGTTCTGCGCGTGTCATTGAAGAGTGCCAGTTCGCGAAATCTGCATAAGTTACGGATACGTTATTCTATTCTAATGAATGACATCGACTTTCTTGATGCACACCTAGAGATATGTTTGTCGTAGTGTTTACTTGTGAATGGAAAACGCATTCATAGTTCTGTTATATCTGACTAATCTCCCCACTACAGGCACTTCATGTCGGAAGACGGCTCGTAAAAAAGGGTAACATTAGCTTTATTGCAGACAAGTTGGAGGGTGTAATCAAAACGACGCACGCTGTATTTTGAGGGCCATTCTCTGAACTTGATACAAGGCTATCCGGCAGGAATTTCGTGAAGTTTATTAATCTCAGTAGGTCCCATGCTTTCTGGAATAACCTTTGGGAACCTTTTGTTTATTAGTCCGCTCACCCTTGTCCGTTGAACTTAAGATTGTCCTCAGGGGCCAAGTCGGGAAGATTTCCTGAGTATTCTAGCGCGACCTTTCCGGCATCTCAGTTACATCAATCGACTGGTCATGTGCGGCACGTTTGAAGCGGTAGCTACTGGTGCTGGTATTTGGAGATCAAGGGTCGCGAGCGACAGGGTGAAATATTGTAAAAATTGTCCCTTGTTCGAGATGGGGTACCTAGCCTCCGTATCTGATTTATGTTCATTTTTGTATCAGTCACCTTACCCAGACGCTATACATCACCCTCCTGGTTCTTTTGAGACTGAATCCAACAGTTCATTTACGGCGCTCAAGGCAATAGTCCCTCAAAAGCACAAGTTTCCCAGACCGGAACTTTGGTTTCCTACCTTTCGGTGATTAAAAACACGTAAACATTGGCAGAATAGGGTCATGGAAAAGTATCAACCGTCTGTTCATCGCGACTTCCGGTTACCAACCTTCCAGTGGTTGTGTATCAGCCGCTGCACCATAACTCAGCAGCGTATACAGGACTTTTGCTGTAGTCTCTATCCAAACTGATTGGATGTGAACTAACTTTTACTTATAGACAACGAATATTTAAAAGCCTGACTCACTTTGTGATGGTTGCATAGACAACGAATATTTAAAAGCCTGACTCACTTTGATGATGGTTGCAGCCATTATTAACGTTTTGGGCCTTTTACTAAATGCGTCGACAACGATGAGGAAGCATTTTACGTTAAATATGATGCATCGGAAGCGTGCAATTTTGCCCCGGGGCAGTTTGTAGAACGTCTTCAATAACAAAATTTAGTCCGGATAAAATCAGTTACCTTGCGATCGTATTTTGTGTACCATCAATAAATGTGTAATTAGTGACTGCACCAACTTTACAGATCCATGTGTCGAATGTGAAAACAGTGGTTGGCTGAGTTTTAAATTGCGGGAGTAGAACTCCTGATCACAAAAGCAGCTTTTCTTCTTTGAGTGAAAGCTAGCGGTCTACTGACCGACCATACCGATATCCCCGGATCAAAAGCTGGTTAAATGATTTGCGCAAACGGTGCTTGGTTGACAGGAAGATTCCGTAGTATGTAATCAGCCCATAAAAGCACTTGGGTTCAGCAACATTCGATGGTACGGACATTCCGCAATCGAGCAATTGTGGACGGACATTTCGTCAATTATAAAACTAAGATTTTCCACAGAACTTAAGAGAAAATCGCATTCATTTTTCTTGCAAAAAATAGCGTCTGGTAAAGGCAATGATTGTAAAAGTAATCGGCGCAGATACTTACGGCACAATTCGCTTTTTTTGACAACCACGATTGGCGTAAATCGTGAGGGGTAACTTGCTAGTTTCAGGACTCCGAGATTGCTTTTATATGCATACGTTGTCTATCAACAGTTTTGAGAGAATCGGATGATCAGTCCAATCTATTAACAAGGAAATAAGCTCATGAGGATCAATGTAAGCAGCACCATGACCCAAAGCGCCTGCTGTCTCCGATTTACGGTCAAATTACAAAAGCGTTAAAACTTACCACCTGACACATTTCTCATGCTGTTCGGTGACCCAATCTTCCCCTAGGCGAGCAGGAAAACAGTTGTATTACCCAAAGCCGTTTGGAGCTTCAATCGAAGGGTGCTCACATTTGCTCTGATTGTAACACACTTGCCATCGACCTGGTTATCAAAAGTAGCAAGTGTTGGGTTATGGCGGAGTTCTGCGTAATTCCTTCTGCTTCGTGACCTCCGGGTTTGACTGCATCTCAGGCCGCATTTACACGTCCATCACCAGAATTCCTTGTGCTCACGTCCTTTGCACGTCAAAAAATCTGTGCTATTATTAGGGACACCATCACAAAAATCCCATTTCTTGCATTTCCAACAAGTTGATGAGCCTGGCTTTGTTTAAATTTCCCACCGCGGAGGGTGTCCCAAAAACGCATTGGCAATATTGTAGGCAGAGTTGGATAATGGTCTCTTCAAAAGGGTCGTGCTGTGTTTGAGCATTTAGAAACGCTCATGAGTGATGGGATGCAGGGATACATGGAGGGATTGGCAATGTGGTGAAATATTGGTAGCTCGGGTGAGTTTATTGGTTGTTGATCAGATGGCTGTTGATCTGTTCGCCGAGCTTGGCAGTTGGCTTGCATAATGCGGTTGTGAGCGCGAGGAGACATCATCA
>NW_008751787.1:1190037-1193343 GCF_000715545.1 Opisthorchis viverrini
TGAAATATTGGTAGCTCGGGTGAGTTTATTGGTTGTTGATCAGATGGCTGTTGATCTGTTCGCCGAGCTTGGCAATTGACTTGCATCTAGAATTGGCCTGAAATTTTATCTTTGCATTGTTAAGCCATGGGCAATGCGGTTGTGAGCGCCTTTAATCATGAATCTGACCATTCGTCGGCCATTCTGTCTAGCTAGTATCCAAGCTTGTGGATGGTTTATTGGTGGTCGGTACGTTGCGCTACGTGGAAGGACGTGTTTCCGCAGGCATTCATGGGGGAAGTAGAGGTGTTGTCTTGTGGAGGCTTGTCGGCAGGCGAAAGTCTCCCATCGACGGGCTGTTTTGAGCGTCGAACGCCCGAAGTAGCTGGTAATGTGGTGAAGTATTGGTAGCTCGGGTGAGTTTATTGGTTGTTGATCAGATGGCTGTTGATCTGTTCGCCGAGCTTGGCAATTGACTTGCATCTAGAATTGGCCTGAAATTTTATCTTTGCATTGTTAAGCCATGGGCAAGTGTTGGTCGGGCGTAGGCTACTAAGTATTTGAGGGATTTTTACTGTTCACAAAGCTGTCGCGTTAATTACTGAAAAGATTCAGTGATTCTCCCAATTTTTATTCCATTGTTCGACCAGTGGGTAAGCAGTGTCTCCAGTTATTTTGCCTCTTAATTTTGAAATTCGTCTACTGCTGTACATCAGCCTTTATCGGTGATTCATCGAAACGTAACCAATGTAATTAGGCAAGCATTCTTAAAAGGATTCTGGTTTTCGATAGTGATACAGTGCCATTTCCATCGGTCTGATCCTCGATAAGCAAGCTGAACGTGAGAAATACAAATCAGCTGTCCAAAGTTCTCGTTGGGTGCATTAGTAATTCCCGTTTTAAAATCCACCAGTGTTTCCTGATCTCGTTACACTTACTTTGTTGCGTTTCAATTAACTAGTGCCACTCTAAATCATGCGCTAAAGCCAAATGCTTTTGAGGCTCCAGAGGAGAACGCAGCTACATGTTGATAGTTTCAGTGGAGGTTTTTGACCCAGTACCAGCGAGATTTGTATTGACGTGAAGTGAATCATGCCAGCATTTTTGTTAACTTACTTGATGGTTTGCATGCCACCTGCTAAAACTTGTTGCATCTGAGAGGGGCACAGGTACTCCCTTCTGACAAGTTGGCAGTGAATGCGCCCGCCGATTTTCGACAGTCGGCTTGCAAACATCCCAGCCCTACAACACGGAACATCGTCAGGGTGAGCTGACTAATAAACTCTTCTGAACTTTTAGATTTAGAGGCTTTATTGTGTTGTGACTTGCTGCTTCATATTATAAGGACTTGTTCGTTGTATGGTTTTATCGTTGTGCACATAGGTGGCCGACTAGGAAGGGAATTGAAGCACGCGGATAGTAGTGAACACATTTCGCAACCGTGGTCTCATGGCCACGTGGCAAGCTCAAAGAAGCGCTAACATCGTTCCTTGATAGACCAAACCTTCGTTAGTTGTAAATGGCCTGATTCGACAACTGGCTACGGCTGGTTCTAAAACACCAGGTTCATGTTAGCTGCTGCTTCTTGTTGGGCGTTACAGTAGCGAATGCGGTGCACATACCTCACTTGGCCATTGGGGGGTTATCGTCCCCTGATATGGAACCGGTCTATCAGAACTGCTTAGGTTGCTTTGTCTCTCCGGAGAATAGGCTTGAGTCACGTTTTGGCTATAATTTCTACAACACTATGTCCACCATCATCTCACTAACGTTGTGAGAACCACGAGCAGATATTTGGCTCACGGAGACAATGTTCACTTCACCAACGCATGCATTTAAGTGTTAGGACAATAATCCAGAATGATCTTGGTATCGCTGGACCTCAAGATGGTGTTTTTGGTAATGTCGATCGTTTAGTTTTTGCAACATGTTCACGCAAATGAGTATGACCCAACGAGCTCCTTAGGATCGTGCGCTGTCTGTGCCGGCGAGCTGGTAGCATGTCAAAGCACGTGGGAGCTTTACGAAGGCTTTCCACAGGCACTGATGTCTGTGAAGAACGTCCACACTTTCTTTGGTTGTTCAGATTCGTTGCCCTTGGTTTTTGCTGAATTCTGTAAAACTGCACTGTTTAAGACCCTCTTGGCAAGAAAGGTGTCACACTCCTATTCGCAGCTATGCTACTCGTTGCAAAGATTAGCAGGATGCCCACACCTTACTGAAATAGCTGATGGAGGCCATTCAGTCCACCGGGGTGTGCTTTGAAATTGCAAGGTGTGGACTGAGGATGCGCGGTCTTTTTCCAAGAACCCAAGTATTCAGGAAGTGCCTCCAGAATTCGCGAAACCATATGCTTGTCCAGAACAAGGCTAGCCCCAACAGACGAAGTTAGGACACAAACCACGATGGTCATGTGTGCTTTTGTCAAACTGCTCTGCTTGTGGCGTCAAATAGGCATTTCACTGGATCTTCAAGGCTGTGTATACTAGACTGTAACTTTGTACACCTCAGAGACTTGACCATGTCGGACGAAGGATCTCAGGCATCCTCAGGTATTTGGTCACCTTTGTCTGAGAATCATGGCAACATTAGTCTGGACAAAAACAACTGAAGTGACATCACTGTACTCAACGACATGGAAGTGCTGTCCTCTGGATTTGCTGAAATTTGTGGGAGATTGAGTGGTTGCATTCGTGGAATCGGGATGTGTGCTTTCTAGTACTCTGTCTCCATTCTAATTGCATCTGAGAGGGGCACAGGTACTCCCTTCTGACAAGTTGGCAGTGAATGCGCCCGCCGATTTTCGACAGTCGGCTTGCAAACGTCCCAGCCCTACAACACGGAACATCATCACAACGACTGTTTTCACGAGATATACTGGTTATTTAAACGTTTAATTATATTTTATGATCGTTTTTGACTGAAACGACACTATGCACAGACCTCAATTTTTGTCCAAAACAATTTATTTATTTATTTGTTAATATTTCTCGGAATCCATTAGTTCGTGATATATGTTGGCTGTCGTGTAAAGTTGGCCTCACAGTTGCTGGACGGTCACTTGAGCCGTTTTATATAACATATTGCGAGGAGATTTGGGTTGCGTTAATGTCCGTTCCTGCCTTTTTATTTCAACAACTAATCCTGATTTTTTGGCTCGCCATTATTTGTTTTAACTATTTGAGGTTTACTAACCTGATGATGATATCCGTAACATTTTTTCTCAAAATTTGTGTTTGCATGGAAGTCACATAAATATCTAGGCAATAACATTCTGACCAAAACAATTAAAGGCAGTCCATTTGCTTTTCTGTGATTGGTTTAAAT
>NW_008751787.1:1194348-1204726 GCF_000715545.1 Opisthorchis viverrini
CGGTCTTTTTCCAAGAACCCAAGTATTCAGGAAGTGCCTCCAGAATTCGCGAAACCATATGCTTGTCCAGAACAAGGCTCGCCCCAACAGACGAAGTTAGGACACAAACCACGATGGTCATGTGTGCTTTTGTCAAACTGCTCTGCTTGTGGCGTCAAATAGGCATTTCACTGGATCTTCAAGGCTGTGTATACTAGACTGTAACTTTGTACACCTCAGAGACTTGACCATGTCGGACGAAGGATCTCAGGCATCCTCAGGTATTTGGTCACCCTTGTCTGAGAATCATGGCAACATTAGTCTGGACAAAAACAACTGAAGTGACATCACTGTACTCAACGACATGGAAGTGCTGTCCTCTGGATTTGCTGAAATTTGTGGGAGATTGAGTGGTTGCATTCGTGGAATCGGGATGTGTGCTTTCTAGTACTCTGTCTCCATTCTAATTACTTCAGTATACTCATCCTAATAACTACCTTAGTTGCATATCATTATTTTGATTGACTCGCTACCGAAGAGCACTCTTGGGTTTCATATTTCTGTGTTGTCCAGACATCCACTTGTAACGACTGTTTTCACGAGATATACTGGTTATTTAAACGTTTAATTATATTTTATGATCGTTTTTGACTGAAACGACACTATGCACAGACCTCAATTTTTGTCCAAAACAATTTATTTATTTATTTGTTAGTATTTCTCGGAATCCATTAGTTCGTGATATATGTTGGCTGTAAAGTTAAGTTGGCCTCACAGTCGCTGGACGGTCACTTGAGCCGTTTTATATAACATATTGCGAGGAGATTTGAGTTGCGTTAATGTCCTGCCTTTATTTTTTGGCTCGCCATTATTTGTTTTAACTATTTGAGGTTTACTAACCTGATGATGATATCCGTAACATTTTTTCTCAAAATTTGTGTTTGCATGGAAGTCACATAAATATCTAGGCAATAACATTCTGACCAAAACAATTAAAGGCAGTCCATTTGCTTTTCTGTGATTGGTTTAAAATTGTCCATAGAATCTGTAAATTTTCGTTATGTTCGATAGCTTCCGAGTTAACGAGACAGTTGGAAACTCTCTAGGTAAGTTTTGCCATTCTGTTCCTGATAGAGGACGGTATCTCAGAACAAATGCAATTTTTTCCGTCAAGAGATAACATCTGACATCAGAAGTTTGCCATTTCAGTTGAATTATTGGTAGAAAATTGCTTGCAGTGCTTTGATTCTCAGAAGAGAGAAATGAGGCTTGCTAACCAGATGACTTCAGTTTACGATGGATGTTACTGTGCATCGTGAAATGCAGAGCAAGTATCAGTCTGGTAATATCGGAAAATTACGAATGTGGTTACAGACAGTAAATTTTAATGCATAATAGCCCGGGTGTTTGACGTTTGGTGAAACTCTAAAACGTTTCTTCCTCCAAAGCAGATGGGAGTAGATCAATCCATAAAGTGCCAAACTTCCAAAAATGTGCAACCGTGGGGAATTATTTCGAAGATTTCCTGATAACTCGTTTGGAATTTTGTTCCACTGGGTCAACAATTTTGAGCAATATTTGGCGACGCAATAAACATTTCGATTCGCTTACGAGACCGGTATTTAATGGGAATTCATGGACCATTGCAGAGCTTCATTAGACTTACCGCTGTTTAACAAGAAGCAGTCGTGGTTGTCTGTCTAACAGAAGCTTAGCAAGAGTAGTTTGGCATCCAAGAGTCTACGGAGGTGCTTTCTGGATCAATCCGGATTGGAAACCGAGGAAAGAGAGGCGGCATTCCCCAGAGCAGGAATTAGTTGGACAAAAAAGCGAGGTTTATGCCACTTGACCATGTCGGACGAAGGATCTCAGGCATCCTCAGGTATTTGGTCACCCTTGTCTGAGAATCATGGCAACATTAGTCTGGACAAAAACAACTGAAGTGACATCACTGTACTCAACGACATGGAAGTGCTGTCCTCTGGATTTGCTGAAATTTGTGGGAGATTGAGTGGTTGCATTCGTGGAATCGGGATGTGTGCTTTCTAGTACTCTGTCTCCATTCTAATTACTTCAGTATACTCATCCTAATAACTACCTTAGTTGCATATCATTATTTTGATTGACTCGCTACCGAAGAGCACTCTTGGGTTTCATATTTCTGTGTTGTCCAGACATCCACTTGTAACGACTGTTTTCACGAGATATACTGGTTATTTAAACGTTTAATTATATTTTATGATCGTTTTTGACTGAAACGACACTATGCACAGACCTCAATTTTTGTCCAAAACAATTTTTTTATTTATTTATTAATATTTCTCGGAATCCATTGGTTCGTGATATATGTTGGCTGTCGTGTAAAGTTGGCCTCACAGTCGCTGGACGGTCACTTGAGCCGTTTTATATAATATATTGCGAGGAGATTTGAGTTGCATTAATGTCCGTTCCCGCCTTTTTATTTCAACAACTAATCCTGATTTTTCGGCTCGCCATTATTTGTTTTAACTATTTGAGGTTTACTAACCTGATGATGATATCCGTAACATTTTTTCTCAAAATTTGTGTTTGCATGGAAGTCACATAAATATCTAGGCAATAACATTCTGACCAAAACAATTAAAGGCAGTCCATTTGCTTTTCTGTGATTGGTTTAAAATTGTCCATAAAATCTGTAAATTTTCGTTATGTTCGATAGGTACCGAGTTAACAAGACAGTTGGAAACTCTCTAGGTAAGTTTTGCCATTCTGTTCCTGATAGAGGACGGTATCTCAGAACAAATGCAATTTTTTCCGTCAAGAGATAACATCTGACATCAGTGCCATGCCATTTCAGTTGAATTATTGGTAGAAAATTGCTTGCAGTGCTTTGATTCTCAGATGAGAGAAATGAGGCTTGCTAACCACTTCAGTTTATGAGAGAAATGAGGCTTGCTAACCAGATGACTTCAGTTTACGATGGATGTTACTGTGCATCGTGAAATGCAGAGCAAGTATCAGTCTGGTAATATCGGAAAATTACGAATGTGGTTACAGACAGTAAATTTTAATGCATAATAGCCCGGGTGTTTGACGTTTGGTGAAACTCTAAAACGTTTCTTCCTCCAAAGCAGATGGGAGTACATCAATCCATAAAGTGCCAAACTTCCAAAAATGTGCAACCGTGGGGAATTATTTCGAAGATTTCCTGATAACTCGTTTGGAATTTTGTTCCACTGGGTCAACAATTTTGAGCAATATTTGGCGACGCAATAAACATTTCGATTCGCTTACGAGACCGGTATTTAATGGGAATTCATGGACCATTGCAGAGCTTCATTAGACTTACCGCTGTTTAACAAGAAGCAGTCGTGGTTGTCTGTCTAACAGAAGCTTAGCAAGAGTAGTATGGCATCCAAGAGTCTACGGAGGTGCTTTCTGGATCAATCCGGATTGGAAACCGAGGAAAGAGAGGCGGCATTCCCCAGAGCAGGAATTAGTTGGACAAAAAAGCGAGGTTTATGCCCTACATTTGGAGCCTCAATAGACTCTCACATTGGTGGGCGTCAGTTACAATGATTCCACACATTCATGGATCAAGAAAATAAAACCGAATGTTACCGAAGAATTCTGTGGCGACATCTGGCGCGGTATATCATGCTAGAAATGATTAATAACCAAATCCGTAAAATACCTTTGAATGACCTGCACTAAGAAACCTTTCTGACGAAAGGGCGATCTGAACCCACTACTTTAATACATCAACCAGCATATTATTTTACGCGTTATTTAAATCCAATATCATGAGGTCTATAATCTACTTCATCCCTCCATTTCAGCCTGACGCAGGCGCATTTGCTCTACGCACGTACCGAAACATTTGTCTCTGCAGGGACGATCCGGGTGAAACAATTTGCAGTGAAATAAAACACCTGTTTGCATTTTTTTTATTTTCATTATCATGAAATTCTTACATGGGCAGTACGAGTTTTGTAACTGAATGTTTGCGCACGCGACAAATTCGTTCATCACTCACGCAGAAAGTGTCGACAGGGCCCAACTAATAGCGACGGCTTTTGAATGTATTTTGAAACAAATAGTTGTCGAATTTAAACATCACAGCGATTAAATTGCGTTGGGATGCACTTCTCTGAAGCAAGCTTTTCTGTGGAGCGCACGTCATTTTTTTAAAATAAAATGCATCTCAATGTACGATACACGTACACGTCCCCTTATGCACCTTGTGTATCGTTTGGATAAACTTACCGAATTTTGTCTTTATTGTGGACGCAGTGCCCTGAAATGGATTTGTCATTAGTGTAGATGAGCATAAGCTGGAACGCGGGCTGGTTGACAGCTGACTTAACAGGCGGAGCTAAAGGCCACACAAACAGGTTTTGGCGCTGGAAGCTTTCAAACCATCAAGTAATATTCCTATGTTGTCATTAACTGCAATACAATAGCAAAGGTGGCTAGATTCGCGCGATGGACTAATATTGCGTAAAGAACTAATTTGTCCACCTCGCGATTTTCGACATTCAGTGGGAAGAAGGAAGCACAATATTCCTTGCGGTAGATAGTGTGCTGGCCTGAGGTGCACCTGCCGAGCCAAGCAGCTTAATATATAGCATATTTCAGCAGGCTAACGCAAATGATTCACATATTCGACTCCACAGGTGGCGCTAATGAGCGACCGGGATTTGAGCTGCAAACTAAATTAGATATGAATAAATTGATCTGCATCATTATCATACTGCGGAATGCGTCTTGCTCCTTTGAAGTTTATAGTCATGCGTCAGAACTTTCAGTTGCTATAAGAACTCCTTAGAACCCAAGTAGAATCACCGGAGGCTGTGAAGAAGTCCAGATTCCATTATAGTTTCACTGGCTCTGATTGATTACCTGTCTGAATAATTTAGTACAGGAATCTGTGCCGCTCAAGTCAGATTGCACACTGTTGTGTGTCATTCTTCTGTGGCACTTCAGCCCAAACCCTTGAACAATCAGTTTGTTGAGTGATAAATTTGATGATTGTAAAACTTAGTCTTCATTTTCACACTTATAAATGTTCTCGAACACTTGGTGAGCCTCAACAACAACTTCGATCAATGTGACCAGCATTTAGTTATCCTAACACTCGGTATCCAATTTTTTTACGGCTTGATCTTCATGTTTATGCGTATGATTTGCGTAGGTGAATCTTCATCCATCAGGTGGCTACGCAACTAAATATACCACAGCGGGTGAAAACATAGCCACTGTTTCCCTGGCCACAGTAATTATGTTTAGGGCTACACAAACTCCAGGATATTGACCAAGTTTGTGATAGGCACAAGACCACAGTGTGCTTTGAGCACCCTAATTTGATGCAACTGATGTCGTAACGTAGTGTTGTAGTGGGGTTGAAGCAGTCGTTGGAATCCTAAGTGGCAGTCCGCACGAAAGTACTGTGAACTCCGCGACCATTGCCGCTCGCCGACTAACCCTGTTGATCGCTTGTGTCAGCAGAACTGACCACCATATAGAGCTATTTTTGCAACTGTGGGCTCTCTCAGTTGCACGGAGATGATTTGCGTGCTTTTCAACTAGGCTGACCCCTAATCAGCAATATGACCAGAATGGTAATCACCACGCACCACGCCGACATATAGTCTTCAAGCAAAATGTGCCACAATTTAGAGTTTGGTGGAGCCGTTCATGGTGTCAGAAGTGATACACGGGATCGATTCTTCACTCTCGCTCCTCTATTTGGATCCACTCTTTTCTTCCAACGACCTCCGATTGCCTGAAAGATACGGGTGAAAATGTGCGAAGCATAATTCTTTAGAATTCCAGCAGTTATCAATAAGCTGCTTGACGCGAAGATTGCTAGAATCGTTCTACAGGTATCAGAACTCCATTCCAAATTCAGTTGGACTAACCGTTGAAGGTAGACTATTGCAAACGATGGAAAATGGGAACGACGTTTCGGAATAAAATTGTGCGCCCGAACAAAAATACCTTCTTAATTTATACTCGTTATGCGTTACACTGGTCATCGGTAACAAAACTGTCAACCAATCCCTTCTCGAACAAAGCTGAACAAACTTGCAGGTCCCTTCGGGAGCGACCACAGCAAGAGAATTATTTCACAGCAGAGTTTCGCTTTTTCGGTCCGCTTTTGTAGCAGGCTGAACAAATAGATTTGACGTTTGAATTCAGTTACTCGGTTTAGGCTTCTGTTAATCTGCCTAATAATACGAACACGTTCTTCACGCAAGAATGAACTTAATGGACTCGGTGTTGCGTTGGCAGAGTGAGTTTTCTGTGGTGAACTGAAAATAAATAGCCCATTTTTTGGATAAGTGACGTCAACTTACATGGGGTGCTAGTGAAGCAAGTTGGCCTGATGCTGCTGGATGATAGTCGGTCACTAGATTTGCAAAAGGATGTGGCAAACGGAGAGGTTTTTTTCGTCAATCGACTTGACAGAACATCAGTCGGAAATGCATTGCTAATCTGCGCGGTGTTTCCCTCAGTAGTCTTGAACGGACCCCGTCTAGCCTCAAAGAACCGAATGAATTCGTCTCACGCAGAAGTTTGCAAAAATCTTTCATTGCGAACATCGATCCGATTAGAGGACGCACGCTTTGATGCCTTTGCAAGATTCTGTGATGAGTTCAGTAGGGCAGAACACAGGTCTGCGTAATAGCATTTGCAGACATCAGGTAGACTAAGGTACCTCAGGTATAATGCCTTCGGTTTCCTTCCTCGGCCGTCTAGTGAATTTAGAAAGTATATTTTGTTTTTCTGGGTAACATTTGGTTCTGTTGCATCTTCTTGTAAGTTTCGCTGGTGGATTCCTCAATCACAGCAATTCCGCAATTCACGTAATATCGTCTGCTCTTCCGTCTCCCGAACTCATCTTTTTTTTAAAACGCATAAAAGCACGCTTCCACAAGGCACCAAATCCTTTTAGGCGTCCTATATTTGGCTAGAAATGAAAATCGCATCAACCCGACTGACTTACTTGACGCTGATTCCGTGTACCTCCGACACAAATGGTGGCCTCGGTTTAAGTTGGTCATGGAAGATGAGGATTGGAAAGAATTACGTGCGGCAGAAATTTTGAATCCGAGTTTGATGTTCCTGGTTGCTGGTTCAGTAGCAGGTGAAATCGAAATGAGCACACAGTAATCATTGTGTCCAAGAGGAGTCTTAGTTAATGAGTGATCAACCACTGGATCTTTGCTGGTGATAACCACATGTGGTAGGGGTGGAAGGTTGCCTGCGCGATATCAGTGGGTCCGGCAACATTCTGAATCCAGGCGTTCTGCCGGTCAGTGCCCAAATGGCCTTTACAATAGGCAAAAACGGCGTCTGAATGACTTAGCGTTGAACTGTAAACTGGTCGCACAACGGTCGTTGAGTCCAAATGTGAAGTGGTAGAGATGGTGCGTATCCAGCCCTCAGAGAGTGTGCACCACGAATTATGAAGATAGAGTCATTTCGTTCTCCGAAGTAAGCCACATTGGAAAGTTACATAGTGTATCCTCATCGGAAATCCAACAGGAAACGTACATTCGTGTAAAGGGTAAGCACAGCCCTGTGAAAAGTTCGACCATACGAGTGATCGAAATTGAAGGGCCATTAGTTCCACAGTGACATGCCAACGCAACAGAACTCAAGTTGCTCCGGGGCTTCCTCCTGCGCGAATAACACTGAAAAGAAGTACGAAGTGAGCAGATTAAAGACACAAATTGCAACAGATATTCACCGCTAACTTTTTTCAAGACCTTTAAATGCTTCAGCCAAAGTGCATTTCATCTCAGGGACATGCATTGGACACTCAAATCTGCTCGAGGATATGAGACGCTCTAGTGTCCACCTGAGAGTACAATAGTTCGAGAGTGATGCGGATGATAATTACGACGTTGAAGGGCCGTTTTAGACCACTTCTCGCGTGGTAGCATACATGGGACTCGTTTGGGGGACGGGCCATTGGTCCGAGTTATAAATTCAATTTGGTTTACCTTCCTCCTGAGGAATCTGTGAAATGCCAGTTTTTTCGGGAATTAACCGAAAGGCATCAGTTGCTCCATACATGTCATGGTCGATGCACTCCACATTTGTTACGCTTTAAACAAACCATTACTCACTATTCTCCTTCTGAGGCTTTTCGTCACAACCCTTCAATAGCCGGGGAAGCATCAGTTAAACGATCCTCACTGTCCCGTCATTTCATTGGTGACGCACTCCTGAAATCCCCAATGTATTTCAGACTGCAATATCGCTGACAGCCTAGCGACAGAAAACATCGCCATTCTCACTCATATCACATCGCGACTTGCGCCTGTGTTGTGCGATGTTTGAAAGCTACATGCGCACAACAAGCAATGAGCCACTTTTGGTTTACGTGCCATGGAAGTCCAACTGTTGAACTTGGGGGAAACTTGTGGTTTTACATTTGGATGTCCGTATATGTTTCTCATGATCCGGCCTGTAAAGTACTCACTAAGATGAAGCTAGGCCAAGTTAAACCCACACAAGTAGAGGAGTATGATTCGTGTACACTTTTCCTAAGCACAGCTGCTCCAGGATTGGAATATTAGTGTTTAAAACTTCACTATGGGCCAAGCTCTCTTCTTTACTTAGGGATAAAAAACTGCAACTCCGATGCTGTCGGTCTCCCAACTAACGTGTAATCGGTGAAGCGCTTTGTTCTCAATTGACCACAATTTAACGGTTATATGAAACGATGCGAAATCCCGAACGATACCGTGGGACGACTGACAAGTCTGTCATGCAGACTTTTCAGAAATTAGTAGTTTTCTTGAGCAATTTAACCGGCGACCACCTTTATCAAAAGAGTGATAGAGGAGGCGTCCTAGGAAAAATTCACGGGGCTGACGCGATATTCCTCCCAAGGAGTGAGAGCGCAGCTGGATTTGGCATCTTCTGGAACAGGTAACCAAAAGGAAATCACCGGTGATACGGAAGACCACCTGGCTTTTCGCAAAATAAGGAACCGCGGTAAATCGAAATTCCGCCAAAGGAACGTACAAAAACAAGCCACCATACAAGACCTTGACTGGAAAATAATATGCCAAATTAAGTATATGGGACAGCGCTATAGAAGTTAGCCAACCGCGTTTTCCTTCAGAAGCAGGAAAGATGAACCCGTTAGTGATCCAATAGTGATATCTTAGGTCTATAGAGAACACTACGTAGGCCTGTACTGTGCCTCAGCGACCTCTTGTAACTACAAACTGCCTCTAACCAACGAGTTCTTCACATTTGTCAACGTTTGCGCCAGACAAACCCCTTCAGCGAGAGGTTCATTCGAAGATCACGAAGAAGACGTCACTCATACTGCAAAAGTATTTTCCTCTGGTATTCCTTCAGTCACTCAACGAAGGCAACCATCCGTTAGCTTAGGAGAATGTGTTTGTCAAGCCAGTTTACAAAACTGGTAACCGAATGTCGCCCGGCAGCTTCGGGCCTATGAGCCCCTCCAGGTGATCAAACGCATTCAGATGCGGGCCATCTTACATCACCTAACCACCAACAACTTGACATCCCCAGCGCAACGTGGATTTCTTCCAAACCGTTCTTGGATGACCAGCATGCTTGTTTATGGGCAGCTTGCCCCAAGCTAGGAATAAATTACTCATAACATATGCCACAGCCTTCGAGTTCCAAAAGTACCTGTTGAAGTCCCATACGTTGCGCTGCTCCAAAAGCTCCAGTCACCTCCAAAGCGTTGTAAAGCCGTGGTCTTTCGATTGGCACCTTCCCCTGAGTGATGAAAAGTAGTCCAATGTGTAATTCGTCGAGGAATCAACAAACAAATTTGTCGTGCATCATGAGACTGCGCCCAAAAATATGGGGATAGACATTCAAAAGTATATAGTGCTATGGTTCTCTTCAAAGACGTCCACTCCACTTCACAATGTATAGTCGTCCCAAAAATTATCCGACTTCTGCGGGTGATCCAGTTTAACTTCCCCAGCATTACTTGCATGGACCTCCAGACAATCTACAGGGCTTAAGTTAGACGGCTCAATGTATAGTCGTCCCAAAAATTATCCGATTTCTACGGGTGATCCAGTTTACCTTCCCCAGTATTACTCGCATAGACCTCCAGACAATCTACAGGGCTTACGTTAGAGGGCCTTTTAATACGCCAACCGATTAGCACTCATTGTTCACTGATTTGGTTGCTTCCAAACCTCACGTCCAGTCATGTTCGATCGCTTTGGTTGAGACATCATCAGAGCGGCTGAAATATTACCGTGCTTTGTGCAAACCCGATAACACAAATTTGGGTGGCCGGATCAAACAGGTTGCAAACTTTACCGCAGTTTATTGACTGTTGATGGACTATAAGCAGCTAAAATGTTTTGCGTTTCGCAATAAAATTTGGTTCCTTAGGCTGAAC
>NW_008751787.1:1204998-1250880 GCF_000715545.1 Opisthorchis viverrini
AAAGAGCTACTATTGTGAATGAATAATTTCAATAATGATTAGTTTACTTCGAGACCGCCTGCGTAATGTATCCTACATAATTATATAATTCCAAGCGCAAGAAGAAAGACCTTGTGTGCCACAAAAAGATGAAGTCAACGGTAAGCTATAAGGAGAAATGTGTACATTTCCAGTATGCAAGGGCCCAAGTTCTCGGGTCTGTTACTTCTAAGACCCTTTATATAACTGGGCAAAAAGTTATGAATAATTGTAGTGCCTTAAATATTCACTTGAGTCTAAACAGACACTGCCGCCATAAATCTTACACTATGCGATACTGTTCGCCTGTTTGATTCACGTTTTCTTTCTCGTGCTTTGCAAAAGATGCTTCGGTTATCACAGATTTTTTATGGCCGTTTACAAAACAAACACCATCCTGTACTTAAACAATCATATTCCGAACAAAATTATCAGACGATACGTGGCTGTGCGTGTGTGCCTGGACTACTCGGTTCCAATCATTATTTCAATGCTAGGTTTCGCAATACACAGAATACTGTCAAAAGAATGTGTTCGAGCCCAAAAAGCGCCTCTTGCTTCCGTTCGTTTGGCCGTACATGTTGTGTTACCCAAACTAAACTGGTAAATTATGTGTACGAGAAACTGAACGTGCGACACCGGAAACACGAGCAGGCTATAATCATTGTGGACACCCCCGAAATATTTCCGAAAATGTGAAAGAAATTTGTTTGTTGTGTTGGTTTGTACGTACGACCACATTCATTCGCACTGTCTTTGAGCAACAAATATTAATCTCAAGCAGATTAATTAAGTAGCTTGTCCTATGTAAATCTGTATGAATTATTTCCTTCTGGCCCGAACACTTGACTTTTTGAACAAATTTCCCGTCAGCACCACAATTAGCACAAAGTGCACTCGTGTTTTGCCCTGTATAGGCTTGATGCAGTCAGTGAAGTAGGAAAATCTCAAAATCAGTCTTTAGCTTTGAGTATGATAACATGACATCAGTCGATCGGATTTGATCAACTGTAATTTTTCATGCGTGGCACCGAGTTAACGTAAATCGGCCTCGTAAAGCATGCATAATGTGGGTGTTTATTGTGGGTTATCTGAAACTAGTCTCTTGTTTTCATTCAGCCTATAGGTTATACATTGGAAAAAGGCCGATTCGTTTAAATAAGTGAATAGGGAGGTAGCCGGTGAACAGTCTTCTAATAAAAGGAGTAATTAACATCTCACTCGTTCAGGCTGCTTTCATAAATTAACGAGGATACTTAATCTTTTAGTTTAGTCCCTAGTTTGTTCTAACATGTATGGAGATAATCAGTTTTACTGCCCCTCCATATCTAGGATGACAACCCCACTTGGAAACCATCGACTAAAAAACAGTGGAAGTAACATAATCCCCGCAAAATGTTGAATGAAATGTTTAGTTAAGTGCTAAGCTGTGAAAAAAATGCCAACAAATAATGCGGATGCAGGTTTCGGTTACGCGCTTTCCGTTTCTCCAATTGTCTTCCCCGTTCAACAATTATCCTTAACTCTGAGTGAAACGCCGTTGATGTACTATGCAAACCATTTTGTTTAATGTGATCACTGACATGAGGATTCAACACGCTGAGCATGCATCTGCCTGTCAGGCGCATTTCTTCCACCCCTGTTTTACGACAAGCGAGAAGGTTTTTCACAGATTTTCAGTTTTCTGGCTCCGTGAATAAGTTGAATATAAGAGGATCCGCTTAACCAAATCTCTCTGTATGTATTTTGGTTGTCTTGCTGTGCCAGGAATAAACAGAACATGGAGAATGACAGTAAACTGATCCAAGATATTTTATTTGTCCAGATTTGCCCCATGGCAACAAAAACCGCAAAGATAAACATGTGGAGATGATGAAAATCGCTTATCCTTCCGGAACCGTTCAAAACAATCTAAGAGACCTTTCATGCAGTGCAGGTCTTACCTAGACCGTTTTCTTCTTAACCTTGTTCAGACATACATTTCATCCATAACGTTAAAGATGATACATGAGAACGAAAGTGGACTACGTGAGACTTCACAAATAACCGGCACAATATATTATGAAGCCTGATGCTCCATTGTTGTTCCGGTGGGCGGTTTGGTCTGTCACAATTATTCTGAATGATACGCCGTGGAATTAGTTTGTTCCTTATGACAAATTTTTATCAGAAAAACAATATTTAAAAGCATTCAGCACGCATGGCGTGGACGTTGTAGGTTGCCATCAGTTATGACGCTAAATTTCTACGTGTTGCCTGCCAACAGGGCAAAATTCAATAAATGAGTTTCGCTGGATTTCACCCAGGAACGCCACGGTACAGGGTATCGAACAGTCGCATGTATCGTATTTACTAGCTCTGAACACCTAATTTCCCGACGGATATGCGAACGCTGATCTTATCGTCTACATCCCTTAATGCGCAGTATCCTATAATGCTGGTAGGTGAGTCAGCATGCTGGTTCACATCAGCTAACAGAATCAAAATATCTGCCAGGTAATTCTCAAGTACGACAGCTTGGTAAGCCGCACAATACGATGACTTATAAGTCGGTTCACAGACTTGAGATTTACCGGGTAAATTTTTGGAAACAACCGGACAGGCTCCTCAGACGTGACATACGATAATAGGCTGTCTGACTGCCGGAATGAAACTGCTCTGTAAGTCTGTAAAATCTATAAATCTGTGAAAATCTATAAAACTTTATAGTGTGGGGCACTTTAGCCCTACGATATGGGCAAAAAACGTTAGGTGGGAAATTTTGGCGATGGCTCCAAACTTTTGATGAAACTAAGAAGGGGAGAAGTTTCTCGCACATGGGTCCCGTGGATGGCTCAGCTTCCTGTTGCTCTTCGTTCATTTTTGCTCAGATTTGGTCAACCAGTGCTGCATTAAATAATTTCAGTCAAAAATCTACGGTTGCCTAGTTCTTATTCTGAAGATTGTCTGTAATTAATCGTTCAGCCGCAACATGCTTTCTTAACAACTGGCTGTGAAATATCGTTTGACAAAATGTTATCTGTTTTTATCGTTTATGTTGAGCAAGCCTACTCCACGACCTAGCAAGTTTACAACATACTATACAATTCGTCTAAATGGATTTGATCGGACAAAGACTCCTTAAGAGCTTCCCACCCAGATAATTCGAACTTCTGTGTCCCTCCTCTATTTTACAGAGTCCAGCCTGTCTGACAGATATTTAAAAAAATCATTCAGTTTTCTTTTGACCCTGGCTCCTTGTGCGAGTGTCAGTTATACTGGGCAGTAGTTTCTTGTTTTACTTTTACGCTCACCAGATGCGATCATCTTTAAAAACCAATATCTCCTCGTCTGTTCGCTCTCGGGAATCTTTTCGCGACTATGTGAAAACTTTGTTGTGTCCCATCAGCCACCGAAACAGCTTTTGTTAGTAGGCTGTTTGATTTCATCTTCATAATCTTAAAACAAATAACATGCAACTCCACTGCAACCTTTTGATTAATTCAGCAGTGGTATGCTGAAGTTCAGTTTGTTCTTCATATCTCACGGTGTAACACTAACAGCTGAACTATTGTGGACAACACGGTTTTTTTAATGTCACCACAATACAGTGGCAGCAGCGGAAGGCAACATATGAACAACTTGTACTGTGGAATGGTATGGTTTTATTGGCATAGTTTTATCAAATTTTATCGAGACGCGTGGCGTATAGATATCATGCATTAAAGCATAACCAGAAGAAAGAAGATGGGGACACCAAAATCATATAGTGGCGTACCTCCATCTTCACACATTCTGAAGGCAAAAGTAGATTGGCTTCGTCAGCAATGGGAGAGTTCTCCAAAGGTAGATAGTCAAATTATGATTTAGAAAAACAATTCCACTGTCCTTTATCACCTGCGTCGGAACTTTTGAGGGTAGAATATTGACGTTTCAGAAGCATTACTAATGTTGGATTAGATCACGAACCCACAACAGGGTAATCAGAAAACTAGTAGTAGCTTTTCCGTCGCTAGAAACAACAAACAAATTTGATTTGCTTGCTAGGTCTTGTGCTACGCATGGCGTAACATCATCTACTGAGAAAGATGTTATCCGTGCCTCCTTTGGAACGGCACAAAGAGCAAGACAGACAACGTAAAACTTGGTAGAATTGTGTGGAGTAGATTGCAAGGTGTTTAGGTGTTTTTGTGCGATCCAGTATTGGGTCCAGGTGTCCCGAATGCGCTTGGTTACAGCCGTCATGAGCAGTGGTGGCTAATCCATGTCAGATGCATTCCCGACAATCGTTTGGAGACGTAAGCGCTTGATAATTCTTGCGCAAGGCTATCAGCAGGTTCTCAACCCACCCACTCTTTTCTCTCTGTTTTAGTATACTTCTATCATCACAATTAGATAAACATTGTGGTTGTGCGGCAGTGCAACGTTAGTGTTAACGCCGATTTTGCCGTGTCAACCGATGGTGTCCCATTTTCAACATACATTTGACATGGTTTGGTATGGCGTATTCCGCTCAACAAAACTATCATACAACCTGACTGAAAATTCCGCCATGCAACATTCTTCATTGGTTTCTACCACTGGCTATATGTTCCAAAGCTGATAATGGCATTTTCAGGTGACCTGCATCAAACGAACAAAGCAGATTTCCCAGAATAAAAATTTTACTTATGAAGGCTCACGTAAATATGACATATGCTTCTTTGTGATGGACTTTCTTCAAGTACATTTCATCAAAATGCTTCGTCCCAATGGCGGCTCTTTAATACCAATTCATTTTCTTTATCCCAAATCTTCCTTCTGCATTCGAGTTTTGGAAATGATCACACTGCTGCTTAACCAACAGCAAAATTGCGTGTAGACCATTATCTTCAGATATTATTGATTATTACCACTTACGGACAGTTCTAAACTCCGACAGACTTCGCAATCAAAAACGAACGTTATTTCTTTGGTAATCCAAGAAGGAATAAATCTACAGATTTCCAGGGAGATTGTTACTCTTGCTCCGTTTATGCTTTCGAATCTCTCGTAAACAAAGGTTTCTGGGTTTGAATACATCACAGATATTTTCTTAGATGAAGCTACTCACAATACTTTTGAAATCCCAACGGCAGCCCACCACTAGTTTCAAGATTATCAAGTAGACATTCCCCGACTCCTCGTGTACTTAAAATTTTACATGAAGGAAGGTTTCATCCGAAACTTTTGGCTGACTTCCTGTGATGTTAACCTCTATGTGCGAGAAGATTTATAGGTTATTGTTGGCCACATTCTCCCTAAAGAATGCTTCAAATTGGGCGTCGGAAACTAGACTATGTCACATTGACCAATGAGCACACATGCTTGACTTAGTCTGCTTTCTCACGCTAGCTTGGGAAAGAAACATGCTCAAGGGGAAAACTGCTAACAAGTTTTCATTTCTGCCGTGAAATTTTGTGGCTTTTTCCCCGTTTCATCAGTTTGCCCAACTTCCAAACCATCATTTTGTTTCTGATACCCTTTAGTTGCTAGTTAGTTTATTTGATTCACCTCCATCAGAAAATGACCAACGGGCATTGAATGTATGGTTAAGGTTGCGCCTAAAATATGTGCTGTTTGCCATGGTAATTTATCATAACATAGTCATTGCGCACCTCTCCGTATTGTGGAAATCCACCCATGGAAATGATGTTCTTCGCTGTTAGAGTAAATTTAGTCGATGCGTTGCCTTTGGATTTGATGGGAGCTGATATGTCCTTCGACTCTTCTTTTGCGGCTTCGCCCAAGCGGCCCCCAGTTGTGCCTGAACACCGAGTCCGATCCTATATACCTTTGTATTAAGCTCCGTTGGGTGGAAATATCTTTTCTGTCCCGCTCGGGCAAAAGTGGACACAACACGGGCAGAGTATCATGAGCCGATGCAAGCAACCTTGCGCAAACCTTTATGGGTTTTACGGGGCAATTTCTTCGTGTGCGACCTAGATGTGACACCTTTGAAACCCTTTCCCTTGGTGACAACGATTACGTCAGTCGTTTCATCTTGATTAAAGACTTCCATTATTGGCATCTGTTTCTCAAAGTGCTGACGAATCTAGTCAACATTTTGCAACAACGTCCCACCATTGACTTGTATCCTCATAATATGGGCCTTCTTTTGGCGGTGCTTCATTAATCGCATTTGAGTGTGCGCAATAACACGCACCACCGTGCAATACTTCTTCACCTTCTTCAGATCACGATTAATCTCCCGTAATCCAGCTTCGTTAGCCCATTTTTCGACGCTTTTATGAAGGCCTTCTTCTTGGACTTACACCAATCTTTGTAAAACCGACGACGGCATTCTTCGGTGAAGTGTTCTGCCCAGACAGTCTTGAATGTACGGGGTTCACGGGCCGTAGGGGCATAGCCCACCAACAGCACAAAAACCATGGGTGGGCATTCCAGGATAGTAACCGGTTCAAAAATTCCCCTTTTGTGGACCTTTGATCTCGGTCGATCGACTTCGCGGACAATGTGAGTCATGCCGGCCTTGTAGCCCAAGAAGACAGTCAAATGCGGTGGCAGAGACCGGCGGTCTTTGGAAAATGCTTTGCACTTTCTGCGGATTCGTCGGCTTCGTTCCTTTGGGGTAAATCCCATCGAATTATGTCGTGACGCCAAAAACTTTCTGTGGGACATGCTGGATATGGAACACGCCTGTGATTGATGGTGTTGAGTATCTGTGAAAGCATATGTCACCCTGAGCGCGAAAACAAAAATTGGGTCGATTCCACAGCGGAGCGTTTTACAACTAGCACGTGCGTTTACGCTGTAGAGGACATTAACTGCTCAATAATGGTAGTTGATGTCGGTGAATAAATTACTTCAACTTCATATGGTTTCAACGCAGACATAATTAGGTCATACCGATTCTAACCAATGATATAGATTCTCCTTTTCAGTTTAAGGGCATCATTAAGCGGTTGGTCTGACTTTCACTACGTGACCTTGTCTTCACAAAAGTCCCGAGCTCAAATATGGGGCCAGCCAAACGTGTTCCGCAAAAGTGCTGTATGGTTCACAACTTGAAGGATGCGGATTTTCAGCATTTTAGCATATTGGGGGATACTTTGGGTACAAAACATCACGGATGCAATTTACTACAACGATTGTGGTAAGCGTTGATTTACATCAATCCTTCGTGACCAGCCAAGATGCTCCCATATTCCTATGGCCAAGTTGGTGGTGTGTGATGGCGCTTCAATATAGCCCACTTGTAAAAAGACATTAAGATCAATCCCACGGTGTGTTTAAGTTCACTACAGCCGGTTGTAATGTGATAAACAAGAGGGTACCTAAAAGTGTTTTGCCACCTCCCCGAAAGAATGAATTCTACAGCCAAACTACACAACAAAATTGTTTTTAAATGTTTTGTCTACCCTACTCAAATTCTACATCAGACATATACTTACTTACTTCTGAACATAAGAGATGTGGGGAGCATGATGACTGATGCAGCAAAAAAGAGTTTTATCACAGTGCCCGCTCCCATTGACGTCCAGCACAATCATTCAGCTCTCCAGAAAACAACCCATTGGCGAAAAAAATCACAAAACTGGAAACAACTCGGATCCAATAACATCAAGCCAATTTTGATTCAGGAATTTCATGAAAAAATGTCACGTTCAATCTTTTAACGCGTCTGTCTGATCTGTGATTATAAGCGAAATTCACATACCAACTTCTGTTCTTTCGTTCATCTTTGCTTTTTGAGTACAGGTTCACAAGGCGCTAGTGTGCTGTCTGTGGAAGTGTCGCCGTACGGTGGCCTCGCTCTTACTGTCAAAAAGGGGGCAACTTACATCATTGAAATTACTTTCACAGCAAGTGAGTTTCCTTTCGAATAAATTCGTTTGCTTGTTTGCTTTGCTACATGATTCCAAAACTTTTTTGAGCTATCCAAATTCGTCCAAAATTACCCGTGAATAAGAAGGTGGGTTCAACTATCATGATTTTAAAATGAGCGATTGAGTCCCCCCTGTTGTCCCTGCATAACTTTCATAAAGTAGATCCGGATATGTCTTGTAAAGGCTTTCTGACTTTAGCACCACACCTAAAAACGTCCACATTAGATTTTTGTTCTAGTCTAGTTACTTATGTGAACACTGTCCCAGCTACGTTTGCACACATTTTTTCTGCGAGTACGGAAGATTAGAATGACCATTGCGCTTAACAATTCATCTGATGAATAGCTCTCCCAATGGTTTTTGAACGTGCCGTTTGTCACATTCCACAAACTGGGATTTCTTTATGACTGAGATTTTGCTCGCTGTTTTCACTGTTAGTAAAATATGTTTGTGTCTGTACTCTACTGTCATTTCGTGCTATTATCACACCATTTCATTCATCCCAGAGATGTCATTGATCGACTGAGATGGGGTCTGTTTTTCTCCTCGCGCTGTCCGATTGATGGGTTTATGTTTTCCATAGAAATCCAGGGTCTCACTGGTGGCCACTGGTTTGTTAAATTTTCCTATTTCTGTGCTGTTTAAGGGTGTTTTATTCTGCTTCCAAAATGTCCGGCCGCGCCTCTGTTCGCGATAGCTTGCGTGGATTCTGCAGCATCGTAAAATGTGATACGTACGAGTCACCTTCTTGTAAATACTAGATGGTAGCTGCCCATTCGTGTCTTTGGGACGTCAGTCGTTTCATCTTGATTAAAGACTTCCATTATTGGCATCTGTTTCTCAAAGTGCTGACGAATCTAGTCAACATTTTGCAACAACGTCCCACCATTGACTTGTATCCTCATAATATGGGCCTTCTTTTGGCGGTGCTTCATTAATCGCATTTGAGTGTGCGCAATAACACGCACCACCGTGCAATACTTCTTCACCTTCTTCAGATCACGATTAATCTCCCGTAATCCAGCTTCGTTAGCCCATTTTTCGACGCTTTTATGAAGGCCTTCTTCTTGGACTTACACCAATCTTTGTAAAACCGAAGACGGCATTCTTCGGTGAAGTGTTCTGCCCAGACAGTCTTGAATGTACGGGGTTCACGGGCCGTAGGGGCATAGCCCACCAACAGCACAAAAACCATGGGTGGGTATTCCAGGATAGTAACCGGTTCAAAAATTCCCCTTTTGTGGACCTTTGATCTCGGTCGATCGACTTCGCGGACAATGTGAGTCATGCCGGCCTTGTAGCCCAAGAAGACAGTCAAATGCGGTGGCAGAGACCGGCGGTCTTTGGAAAATGCTTTGCACTTTCTGCGAATTCGTTGGCTTCGTTCCTTTGGGGTAAATCCCATCGAATTATGTCGTGACGCCAAAAACTTTCTGTGGGACATGCTGGATATGGAACACGCCTGTGAATGATGGTGTTGAGTATCTGTAAAAGCATGTCACCCTGAGCGCGAAAACAAAAATTGGGTCGATTCCACAGCGGAGCGTTTTAAAACTAGCACGTGCGTTTACGTGTAGAGGACNACATGCTGGATATGGAACACGCCTGTGAATGATGGTGTTGAGTATCTGTGAAAGCATATGTCACCCTGAGCGCGAAAACAAAAATTGGGTCGATTCCACAGCGGAGCGTTTTACAACTAGCACGTGCGTTTACGCTGTAGAGGACATTAACTGCTCAATAATGGTAGTTGATGTCGGTGAATAAATTACTTCAACTTCATATGGTTTCAACGCAGACATAATTAGGTCATACCGATTCTAACCAATAATATAGATTCTCCTTTTCAGTTTAAGGGCATCATTAAGCGGTTGGTTTTCACTTCACTACGTGACCTTGTCTTCACAAAAGTCCCGAGCTCAAATATGGGACCAGCCAAACGTGTTCCGTAAAAGTGGTGTACACAATTTGATTCACTACAGCCGGTTGTAATGTGATAAACAAGAGGGTACCTAAAAGTATTTTGCCACCTCCCCGAAAGAATGAATTCTACAGCCAAACTACACAACAAAATTGTTTTTAAATGTTTTGTCTACCCTACTCAAATTCTACATCAGACATATACTTACTTACTTCTGAACATAAGAGATGTGGGGAGCATGATGACTGATGCAGCAAAAAAAGAGTTTTATCACAGTGCCCGCTCCCATTGACGTCCAGCACAATCATTCAGCTCTCCAGAAAACAACCCATTGGCGAAAAAAATCACAAAACTGGAAACAACTCGGATCCAATAACATCAAGCCAATTTTGATTCAGGAATTTCATGAAAAAATGTCACGTTCAATCTTTTACGCGTCTGTCAACATCAAGCCAATTTTGATTCAGGAATTTCATGAAAAAATGTCACGTTCAATCTTTTAACGCGTCTGTCTGATCTGTGATTCTGAGCGAAATTCACATATCAACTTCTGCACTTTCGTTCATCTTTGCTTTTTGAGTACAGGTTCACAAGGCGCTAGTGTGCTGTCTGTGGAAGTGTCGCCGTACGGTGGCCTCGCTCTTACTGTCAAAAAGGGGGCAACTTACATCATTGTAATTACTTTTACAGCAAGTGAGTTTCCTTTCGAATAAATTCGTTTGCTTATTTGCTTTGCTACATGATTCCAAAACTTTTTTGAGCTATCCAAATTCGCCCAAAATTACCCGTGAATAAGAAGGTGGGTTCAACTATCATGATTTTAAAATGAGCGATTGAGTCCCCCCTGTTGTCCCTGCATAACTTTCATAAAGTAGATCCGGATATGTCTTGTAAAGGCTTTCTGACTTTAGCACCACACCTAAAAACGTCCACATTAGATTTTTGTTCTAGTCTAGTTACTTATGTGAACACTGTCCCAGCTACGTTTGCACACATTTTTTCTGCGAGTACGGAAGATTAGAATGACCATTGCGCTTAACAATTCATCTGATGAATAGCTCTCCCAATGGTTTTTGAACGTGCCGTTTGTCACATTCCACAAACTGGGATTTCTTTATGACTGAGATTTTGCTCGCTGTTTTCACTGTTAGTAAAATATGTTTGTGTCTGTACTCTACTGTCATTTCGTGCTGTTATCACACCATTTCATTCATCCCAGAGATGTCATTGATCGACTGAGATGGGGTCTGTTTTTCTCCTCGCGCTGTCCGATTGATGGGTTTATGTTTTCCATAGAAATCCAGGGTCTCACTGGTGGCCACTGGTTTGTTAAATTTTCCTATTTCTGTGCTGTTTAAGGGTGTTTTATTCTGCTTCCAAAATGTCCGGCCGCGCCCCTGTTCGCGATAGCTTGCGTGGATTCTGCAGCATCGTAAAATGTGATACGTACGAGTCACCTTCTTGTAAATACTAGATGGTAGCTGCCCATTCGTGTCTTTGGGAATGTTCAATCGAGAACTCCAGCAGCATTTCCTTCTTTCCCTGTATTATAAAGTTGTTTGCTTCAAACTCTTCGTGCAGTAATTTATTTGACTACTTTATTTATTTTATAAGATCTGTCCCTTACATTGAATTCGTTTCTTGAAAAACGGCCCGTTTTATCTGGTACACTTCAATAAGTGTGATGTATTTTAAAAATAGAGATCCCATCCGTGTACTTACAATCCCTCTCTGATATTCACCGTTGAATTCAAATTTTGGCGAGAGTGGGTAGTTCGCAGCTATCCTCCTGCTTTACGGATAAGTGTGCAACTTACCGGTTATACAGTATTCCAGTCGCAGTTACCTTGGTTGCAGTAAAGCCTACAGCGACGGACAAATAGCTTAGGTTGAGTGACAGCGTACTCTTCTTCAGTTTCTCTGTCACCGAGTCCTCTTAAAAGCAATCTAATGGTAATATATTCCGAGAGTTCCTTAGAAACGTTGCGCGCTGTTGTTGTGGAAATACGTTTCTTTATCTCCTGAAGTTCACGTAAGCGCGCAAAATTTGAGGCCTAAATTTTCATCGCCCAAAATGTCTTCTTTCACTATTGTTTGATGACTTCCGAATTTTTTGGGGGTTTTGTTGTTCCTTTTCGTGACCTTTTTGATTCGATTGTACTCTTGACAGCGATAGACACTTGTATCCCCGGGAAGAACTTTCGCCCTTTATAAGCAGCTTAATTTTTCTGTGACACTTGAAACCTTTCTGTGTTTACTGGTAAAATGGCAAGGTAATTGTATTTCTTTTGATTCCACTTCGCACACCTTCTTCTCTTTTTTCTTTTTTTCTCACGTTTCAATGTATGCTTTCCTGGGGTAGCTAGAGCGTCCTATTTCTTGCGTTACTTTTCTGGAGTATTTATCTAGCTTAACAAATTTCATTGTCGTTCCCCTGTTTACCAAACGATTTAGTTTTATGGCATAGTAAAGCCACATTTGTTTGGCGACAACATTCACAGGCGACTGTAAGCAATCGAATTCATCTGTTCATTGTTTTTGGGGGCTACAGTTCAATATTGTGCTTAATTTAAAGGTAACCTCTCAGTATCCGTCATAAAGAGACTAACCAACGCCGTGATTTGTTTGTGTAAGTCAGCGACCCACTGAACTACAGTGAGGGGTGTCCCCGAGACACTCACAGTCTCACCTACCAGGTTGGTCAATGGTTAGATGTCTGACAAACACAGTCTTCTGGTCCTCTAGGTTAGGGGTTGGAAGATTTGGCGACTTTTTCCGTAGAAATATTAATGCATCTGCGTTTCCCAATAAACGCCGCTGCCTTGCGGTCAGGCTCTTGAGCCACAGGCTTTGGCTGATGACACTAAACATTCTCCTATCTTGTTGTTGGCGCCCTTTCAGTATCTGAGTGTTCGTACAACAATTATTACACACACAAACAATCTCATGGTACATCGGCCGTCGCTTGTTGCCATCAGCCGAGTCGCCTTACTCGGTGCATACTGCAGGGCGGATAAGGGAAAACAGGGTATTACTGACGCCTTCCTTCATTCTGTTTCACTTTCAGTCTCTCCCGATTCTGCCCACCCAGTTAATAGCCCGGTTATTGTAGACCAAACGCTCAAGAATGATGACTCCGCATCGGTTTTGTGCGCAGCTTCCGCTCGTCACATGGCGCCGACCTCATCATGTATCTCGAAATTAATCTTCACGCCTCGAGGTGGCCTTCAGTGTGCGGACACTGAAGCTAGCAAGAGAGCAAGCTGCTCCTGCTCTCAAACTGGATTCACTTGGCATTGTTGTGTACTGTGTCTCAGAAACAATAATTACGGATACGCGCACAGCGGTTGAGCTAACCGCCCCATCACTCTTCACTTGATTCGGGCTTTGTACTTCTGGTGATCCAGAGGCTGCTGCGGCCGGATGTGCAAGGGTTGGTGTCGCCTTAGTTCACCGGTCGGAAGTATCCTTGATTGACTGAATACCTGTTCGTTTGGCAAGGTCTGTGACGGAGTCTCACAAGCGGTAAAATGACCGATATCTGTTCATCATGCCTGCTAACGGCATAACTCACTGTAGCTCCGATGCCCTCAAAGGCAGGTTCTAAGACACCAAGAATGCCCTGTTTCGGCGAGCTAAAAGCTCAGATATCGTAGTGGTTGCCGGAGATATGAATGCACAAGCGGGCAGGCTTAGCGTATCTGAGACTTGATTAGGAGGTCGACATGGTTCGGAATCGATACGAACGGACAATGGCATGCCGGCCACAAACTCAAATGGATCCCATTGCCATCATTTTCCGATAGCGTGGATCAATATCTGACTGCCGGGCGTTTCGGAACACATTTGTGGATTCCGATCAAGCGCTACTGAGGAGTCGCTTTTCCCTACGTCTTCCTGAGCTGCGTAAGGCGCGAAAAAATCGCTTGCAAATTGAAAGACCGGTAGATCAGTATGTTAGACGAATTTACCAGACTCGTCTTCTGGTTCCCTTCCAAATGCTCTGCCATAAGATATGAACTCACGGTGAGACGAGATTGTCACCTCTTGGCATAGTGATGAGAATTTCGCCTGTGGCACGGCACCATCCGGCTTACTCAAGCACTGGATATCAGGCCGAATGGTGACACTGCTTAAGTTCCAACTAAATATTCTAGACGCTCCGGCACATAACCTGATGCGACGAGTCCTCAAACATCAAATAAAAACAAGCGCGAGAGCCGACCGTAAAGCCTGGTAGACGGAGGAAGCCAAAGAAAGGGTAGGGACACAGAAAGCCGATAACGCCGAAGATTACTTGGGTTGATCCATGTGACCGGTCCCAGGAAATCACCCGTGAAAGAAACAACCAGGAATCGGAAAGGAATGACCACCTCAAATAAAGAAGTACGTTGGGCTAAATCCTTCGAACAGCGATTGTCGCGGCCACCAGCTGCCACTCAACTGAACCCCACGGCTGACGTAGAACCCCAAACGGTGGACGTGGAACCACCAACGGCCTCGAAGGCTTACCGCTGCATATGTTCCATCAAGCGCCACCGAGCTCCTGGTCCGGATGACCTTCTACTCTTATTACTAAAATATGGGATGAAGTCCTGAGGCAGTACTATCCGATCTGTTTGGTTGCACATCGAAAAATTTGTCTGTCCAAGAAAACTATAGAGAGCCGATGATAGTACCCATTTTCAAAGAAGGGGATCGTAGTGGGTGTCGCGACGACAATTGGGTCAGCTGTACACCGGTCATAATAAGACTGTTGTGCTTCGTCTCCTTACGGTGGATCGCGAAACACCGACTGGGCCTGGTGTGGGTCGTGCAAACCAAACCTTTACACTCCGCCAGATGCTAGAACGACGCCATACCATAGCGACCAACAATTGTATTATTTCTGGATTTCGAAGGCGCTTTCGGCTCGGTTTACCGGTCTGTTCTTCTTGACACGCTTGGTCACCGAGGAGTGCCCTGGCAGCTCGTAAGCATAATAAGCTCATTGTATTCTCAGACCTCCTACTGTGTTGGAGTGTATGGTGGTCTCTCCAAAAGCTCCCGTACACTTATCAGCGTCCGTCAGGGATGTCTACCCTCTTTGTTCCTATTTAACTTCATGATCGATAATAAAATGAGACGAACGCCGGAAGGTCTCCAAATCCCGGTGTTCAGATAGACTGTGACGAAGGCATTGTCGATCTGGAATATTCAGATGACATCGATCTCATCTCCGAAGACAAAGAAAAGACGGAATCTTTGGATGAACTGTCCAAAGTGGTGTGTATTTTTTACCCACAAAGTGTAACGTCATGCTCGTGGACATGTAGTCACTGAACATGCCAACTAAAATCCAGGGAGAAGTCCCGAATGTTGTGAAGCATATCACGTATGTTGAAAGTTGTTTTGGTCTGACTGTAGCGCGACAGACGAAATCAGTGCACAGATCTGCAAGGCCCGGTCGCGTTTGCTAATTTGAGACGCTTATGGCGTCAAAGTGGTGGATTCCGGAACCTCAAGGGACATGTGTGTCAGGCCACAATTCGGGCTGTTTGTCGTATGTTTGAGAAGCTTGGTTTGTTTGAGCAACGGAGTAAAGACGTCTTCAGGTATTCTACAATTGTCGCCCCACAAACATAGCTGGAGTGAGTTGGTGTCAGCGAACCCGAAACTAGGGAATCATGGTGTAAGTTTTCGGCTGTTGAGGCTCCTGATACGGAACTTTGAGTGACGCGTAGGTTCGACAATCCCGAATATCAAAAGGAAAAACTGGGTTCCTAATTCTACGGTACTATTCACACAAGGGTAAGCAAATGTATACAACAAACCTCGATTTTTCACGTTCGTAGCGTCAATAAGTTCACAGATCTGTCACTGACCGGCACAGTGCAGTGTCAACGTCCGCACACCAAACAACGGCGAGAGGAATGATGGCTCAGTAGCGTGGCTTGTGGTCGTCCCTTCCGACGGCAGGTGCGTGATTCTCATTGGACGTGCGATCACATAGAACTCATGAAAAAAGTCAAGGCGGGTTCAGAAAACGAGACATGAACGCGCGTGGGTAAGTAGGTCAGCAGCGCACATTCGCACACAGACACAACTGTCAACACACAGGTGTCGGACAGGACGGCCTATGCAACAAGGTGAGTGGCGGGTACGGATAATCAAATGTACATTGGCAGAGTAAGCAAATAAATGGGGGAAGTATCATAAGGTCAAGTTAGATTCAACAATGACGAACGCTGATTTCCTTGCTCAATTCAGAGTGACCGAAACAGAGAGGTGGCCAAACTCCGACCTGGCAGATGGGTATGAAGGAAATTACGAAACGTTTGGGTGCTGTCGGTGCCGCTCGCCTTCCGTGATAGGGACCAGGTGATCCCCACTGGTTGGGGACGCTGCCAGCCGATGTCAGTGGCGCTCTGGTTGTCAGCTTCTATCAGATTGCCTGAATGAGTGTTTTGTGGTGTAGGCACCTTGGAATGATTGTATTAAGCCAGCAATAAGTCCCTTCCCCGTCCACCTTTATTCTTTTCTTTACTATAAAGCGTTCAAACAAATCATGGTTGTACGGCATTGAAGAATGAGTGTTGAACGCTGATGCTGTGCTGTTGACGATGATGATGATGATCTTTCAGTATTGCTACGCAGGAGTATACATTTATCCCGGTGTTCTTGGAGGATATACAGCTGTTGCTGTGTAACGTCCTTAAGAAAGGAGAAAGTTTCCCATGAGATTACCACTTTGCGCTGCAACGTCGAGTAGACATCATAGTATTTAACTTTGTTTACTGAATGCGCTTCAGAAAGGCCATGTCAGATTTCAGCTGACACGATATTCTTGACATCCCTATAAATTATCGCAATAGAACAGACTACGCATGTGCTGGTCTTGTTTGTCGAATTATCCAATTTTTCGTCAGGCACGGATATCTGGAGTGGAAGTGTTCTTCTGGATACTTCAATCGATGGTCTTACCGTGCCGTTAAAACTTGGTGACACAACGCTATGCAATCACGTGACCCCACCTTGTCCAATCAGAGCAGGTGGAACATACACTTTCAGATATTCAGACGCCGTGAACTGGAATATTCCAAATGTAAGCCATGGATGACCCTGTGACTGATCATTTTTAGACGATTTCATAATCCCCTTTAGGAACCTGCGGTTCAACCAAAGCGTTTCCACCGATCACCCCTAAAAACTTTCTTCCAGGGCTCTAAATATTCATCAGCACACTTCATCCAAAAAACACCTCAATGCCAGATCCAGTATAATTGAGTGAACACAGCCATACGAGTTTTAGGTACGGCCCTTACACTGAGATAGGTTTGACCGCTTTTGGTGTCTTTTGACATCATATCACAGGAAAATAATAGGTAGTCTTAGTAACGGAAACGCTTGCCCACCAAAATACCCTCGACTTCTTCTCTTAAATATAGCGCTCTCGCTAGAGGCGAAATTCCCACATTTTATTTTTTCTTGATGTATTATGTTTTCCCAATGGCATCAGGTTTTTTTCCCGACGCTAGCGGAACTTATGTGCAAACTTACTAAAGTCGTGCATCGGACAATCTGAGGCATAAGTCTCAATCATGTCCCGGAGACGCGTGCTTTCCACCAATGGGCAGAATGCTTATCCAAATGTTTCTAAATTCCCATAAGAAGGTTTAAGACACACAGGGAATCCGACGACTTCAAACGTACATGATGTTTTAGGTTCACCTAATATTTTGGTCCTGAGCTCATTACACCCAGTCGTATGATGCAATGAACACGTAGAAACCATACCACTCACTTGCATTCAGAAAGTAACTAAGTGAAAATTGTTGGGTGATATGAATGTCTAGTGACTATAGTTTTTTTCGCGCTGAATAGTCCTTTTAGAGTTTGGACCTATTTTCGCAGTAGAGTCCGGGATTCCGATACAATTCATACTTTCTGAAAGGTCATTTGGTGTGTATATGTGTGTCACCAAATTTGTGGTTATGGACTTCAGAATGTACCAAGTTGGCTCCTTCATGAGCTGAAGGTAACTGTGTACCGAACCCTTTGGTATACACAATTACTTCCGCAAACTTCCTTTACAGGGTAAAGCGGTCCTACGTTGGCAGCTAACCAATCCGTATCAATGGCCATTTCTCTGCGTCCAGTTTCTCACAGAAATCGTGAGCGGATATCAGTAATGAATCCTGAATGTTATATGTCTACCTAATAAACCATTGTCATATGCAGACGTCCCCGAATTTTTTTGGCCACTCGGAACAACCACGGTTACAAAACGAAAGCGAAAATCACCGCGTTAACCTTGTAGTGTCTCAGGTGCTATATCATGAGTCCCGCACATATCTCATATTCGAATCATACTAGCACCAAATCAAGACGCTGCCAAAAAAATTTACAGCATAGTGCAACGTCCCTTTTAACCGTGGCACTATATCATGGAAGATAGATTCAGAACTTCCTGGCATTTGAAATTCAGACCTAATGTGAGCCACGAAGCCCTGTTTCATCATATGCACCAGTCGTCACGTTGCTTGGCAAGAAAACCTTCCCAATAAAGATTTTTTGCTCGACGAACAATCTGCCTGTCGTGTTCAAAGCATTTTTCCAGTGCTATCTCCTAGGAAACTGAATTCTTCGACTGTTCGATAACTAGTGGTATGTCGTTTGCCTCAATTTTCAAGCAACTGCTAATATCGTCTTTGATAGAAAAACCGCTCCTGCTTTACCCTCGTTGCTTTTTCACCTTACACTCAGCAGGCGAATGAGTGAACTGGTGCAAAACAAGATTATCCTTTTCATGCACGCGCCTATACAGGACCTTTATGTTTTTGGCTCTTCGTGTGTACCCCATATGTTATGGTGTTCAGTGGACGCCTTTGAAAAGAGGGCTTTCGGGTTTTGAACAAGATTGTGAAATACGTTCGGTATGGAAGATGTTCAGGGAATTCTTTCTGTACAGTGATTGGTCTCTTACTTCTCTAGCTCTTTATTCTTATGCTTGCCAACAGCGTAATCAGTGGGCGAGCCATTTATGTTGGATCTTCCTTGGGTGAGCTCCATCGCACACGTGCATTTATGAAGGATGCAGCCCAGTATGCTTGACTTTAGTTCAGTGCACTCCATTCTGTTATAACTGCGCATAAGATTTGGCCTGCTTCCTCTGTTCATCAAAACACTTTGCTTTATTGGTGCATGATAGGCTATAAAGCCCTGCCTGGATATCAAAAACCTCAGCTTGTCTAGCATCACAGCTTGCAAAAAACTGAATATTTAAGAAAACACTTCAAACCCTCGTTATAAATGAGACCGTGGAAATGAACCGTTTGATTTGAAGACTCCAACTTGCATAAAATATACTTATCCTTAGAATCACTGCGGTCATTCGCAACAGCACACCGGCCGAATTTGTTTTCACTGAAAGCCTGATAAAACAGAGCCTCAATTTTAAGCCTAGAGAGGAGAAATCATGACGAATCATGTCCGCCAGCAAGATATTTACTCACGTGGTGACTAGCTACGGATGATGATCTAAGATGGAAGTTTACGTTTATTGAGGAAATTTTGGAACTGCTTTGCAGCGTTCGTTTGATTTTGCGAAAGAGCTAAAGAGTATCTAGAAAAGTTCAAGAGGCCACGTGTGAATCTTCGGCTTCAAAGGCTATGTGCGTGCACGATTTTTACTTTCCTGTCTAATTACTTGTAACGGCTTGGTTCATGTTTGCTAATAAATGCTATCTTCACAGTGAAGTGCTTTTCTCCTTTCAATGGTAGTTGTTTGCCTTTGGTTGACCCCAAAATATAAACATAAAATCAATCAATTTGTATGATTTTATTGAGTCTTATGTATATAACTTCCCAAGATGCTAAGTACGGGTGCATTCCTAAGGGTACCTGAACAGGTGTGGTCCGTTCATTGGAAAGGTCAGACTGAGTATAGACTTGTTTTATTGTATGGATCGAATCGGTGGAAGGTCAGTACACTTACCGCAGAGCATTTTTAGTCTAATACTGTTTTGAAACGAGGTGTCACACAGTGGTATTCATCATGAAGAGTGTAGTAGTTAGCTGACAATAAATAAAGCGCAGGAGCACATGCCTAAATAACAAATGACGCCATTCGTCATTGTGTAACTGTAGGTGATCGTGTGAGGTCAGTATGTGATCCGTGAAACATAGTTAAGCTAGACAAGGCAACGTGTATGCCACCCATTCGTTACCGGTCTTACTAGTTCCCGCATTTTTGAGATTCATCTGGTTGCTTCATTCGCAAATCAGTCATGCTGAAGATATCCTGTAGAAGAGGTCATTGGGGTTTTGCACATTAGAGAAATGGTACCCGGGCAATTCTGTGCTGACAGAGTTACCAACTGCTTGCCAAAAGAGTAACTCATTCGTCTCTTCTTCGTAACCCAACATATCTTCAGTGTTAAATATGTTCAAAAAACTTTACATCCAGAATGAATATCACACTATTTCTGTGGCTTCTCCGCAACCAGTGAGATGGTGCTGTGAACATACGGTTAGGAGGTTCAAATAGTACTGACCAAGGAGGAAGATACTACCTATACACACACTCACTCAGTTTCGACCTTTCATAAGCCCAGCTTCGAATTTCCCTCGAATCGTTGGCAAAATTCACAAATTCTCAAATTAACTCGGTACCAATCCGCTCCGTGGAGGGAGTAAAAACGGATACAAACCCAAAATAGAACATTTTTGGTGGCGAGATGTGTTTTACCTCATCTAGAAAAAGTTATCTGAAAACGGTCTACATAGGCGTATCCTTCAGGCTTGGTCCTCCTTAGAAACAGTCATTTTATGCAAGCAATTTACTAATTGCCTTCCACAATGGTCCAAATTCGGGTATCATAGGGCGAATGAAATTCAGTGAGAGATTTATATGTTTGGTGGATTTGAAAAGGCCAGTTTATCTCATATGAAATCGCGCCTAAATCAGCACTTGTCATCATGACGCAAAAAAGGAAGCCCATATAAAAAGACAATATCCGAATTGGCTATCTTCCAGTCTGGCACCACTTGTGCAATTATGACCGAGGTATCGTCGCCACCTGCCCATTTTTTTTAAAACCATGCAATCAGGGACCACTTAGTGGACGGCCAAAATTATACCAAAACCAGTGACCTCGCGGTTGATGACCTTACAAAATGGGTTACTCTGCTACTGTTCGGAGCATCAGACAAAATAAGTATATTTCTGAAGTTTCGAAAGGCTCAGAATTCGAGTCAGAATTCGAGTCACGTCCGTGTACCGTCAGTCAGGAAAACAGTTATAGCGCATTCGCCCGATGTCATATTCCAAGCGTAGTCAGGACTTTCACCAACACTTTCGAAAGGTCTTGGAGTGACTAGTGACCACACCATTTGTTTGCCTCTAGGTGACCTTACAGCACTTAGTACAGCTTCATTCGTAGACTGTTTCACTCAGTGATTGCTCGTACTGTGGGAACCTATCCCGCTTTGGTTTCCTACCCATTGTTGTCTCAAAAACTAGGTAATGCAGTCCTTGTATCCCTCAGTGTTAGCCTCGCACGCAACCCATACAGCACAACACGGCAGTAGAATGACGCATCTTTAGGTTTTTGCTTCACGTGACTGGTGCTAGTGATCAGCACTGAATTATCAACTAAATTGTCACCTCAAACCTACGGGCCGACATCTTCCATAATTATTGATTGTCTCTGTCCAACTTCTTCAAAGAAGAGTCGATCAAGCAAGGCCTAATTATTTTTACAGTTGTTCTGCATTTAGCTGCCACTACACATAATGGTGCTTTCACCCGGAAGGCCACTTTTGCACAATGATTTACCACCCACTTGCTTTTGGTGTTCTCATGTTGTTACACTAAAGGTACAGTTGGGTTATGATGTCGAGCTATCACGAGTGAAGCTTTCAGACTGGAAAAATCTCGGCGCTGCAGGAACGGTTTGCGGTCTATTGGTTTAGTTATCCCTTCAAACATACATCGTCCTTCCATAGCTAAACCAGGCGAAAGTTAGGTGACCAGAATACGGGCAGTTGATGATGATCCACAAAAGGCCCCTGCAAGATTAGCAGTATACACTTTGCGGAGACCAGTTTAGGAAAATACCACCCACTGTGGTAATTTTGTCTACCTATTTTGCGAACGAAATTAATAAAACAACAGTTTAAGAAAACAAGAAAAAAATGGCCATTACCTTTGTGGCATCTGCAATCCACGAAAGGATTTATCAGCTAGGTAGATTTCTAATCCAATGTCGCTTGATGCTTATGGCTCTATTTTCCGCGCAGTCACTCTCCACTTAAATTTTCAGGGCATCTGACGCTTTGGCGCGAAGTTCGTTTTGTGATTAAGCCACCAAGAAACTGAAAAACATAAATACCCACGCTTAGGAAGATTTATTGATTCGAAATTATTTGGAAGAATCTTCACGCATATATTTTGATTCATCAGGCTGTGTTTGCCGGGTCATTGCCACCGGGATTGTCATCCATGCTGCCATGGATTTAAAATATTCCGTCTGTGAAATTCTGTTTAGAAACTGCGCTACAAACCCGAAAAAGCTGCAAGGCAAGATCTTACAGATGACAGGCACCCTAGGTGAGATAGAAACTTAGTAGAAGATTGACTCGATTAAAACTGTTCAAAGTTTTTCAGTATAGTCTTTAAAACAGCACATTAAATGGCACAAGGCTGCGCACAGATTACGCAACAATACGATGCCTGTTGCGTTGAGAACCTAACTAAACCAGTTTCACATCCGACAAGAATATTTTGTCTACCCATAAAAGTTAGCATTTTATAAATGATTTTGAACCACCTTTCTAGTATTCCTCACTGCCAATTGACCTATTCATCTGGGATGCAAATTTGTGGTGTAGCATGCTTTCGTACATGTTTTCCGATAGTCACTCGTATATATATATATATATATATATATACGAGTGACTATCGGAAAACATGTACGAAAGCATGCTACACCACAAATTTGCATCCCAGATGAATAGGTCAATTGGCAGTGAGGAATACTAGAAAGGTGGTTCAAAATCATTTATAAAATGCTAACTTTTATGGGTAGACAAAATATTCTTGTCGGATGTGAAACTGGTTTAGTTAGGTTCTCAACGCAACAGGCATCGTATTGTTGCGTAATCTGTGCGCAGCCTTGTGCCATTTAATGTGCTGTTTTAAAGACTATACTGAAAAACTTTGAACAGTTTTAATCGAGTCAATCTTCTACTAAGTTTCTATCTCACCTAGGGTGCCTGTCATCTGTAAGATCTTGCCTTGCAGCTTTTTCGGGTTTGTAGCGCAGTTTCTAAACAGAATTCCCATTCTCCATCCTACATCTCTGAGAATTACGAACAATACGCGCTTTGTAGACTCAGAAAGGTCAAAAATGTCCTAATCGATTTCATCACAACTTAATATTTTCTTCACGTAGATCCGTCCGATATAGTCTTCTAGAACTCATCTGCTTCGGACTACATGAAGTCTAACAGGATGGTTGTTTCAGTTGACATTTGATAGGAATTTGGGGACTGCGCCTTGGATTAACGTCTGGACAATAGTATCATGCTTCTCCATAATTTTGGTACTGAAATCCTCTATAACCCACATCTTATCCATATGTGTCCAGCGTAAAAATGACCCGGAGTGTAGTTAAAAACTGAGTTTTCATATAACTGGTAGATTATGCGGTGGTTTAAAGAGATTTTTTCGTCCGGCCTGTATGGCTTACCTGTCTGCTATTGGCATAACTGAACAAGTTAGTGCACAAGTGACATGAATGCAGCTTCATAGGACTAAGATTTATTCCAAGTTCGCCTTATTCCGAAGGTTTTTAGTTGCGTGATTCTACCCAGCGGAGGGTTAAAATTCCAGAGTCAAATGATACCCACGCAGTGGGACCGTACAGTACACATGCTGTGGCGCCTGCACAGCACGACTTCATGTAATGTGGAAATCGTGTTTGCAAAGCTACACCGATCATGAGATTGCAATTAGTTCCGAGATTGGCAAAACGTGTATTGGCACAGTATGAACATAACATCCGTGACTTTGCAATCGTTCTGATTAGTTCGCGTCCACTGAACCAGGGTTTTGCTCTTACGATCAATATGTCATAGTGAAGTGAAGATAACGCGATCGCATTACTTGTTTTCATGTCTCGCGACTTAATCTCATATGCGTTTTCACGTCATTCTCATTTGAAACATTCCCCAAGTTAATTTACTCTATCATTCTGACGAATCCAAAAAAGGGAAGAAGAGTGAAGTCGCTTCTCGCTCATCAGTAATCCATATTCCAGACCGCGTGCTAAGCGGGTGTGCTACCGGCATGCGACCAGGCTGGATGCACTTGCATTATCATATCTAAACGTTCAGAAGCGACCACTTATTGCTAAGCTAAAATTGTCCAGCGGGGTTTACAAGTTCGCGGTGCTAGCTGTTTTGGAAGCCCTGACAGGCGGGCCAGTGAGCCGAAGCAACTGGGACAGTTACTGCTTCGCAGTCCGAGACATCGTGAAAACCAACCAATTCGTCCAAGCGTAGCTAAGTTCGCCCGTTTGGTTGCATCCGATGCGCACTGGTGGGGTGGTGGTAATGCACTCACCTCGCATACGAAGCCCCAGTATAACCAATGGTATATATTGCTGATATAGGCACTGTCTACCTTTAAGCACTTAGGTGACAAAATCTTAGTTCATTCTTAATGCTTTAAAAAGGTCCTATCGGAGTTCACTGAACCTCTTTACTTCGTCATGAGTGAGAGATTCACCATACTTTGTTACACCTCTTACTGGCCACAAGCTAACAAGAAGAAAAATGACTGGATGAGTACTGTTTGGTTTATTGTTTCCGTATGGAGGCCAGCCGTCCCTAATAAGCAAACATCACATCATTGGGACGGATGTCACGAGCAGGACACGGGCCAAACGAAGGCATGCCCTGATTGGTCAGATTGCCAGCCAATCCGAGTGAAGCACCTTTGACTCGACGCCACTTGCGCCCCCACACACGGAGATTCTGGCACGACCTTGTGGAACACTGTGACTACTCTATAAATGCAGTTGTAATAATTTTCCTTTGTCTCCATAAAGGGCTGTGTAGGACTACCGTGCCTTTCGATATACCATAGTGGGCGGAGCAGGAAGGCAAGGGACCGATACAGAGTTGCACGATCGTTCATCAAGTCACAACAGTTTCAAAGCAATTATCAAACAAAGTGCATTGTTTTCCCTCCAACCCAACTGCATATTCCTGGCCATAACGTGCAGTATGTCCGTACCACTTCAAGCCGTCGGTCAGATAACTCTGAAATAGTTCAGCAATGCTGCACAATAGTGCAGTAGTGTTCTTGGTGACAGCTACAGTCTTTGCTTGACTGTCGACTGACAAAATTAGCCCGATGACTGTCAGAGCAACCCGGAAATCAACAATTTCAGAAACCAGAAGGTGTTTGGTAGGGGTGTCTACTGTCCGTTTCTTCGATGGCAATTTTCATCCTCATCTCCATCACAATATCATCTTTCAAAAGAAACAAGAGAACGTGCTATAAAACCGTGTTCCCTTGCTTAACTAAAGAATTGTGGTTGAAAAAATGAGGTACTGTGTGGATCCTAAGCAAATTTATCTCAGAAATCCGAGGTGCATACACCTCCAGTACATATTCAGGCGGGAATGTCACTAAAACTTGTTCGCTGCTATATTTTAGTGTCTCCAGCCAAGCACGGGAAAGGTCTCTTCGTTGAACGTAAACAGTACTAATAACAACCGAACCTTTCGCGTCATCTTACATTCCTCTCTACCATGTCATGTTCTGCCCACCCCCAGAATTCCGTTCCACACCACCCAAAATATAATACAGCCGTGCACTTGCATTTGCGTATATGTCATAGGGGGAAGAATGATTTCATTCAACCCCGTCTTGGTAGTTTATCACAGTAGTTGACTTCGTATATTTGTGGATAAACCGTTTGTAAATTTTAAATCCACCGCCACCGTCCACAATTCAATTTAGGTCAATTTATCAGCTATAAACCGTGTGCCATATGCACATCGATTCTAGCTGCTACTGTTTCGATCATCAGAAAACGGGAAAGTGGAATACAAAACCAAGCCTTGGAGGCGAAGGCATGCTCAGTTTGTTCGAAACTTGGGCAACTACGCACGGAAGGCGATAGCTTTGATGCACAAAGGCCACTGACTGCGCGATTCAGCCATTTCTGCCAGTGTCAATAGCCACTGGTGATCTGAGTCCAGGGGTCCCCATCTAGGGAGGCGGCAGTTACACACCCAACTTAGTTTACTTGTTACTGTTTTCGTACTTCGTTGCCACGTCATACATTGTCCACCTCAGAGCTGGGCGAAAAGAGCCACCGTCCACGACGAATATGTTTGTTTAACCAGTGGGAAGGCATAGATCAAACGGTGTGGAAATACTTGTGTCTGCTTAACCACAAGAGGACAGTGAAAACATATTTGATGTGGCGAAAGAAAGAAGACGACCTCGGTCTCCTGAGCGGTTCTAGGTATAACCTAGATGAGAACGTGATTATAACATCGAAGTCGCCCTCCACTGAAATTTCGCAAGGCACCTCAGGCTAAGAACTTGTTCAGAAACCTAGTTAAGCAGGAATCTGAAATTTTATTCTCGTCGTGACAAAAGGCTTTGTGTTTTGATTCTTATTCAGTCCTTTAAGGCACTACAGTCTGCACCAAAGAACTGAGTCAAGACAACTTTGATAATAGTTATTTCGGTTGAAGGACTACGTGGGTCAAAAAACGTCTGTTGTTATCGGTGAACAGACATAGAAATTTACAACAATTTTCACCGGAAAAGCTGGCTTAAAAAATGTTATTAGCGTAGCCAGTAAGGCATAACTTCAAAGTAATCCAAAGGCAAATTCCAGTTGATAAAGTCTGTTTACATCTCACGCATTTGTGAGTAAACTCCCAAAATTCAAAACCCGTATCTGCATGTCATTATTACTGATAGTATTTCACATTTTTTCACACTTCTGATCAGTTAACCAATCATCTCTGAACAATCACAGAATTTTGCACTTCTGTACGGTTTTCATCACCGAATCTTCTGAAGGTTTCTAACCAAAAGAAAACTAGAACTCCAACTTGTCCAGTCTGAAACATTCAAACGGAGGAAAATAATTCAGCCCATGAAACCATTCCAGGTGTAAACCTCTACACTTGCTCGTCAGATTTACATGTGACTCTGTGATATCCCAGCATAGACTAACATTATTGATGCTCTTGTGGTGTAGATCCAAAATCTGGAATCTAATTTCTACAGTAAATTTATATAGGCTGACAAAGCCGCCTCATATGAGCACTGTGTCTTCTGCCCAAATATCATATTCAAAAGGTAAGAGTTCTAATTCATCATGAATAGCATTGCAGCTGTTTCATTTATCCCACTGAAAAATTTTCCCGGCTTTTAGCATTTTTCGGGAGCAATACGAGGTTATCTAATTGCTCAGCACACTCACGGTTTAGTCGGATGTCTATTTAGCTTTTCGAATAACCTAGTCTCTTGCTTGTCCATCCACCCCTGAGAATAGTTGTGATAACCAATACCTGTCGAGGGCAAAATGAACGACCAGTTTT
Organism: Opisthorchis viverrini; assembly: GCF_000715545.1. NCBI lineage: Eukaryota > Metazoa > Platyhelminthes > Trematoda > Opisthorchiida > Opisthorchiidae > Opisthorchis > Opisthorchis viverrini. The sequence continues at coordinate 1,232,404 of NW_008751787.1, forward strand.
TTCTAGCAAGTTTGCTTGGAGTTCCAAACCTGACACCGTATTGGCAACTGGCTTCTGTTAGATAATTTAAAATTACTGATTACGTTGCGGACCAGGTTAGAAATCCGGTAAAACTGCTAACTTGCCGAAAGAACCAACTGCGTGACCCGGCTGAGTCACTACCAGATGAACACCACAGTAAGGGTCGATTGAGTACTTACCGAAAAGCTAACGTTATGGTTTATAGAGGTCTGAGGCAAAATCAGCACAGTATATCAGTGACAACACACTCTGTGAGACGACACTAACAAACGACCCCATAATCTTGCATTGTTCACCTTGGATTCTTCGTGTTTTCACTACACGTCTTTCGGTTAAGAAGTCTCTAGTTTCTGCAAATCATTTCAGAGAGAACGCCACACGTTAATTTTCAGTACCCTGGCCAGTGTAAAAACAAGCATAACCCTACAGATTCGTTAAAGGTTGTAGGCGTGAGTGGTTTTTTGTCGTCCTTGGAGGATATTCTTCTTTAAACAGTTTAATCATTTGTTCGTAATAATTCTTTATAGGTCTGGGAGTCTATATTGATCCACATCCACAAACATTCTTCGATTGTCTTATAAAAACACTTACGCATTTCATAATCCGCCAGGAGATCTTCTATTCGAACCACCCGAATTTCCTTGGAGTGGATAGTCACGGATAAGACAAGCAATAAGATTAATCGACCAACGGTCATGTCATACAAATAGTCTCTTCGATAAAACTGAAGACAGCTGCCAATTCAGCATCAATAATTAGATCGTGTGTGCAAATCAGAGACACGTATTTTCAAGACTTATAAACAGAACACTGTGTATTGTAGTGCATAGAGTGTTTTATTACCTTCCAGTAATGTTCAGGCTTAAGGTCATTTCAACGCCCACGCATACTAAGAATACTAAACAAACCAGTGAGAGTAGAGCCTAACTACATGGTAGATAGCTTGATGTGAAGCGTGTTAGATAGGCGATCGATTAGTACTCAAGTTCAGCAAAGTTCTACACAAAGTGCACCAGACTGTCACTGACCAATTAAGCATTAGCAACAGAACCTTCATATACAGAACGGGAACCCATAAATGGAGACCAAGAAACAACACAAGCTGGATGATCGAACGGTCAGTAACCTATTCAAGTGACAGAGTGCGGGATCTCGTTGATCACTCAGTCAACACTTTAGCAGTACCAACACAATTACACCCACTTGAGCATAGACAATTTACTTTTCAAAAAAGTAAGGTACTGCCTCTGGATCGATTTGTCTGATGCCCGTAACTGCTACAGATTTACTACCTACTTCACAATGCTATTGTCTCGATTTGTCTTTTCAGCAGTGATCATAAACCGGTTCATTTAATAATTTCAGGGCAATTCATGTACGTAACAGCGAACAGAAAGACAACGGGCACCACCAGTTTAGAAAAATGTCAATGCACGTGAGTTTACTACCGTTCTTGTACTGCGTACAAGCCTCCGATCCAAACACGTTAATCTGCAAATAATTCTACTGACTGGAGATCACTTCGCACTCACTAGCCATCTTCAAGAGCAGCTTGCAGTCACTTGACATTCCGAATAGCCTGTTCCTTATTTCAAATTAGGTTTCACCTAGTTCTTATGTGAACGTAGTTGACGAGTTGATGGTTACTTATGTTTCAATGAATATATCTTCACGTTGAACGCAAAATCTTGAGAAAGCGATCTTCGAAACAATAGTATCCAACCTAAAAAAGATCATCAGGAATAATCTTAATACCCAGAGACGAAGATGGATATATTTTTCCATCCAAGGCGTCTGCTAGATACCTCGCTAAAGGACGACAATAAAAAGAAAAATGCATGAGTTTTTGCGCAGCACCTCAGGCGAAAAGGGTTAAAATGAAGCATGCCCCAAAAGATCACAATAGAGTCCGAATGAGAATGTTTACCTGAAAAGGTTCGACGACCTGAATTTCATTGCATATACCCCACCCAAATTAGGAATTACGTTCCAGGTTTGATTTTAAGAATAGCACATCACTCATGAAGGACATATGTCTAGATGCTTATGTCGAAGCTTTAAAAAAATACACCTTAAAAACCCATCACCTCATCACCATCATCATCATCACCATCGTCAGCTGTAATAACCGTGTACTCGTCGAACAGTGGTTGTGGCTGCCACTGTTCTGTTCCCCCAGGCGACCAGCATGTTTACATTTATGGAAGCAGCGGTGCTGCCTTCCCCCGAGGAAGGACTGGTTAGTAAAGGTCGGCCGCCAAAACTGCACACTCCGATCGCCCAATGGTTGACCGTGACCGCCGGTGCATTATCCAATACGGTCGAAATACTTTTGAAACCAAAGAGCCCGGTGCTGTTCAAAAGGCACCTGCTGTGCGCAGCCGTATCAGGAATGAGACAGTAATGCCTTATTACCTGCGCCCTCGGGTTAGGCCAACCCCCTGCAGCCTGTTGAGTCTTCGGCTCCGGCCAGGGTCCCCAAAGAAAACCCTACATTCTCCCACTGCCTCGTGGGTCAGACTTTTGAAAGCCATCACCGTAAGCGACAGACCGATCCGTATAATGATGCTTCAGAAGTATTCATTCGTAAACAAACCACGTGGATACTAAATACCGAGGCTCAGTCCACTTTTAGCGGTCAGGGTCAAACTTCACTTCGTATATTCAACCCTCAAAAAACTGGCCTCTGACAACGTCTAGTTACCGGTGTATTGTTTCGATCACCTGGCATGCGTAATGTATGCTGTTTTACAATCTACCATCATGTGTGCGACATATATCTGCTATGATAATAAACTATGATTTAGTATGGAACAGCTACAGATAATGCAGTGTGTCACGAAATATGACTAAGAATTGGTCACAAAATTACTGGATAAACCACGGTCTGCATCCCGGAGATGGTTTTCATACAAGGGTAGATGCTGTCCTATTATAACTAACCGGGCCAAACCCCTCATCCAGTCTCTGGCGAACAGAAGACTCCAAATTAGGATTTTCAATGAATACAATGTATCACCAGTTATCTCTTCGGTTCACAACAAACACACGTGCAGTAAGTGCAGTCGTGTGCAAGTCAGGCAGTGGCAGTTGAAAACTTGACACAGTCACACGGTAGACGATGATGAATTTTCCTTTTGCCTTATTTCCTGATTGCTCTCGGCTGAATACGCATGCGCTGGGAAACGTAAGCATGGCATACAGAGGGGGATGATGAACATTCAAAATCCGCGGCAGTGTAGTTGAGACAATCTTGATTAGATCTCCGGTTGTTTTGTTACTTATCCAAGATGCGGAAGAAGAAGTTGACCTGGAATAGAGAAAAAGGAATTTTGTCCTCAACAAGTGTGTCTGTGTTTGTTAACTGCCAAAAAGCTAGTCTGTCACATAAATCGAAAGGAGGTAGAATCGTAGCTAGCATAAAGCACTCGTTGACTTGAAATATATTTTCATGCGATTTGTGGTAAGACGCATGTGCGTTTTCTGTCAGACAGTATCTACTTAGGCACAAAGTCGCTGGTTACAAGTCAACATTTGCTGTAAATGGAGGCACAGTCCCACTGGTGGGGCTAGTGTTTATGAGGGTGAAAAGCGTCCTGGTCCAGAGCAACACCATACACATTCTCACGTCAGTTTCGCAGAGGATAGCTCTCGTTTTATCTACAGAATTACATACTCACTCAGCTACACGTGCTGCAGCCTAAGAAGCAGTCATTGGAAACCACGTGTTGCGTCCTTGCGAACAACTGTTAGTATTTCAGGCATCCTGACAAACAAAGTAATATGAGGAACAATCTGCCTGGAAGTTTCAGGCTTCCCAATAAAACAGCAGAGAATATTACAAATCCCTTCTTACATCTTAGAATGTTAGTTTTTATTGCCCTTCAAGACGCTCTTGCCCACGTTCCTACTGTACAGTATTGGTCCTCACCAAAGGCGATTTTAAAATTCACACAAGCATCACCGCCCAAATGGTTTCATAAAACATCGAATAGGAAAAAAACCCTAAATGTTGTTTAACACAAAATGAATTCCTGTTGCTTACTTCCAGCTCTGCATCCTCCGGCAGGTCGGTGCAATGCACAGCGTTACGAATTTTGTCTATCCCAAACTTTGCTCGTAGTGTTTGTGGTCGAAGGAATTTGGCGATTTCCTGTTAGACATTTTGGAACACGATGAAAGAAACAAAACCACACGTTATTTTTTTATACAAAACTTATTTCTGGTGTTTTTTTATATCAGCCGAGAATAAACAAATACATAGCAGCTTTGTCGGCTAGTATTCATATGACATGCACTCCACCAACCCCATGAAAGTTGATATGTACATTTATTAGGGTAGTTTAAGATGGAAACCAGTGTGATCGCTAAAACTACGAACGCTTTTTGTGCGCTGCAGGAGGGGATCACTGTTCCTTTAGCTGCATTGATTGGGTGTGTTACTTGACAAGACCAAAAGCCACTGAAGTCAGCATGTGTTGTCCATTGGATATTTGAAAAACCGAAGCAACAATATGTTTTTACAGTCTTCCATCATTGGTGGTCCCTTTTTTCCTCTCCTTTTTTTAGTTTGGGGATTACAATTAGAAACTGATGTTTGCGATGTTGTTGCTATCATACCGACGTGGGGGGTTTGTGGAGTGGAAAGAAATATGTTAGAAGTCTTTTAACATGAAGTACCAAGCCCAAGTTCAATGGTGCTATTAAGGCCCATGTAGCAGAATGAAAGATCTTTTTATATCGGTCACCTATGTTCAGCAACAAAAACTCAAATGTCTGCGTAAATGGATAACATAAATGAGCACATACGACATGAAAAGCTGGCGAAATGTACCCTTCTGACGTTTCGGCAAATCATCATCTTCATCATCATCATCATCATCGTCAGCTGTAATAACTGCGTACTCGTCGTACAGTGGTTGTATCTGCCGCAGTTTCGTTCACCGATGATTTGGAGGGGGTAGGTAGCTGCGCATTGCAGGCGAGAGATGATAAATTGGTTCATAAATCCAGCACTATAAGTGGGCTGTCAACAAGGGGGGTGAAAAAGGAGCTATGCATCAAATGCAATAGCTTGGATGCACGAGCGCCATTGAGGTTGCGACTGGGCCATGTCTGACAATGTCTCGAGCCATTGATATGGCCCGTCTCGGGGTCCCCATCCACAAAGACGGCAGTGACCAGCGCATCTGAGTTTTCTGGTAATGTCTTCCATACTTCGCTTGGGTAAAACGCACTACCTTCAGCGATTAGTTAAGATATTCGAAGGAGGACAGCTTCAAAAAACTATAAATGGAGCTTAATCGTAGTCCGTTTCATTCATTTGAGATAGGTAACATCGTTTTGCTCATTAACTATAACCTATTGTAGTTTTAATAATCAGGCAAACTAACGTTTTTTGAGCGTTTTAAAACATAGTGGTGGCCTTCCCCCTGTTTTTAAGTGCGAACGTCAACAAATCTACTCGGTCTTTTAAAGTCAAGGTCAGTAGGAGCATTTTTAAATCCCAAGGGCTACAAACTGAAAGTTAATAAGCAACACAATTTTTTCGGCAAAACTGATTCTGAAAAAAGTGCCTACATTCTTGCTGGGTTTACCAATCTTCCATAGGCGGCCTCATTCATTACGCATCACAAGTATACAGGGACTTATTAATCGCACTAGTTTGGATGCTTCGTAATTTTCTCTCCAAACTCAGTCCCTATACAGGCCTCACAGCAAGACTTGAGTGCAGGTTGGGTCCCTTTGACATTAGTACTCTAATGCAACCATAAAATGGACACAGTACTACTACCTTGGAAAGGGACGTTTCTATCTCATTTTTATACCGCATTCCATGAAAATGACCACCAAAAAGATTACTCAGAACGACAAAACTGAATTCACAAAGCTTGGAGAAAAACCAGTTGAATCAAAGTTTTAGGGTTGGCAGTTTCGTACGTACCGGATCCACAGGCCCCACAAACTCTCGAAAAGTTTTTTGCACATCCACTCCTTCCTCCATTGTGGCGATTTCCAAAGCCACGCAAGGACCAGACGCGAGCTGATCGAGCATTTCTGGGTACTCGTGAGCGACTCCTTTATATACTTCCAGGAACTCGGCAGCATCCGCTTTGGACAGACGATACAAGCGAGCAGCACTGATGCAGAATCCGCGTTCCCTGATTGCAGTCCAGACGGAACCGATAAGGCCTGGGGGCACAGTGAATAAATGTTATCAAATAAAAATTGATCTTGGCTTCTGTAGCCTTCTGGCGAGTGATCGAACCAACCAGAAATAAAACCTTCCAGAGGTAGATCATTCAATGAAAGACTCCGTAGTAGCCTTCCCGGTCAGTCACGACCAATGACTGCGGGACACTGTCCGTAATCAAAAGTCAAATATCCCTTCCGTTCGATTACTTCCTTTGAGAAGGGATTCTTTGGGGGTGTTATGAAAGCAAGCGTTTCTCCATCGGGTTGAGCGGAGTAAAAAGCACAATGCCTGCTGGTTTGTTGTACCCGGACGCAAACGTACCTAAAGCATGTAAACACTCATCTGACAGTTTTCCCGGTATAAAACGGAAAATACTTGGTTTTGTACTCTGAGAAATTTCGCTGCCCTTGGATCTGGAAGGTTTTCACCGTCCAGCTTAAGGATTATTCTACGTCCAGGCTTCATAACGAAAATGGTTTCCTGATTTTCATGAAGGAAACTACTCAAAAGGTCGCTGGAAACTCTTCAAAATCCCACTACCGGTTTGGCCCTTCATAGGGATCATCAGGTAGGCGCAGTCCCCGAGTTTCCGTCAACCTCATGTTCTACTTGAACCCAAATTGGACTGTTTTCGAGAAATACACTCATTTGCAAATCAATTCGGTTCTCACGAGAGACTCAACTGAATCTGTCGTTTATGATATTCTACAACTGAATGTGCTGCACACAGGCCGCCTCATGACTCAGTCGGCACGATATTCGGGACATCACAATATATTTTCATTTTTACGTTATTTACCTGAGTAACTCTGATAGTTCAGCACCCGGTATAAAAGGCAGAGTAACGCGTCTTGTGTTCCTCGATGTTAGACTCCTCTCTTCCATGTCTCATCTCACAACACCAAAAGGACTATACATAGTTTTGTTTCTCGTCATGGGCACACCCAAACTTGAGTCCTCCAATCAGCGTAAAGACGCAGTTATTAGGACGATTGGTTGTGGCAGCCACGTTCTCGGAGCCTATACCCACTTGACAATTGCCCTGAATGAAGCTGAAATCTTTTCATTCAAACAATCTTTGACGCCCACTTAAACAGAGTTCCAAAACCATCGTTAACCAGCATCTCCTTTTATTGCTACCGTTCTGTGATTGCCGAGTCCTCGTCGTTTGAATCTTAGAGATCCCCCTGGATGACTCTGGTTGGATCTTTACAGTAAATTTGCCCTGTGTGGAGTTCCACGCCAGCAAAATAAAACCTTTTTCTAGTCCCCAGATTCTAGTCATATTCTTGTTCACGTTCCCCGATTGAGTGCATTCGTCCTCTATGGACTTAGAATACATCAGTCATTCTACGACGTCTTCGCAACAAAATCAGTAGCTTTTTGTTCGGAAGACGGAATAGCTGAAAAAGTCGAGAGGTGGCTTTTTCTGTCCTGTGAAGGCGTTAGAATGATCTTCATCCGATGGCTAACACCCACAGCACACTAGTTGCAAAATGTAAGCGTTTAAGACCCAAGCAACTGAGTTAACGGATTCCCGCAAAAAGGAATGGAGAAGCACGGACTAAGTGCCAACTAAGTCAGCAGAAAAAACACATCAAGTTGATGAAGGTTTCGCGAAAGATAATTGTATAATGTCATCAGTATACCCAAGGACCTCTGAATGGTCCTATAATACTGACGCGCGAACCCGTAACCCCTTGGTCTCACATATCAGCCAATCCACATTTCTGGGATTGTCTTCCGATAGGCACTAGGCCAGACTAAAAATCGGCCAGTAGGGTATCGGTGAAAACATGGGAGGTGGTATATTGTTCTCTCCAAGCGTACTTCGTGCAGAACAAACTAAGAACCAATAAATGGAAGAAGGGGAAATAACGGTCACCAAGTTAAAAATATTTGTTTAGTTTGTTCGCAATGTCCTGAGGTAACTTCCGGTTATATCCAGCTTTAGTCTCATGTGGCAGAAAAACTGTATTCGACAGTAGCTCACAGAATAACCTGGTGTTAACCAGAAATTCAAATGCGTTTATCATGTCCCTTCCGAATAGATAAAATAATCTGCACCAGAATAACGGAAAGTGGCTGCCTTCCGAACGACGCTTGTGAAAAAGACGTATTTTTTATTCAAGTGAGATGATCGAAAATTGATAAAACTATGTTCATCGCCTAGTTTCCATAATTTTTTACTAATCAAGTTTAATGTACCATTTGCCGTCTTTTTTGCTAAAAATGGATGTTAGTTTCATTTCTTATTTTCGAAAAGTGGAAACTAAAGTAACCCAGTGTTCTTTGTGCTAAGTGGGTTGTAATATTCATGGAAGATAGTAATCAAAAATGAAACTGTCCATTTTTGCTACACAGAAGGCCTATGCAAAGCGTCTAGAACCTTCGTTTGTTCCAGTGTTTTTCATGGGCGAGGCCATCAAGTTCCACATAACCGCTTACCTGTCTACGAACTCCAAAAAAGCTATTCGCCCTAACGGTTTCTGATTCTAAAGAGACTATGAACTTGGTCAGTGAAGCAGAGTGCAGTTAAACACGCTCGTTGCCTTTGACTGGGAGGTTTATTACCCGGCTACTTTTTACCCCTCAGTAGTACATGTACAGTTTCAAAATTGTGCACAGTTTATATCGAACGCGTCAGTGGCAGGGCTATTCCGCCTAGTTTCACTCGAATAGCTCAACCTAATGTTTATATCCCACCTCACAATTTATTAGAAGTTTAAACTGGTGCATATCTCAAACATTTACGGAGGTACTGTTGATCGTGTGAAAGTTGATCCGTTTACCGAGCATGAAAGTTTTCTAGCAAGCAAGCCATGCACGTTTATTGAAGCAATTGGTGAATTTCAGCTCACGGGAGAGATTTAAATTAGAACGGTAGCTATTTCACAAGTATAGTTATCAATATCATCATCATGATACGGCTTTGCTGCCGTACATCTATGCATTATTTGAAAGCCTTATTGTATAGAAAAGGATAAAAGTGGACAGGGAAGCTTCATCTAAGTACATCCAGACACTCAATCAAGCAATTAAGATAGAAATTGAGGACAAGAATGCCATCCGCATCTTTGAGTGTCTTCAAAAAGGCACATTGGGGAACATGTGGCCCTCATTTTGGAAAGGGTGTAGCACCACACAGTGCATCCACACATTGGATCCACCCAGTGTTTCCAAGGATTTTCGTAGTCAACACATAGCTAATTTCATAGTTATTGCCAGTTAATCACCCTTCTTTTTTGAAGGCTACTTGGACTTTGATGAATCGTCAAAAATTGAAAAATTATCAGTGGGCACTCGGGTGATACTCACCGCACATACGTTTACGCTGCGCTTCTCTTTATTTAGGATTGGAGGCATACAAATACGGGAGTACGAACTGCCTCGTATTTCGTCATTTTGTGAGAGGTTTCGTAGGTACCGGGGCTTGTTATGGAATCCAAAATTGTCGCGCGTGATTTTTAAACAAAAAGTGCCTACTAATAGTGAGAAAGTGTCAGAATATATTCCTTCATTGTGCACATGGAAACATAATTTTGCAGCTGAGATAAAACACTGAACTTGCGTGAATAAACGGTTAAATGTTGACTGTCGGAAAGTTGCCGTCTTTGAGATATTCTGCATTCCCAATCCATCATCCAATTATCGCTTATAAGGCTCATAAAAGGAGAAGCTGACCCGGATAAATACATAGTATACTTTGTTTACAAAAGAACCAGTTGTTAGCAGCAGGTGCCTACTTGTCACTGAAGTGTCCCTACCCTTGGCATAAAATGTGGGTTAGGAGACATTTTCGGATTACTTCCGAGAAGTTACCTGTTCATCGGACACAGCCAATGCATTTATCAGAGTCATATAACAAGGTGGCTACTTGCAGGAGGACAGGATTCACTGTATGGAGCATAAACCCGGTAATAGTCGAGGAATCACTTGGTAGCAGATTTGACATCAACTGGGTCCATATTTCTAAATGACACGCAAAGGTTGCCGTCACAAGGCATACATTAACCGGACGCGTAATAATTTATGTCAAATAACCTGTTGAAACTTACCATCAGACACAGCGTGTGGCTTAATTATTGCCAAAGTGGTTCCTTTCAGGCGGGGAGAGCCTCTGAACCGTGGACCACCAGGATTGCCAAAAATCATTTCGGCCTGAGTGGAGGAACTTTCTGGGTCTGTTGCGAATACCAACAAATCTTTGCTAGAAACCAAATTCGTTCCCTTTTCAGGTCCACTCGGGCCACCCACAAGCTCGCGCATTGCAGCACATGCGTTGTTTCCCATTAACTCAACAGCGACGATGTTCGTCTCGGCAAGTTCAGTAAGAAAGTGCCTGATGGAAAGCAGACGGATATAAAATAAAACGTCTTCCCAAAACGTAATGGAACAAATCGTTTTAGGCATATGGGAAGATCGAAAATCACCTGATTTTAGCGAAAGATCCATCATTTCTGCGTAACGCTTAGATGAAAGGTACGTATAATTTTCAAAGAGTTTAAAAAAACGAATCAATTTCTTCACCATGGTACACCCAAAGCCACTCTCATAAAGAAACCTGTCTAAAACAAACAACCCAGAATTTTTCGCTGCAATCGATCTTAACATAATATGCTTCCGGTACCCAAATTATTATTTGATCTACGCAGGAGGATAAAAGAATATCAAGGCTGCACACCGCTTATTGGTGTGTACTAGTATACACTTATACTGGATAAAGATTTCACCCCCCGTCTGTTGTCATTCTACCATCTTTTCTGAAAACCAGAAATTCCCGTCAAAATGTTTACAAGGCCACTTAATTCACTTTTTCATTTGTCAAAGATTGTTCCAGTGTCAGCTGAATATCTTGCAGAGTGGTTTTACAAAAAGTAATAATATTCGCAAGGACCTCAGAGTTATGGACTTGTTCCCTCTCGTATTTGTAAGAAATATCCCATTAATTTGATTTCATTTTCAGGCCTCTACACACTTTGTTACAGTAAGTAACTCACCCCCTAAAGTTTGACCGAAACCAGTTTGTCCAGAGTTTATCAACCAACCGTTTCCGGTGGTGTTTCCAAATAACCAACTCAACTTTGGTAGTAAGGTGCAATAATGCTGAGAAACTGATGAATGTGCACTCCGTTGCCTGTAAGCGCTCAGCGTTTGGCCATATATTCCGCAGTCAAATGTGGTGGTCTTCAAATCGGCATTCATAAGATGCGTCAGTCCATAAGTGTGACAGTTGCTTGGATAAAGGGCAATACTCTGACGCGAATATAAAGCTGTGTTATCTACAGTAAGGATAGAGTAGAGGAAAGAAGGGATACTGTGGCTTGAGTCAATTTTTTCAGTCAACCAGGAACCTTCAAATGTTCGAGTAGTATGCTCTATCATGGCACCTAACTTGGCCTGTATGCATTCCGTCGAAACCTTAGTGCCGTAACAGAAAAAGAAGAAACATCTCTGGCTAGGCCCATCTAGTGCGTGCCTATAGGTGGCAATGACGGAGAACTATTGCAATAATTATCTATGATGTGTTAACGTGGCTTTTGAACATAGGAAATTGGTCGTAACATCACCAACAGATCCATCATACTACCATAAAATGACCGCTCACCTATATCACTGAAAGTCTTGGTTAGTTAAACTAGGAAATCCTCTTAGGATTTCGCCTACGTGATTTTTTTGTAAGAGTCTGTTACGGTTCTGTCACGCAGCGAGCAAACAATATGATAATGCGGATTGTGGCAATACTCTATCCCCAGCTATGTTGCTTGATCCAGACTCCTAGCACGGCGAATAGTAAGAAGACGAAAACCTCGGACACAAACTTTAATAATCCAACAACACACGATCAGCAGGCGATGCCCGGAGCTTCTGAACCCAAGTCAGTGGAAAGATGGTATCCTGTACGTGGTCGGATTTAAATTTCCTTTGAGTATCAATAGGCCATTGATTTTTCATATTTTGACCTTGAATATGCCGGGAGTTCGCTAGCACGCATAAAAACACAGCGTTTTCTGGGGGATATCGACATCCCCAACAGCTCTCCTTGTGAAAAGTCAGTAACGTACTCGACGGGGGTCGAGTACGCGTGGTTATCGAAGCATTTGCAATGACTAGATTTAAAAAGCGCCCGATGTAATGGATCCAAAAAATGGTGAGATGACAAGTTCACAAACCTGAGTAAGGTATTGCTGGGGAATAGGGAGTCATTGAAAGAAGCTTGTAGATAATTCAAAGTATGGAAACTGAGTTATCGTTCCAAATATATAGTGCAAGACAAAAGAGAATCATCATTGTAACGCGACATTCAAACGGATAGGGAGAAGAATAGCTAAAGATTACACGATAAACTTCAAATGCTTTTGCTGATTCGCAGACTAGTATGTACACACTTGGCGTCCTTTAATGAACTAACGCTGTGACAAGGTTTGACCTATAAATATCAGGGACTGTCTTTGAACAAGACTATACCCCGCTACCTTTAAAAATCAGAAAACAAGAGAGGAACGCACTTGGATGATTTAGTGGACTAGAGTAAAGAAATACTCAAAATACACATGGGTCTAAAAAATAAGTATCACACAATATTGAAAATGGTCGTAGAGCCTGTAACAATATCACCAATTGCATTGTCCAGTCAAATACTAGCAAAACAAACAGGAGGAAACTAGTAGAAAATGATGGTTGTAGTTACTGTTGACGCAAGGGAGACCAGTGAAACAGGGACTAGTAAGATTGACCACAGCATCACCTTGCAGAAGCATATGAAAACTTCTACGTGCTAGTAATATGCCCTGTCGTAGATTTCCACGATTATGCCAAGGGAAGGTGGCGTCTCACTTATACCATTGGACCTTATGGCCTTATTTTCAGGCGCCCGGGTTTGAGCTATATCTTTTGACGTTAAAAGCTATGCCAAATTTTCAGTACTCATTCAAACCCTATAACTTTTCTGTAAGAACCAAATTAACCACTGATAAACAAGGACTGAATAGCCTACGCAGGAGGTTACACGAGCATAAACTTTTGTTACATGTAACCCATAAATTAGCGGGTCCATAATATTTACTCAACTATTTACCAAACAATGAGTCAGTGACGTGGTAAGCACGAATGAAGCGACTTCAGACAGGTTTTGTTATAACAGCAAGAAAAGCGTTTATATTACGGGAAGGCTTGAGGCTTCTCAGCCAATCTATGCGCAACACGTGGAAAGCTTTAAACAGCCATCAGAAATTTGCTTGGAATTTTCGTCAATACAACGCTTACTAGACTCAAAGTTCTCAAATCCGTGACCTTCCGGTAAGTAGTTGGTGTTCAAGCTTTTCTTCTACAAGTGTATCATCACCAAAAAAAATGGTTAGCTCTCAAAGTGACAGGCTGTATCACTACTCGCCCTTCATTTAGATACCATAGTATCTAGTCATCGACTGATTGGCTTTCTGTGTAATGAAGTTTTCTGATGGAATGTCCACCGATATTGTTAATTACGGTTCAACTATCAGAGCGTGATTCTCAGTGGAGCTATTGTTCTCTAAGAGAGTCCAACCTATGCTAAACGGCCAAGGTGCTTCATTTGTATTATCCAGGGCGCCAATATAAAGATCATCAGAATGTGTTCTCTTTATTCCCAGATGATTGACATGAGACACATCTTACGGCTGGTTTGCAGAGAAATCTCGACTAAAAGCTAATAAACGGTGGTAACGAATAAGGCGTTTGAGGCTTCGGTTATGTCTAAGGAATTGTATTACAGCTGTAAGCCTAAATTTTTTTTAGTGCACGGCACAATTTTCAGGTATTATTTTAGGTGCCAAGAACAGGCCTAGGTCCCGTACTTTATAAATTGGAGGCCCAGTCTAGCTTGTTATAGCACATGTACACAAGACAGGTATTGTGCCTTTGAGTGTTAGCATATAATCAATGAGTAATGTTTCGCGACTCATCCATTCCAAAAAATGAAGCGACCCTAGAGGAGGCATACACTATGGTAAGTGTTCTTCTTGAGTTGATTCTGGAGGCGTTTTGGGGATAGAATGGACGATTTGGCGGAAAAAGCACAGAAACTTCTCCACTTAATAGCGACGCTAACAAAAGATTAACGTTGGTTTCCCTAAGATCTGGATGAGCCTGGGATGCTTTCCTGAAAAAGATAATTGGAAGTTCATTGTAGGAACTCCGCAAGAAAAAGGCGTACAATTTATGAGATATTTTATGCACATTATGATTACCATTTCAAATTAGAACTAAGATGGAATTTGCGGCTCCCAATAGTCCTTGGGTTCTGGGTCGTTTACTGCTATACCCAGATTCACTCAATCCTAGGCACTACCTAGAAAATAATAACGAAGCACAGGTGTTTCTTGCCGGAATCACTGCTTTCGTGCAAGTTTACATTTAGTATTCTGCATCTGAAAAATTCACGGTAGCAGATGACAAGCCTGATACACTCATTTTTTTGACCGACGAACCGCGAAAAGTATCAGCAAATGTGCAACCTTTTGACCACCATAGGAATAAAACCAAAACTAATACCCGGATGGGTCTAGCAACTTAGTTAATTCAGTGGTTTTAAAAGGCAATTATTCTGTGTTTTCCCAACACGGTGGTTGACTGCTCGGAACAAAGGTTGATATGATATTTTTACTTTTTTCCATGATCGAGAAGTTGGTTTTGGTGAAGACAATCCGCCTTTTAGTTGCGGCTGAGAATGCCAAGTGCATCTATCAATTACTCTTCTTCAAATCATTCCAACCTTATTTCAAACAATGTATTGGAAAGCAGGTGACAGACTGCACACGAAGTTTAGACAGTTATGCCAATCACTACGACAGGATCCATGTGCAGTGGTTGTAAACTACTGTTTCTTCTCCATTCTAATTTTACGAATTTTTAATAAAAGAAAATACAGCACATTTCGCGCTTATGGACTTTACTCGTTTTCTTTGAGCGGATGTTTTTGTAAATTTGCTGGTTGGGCAATACTGGCTATCAGTAATCTTTCATGTGGACAAGAGTTTGGCTGTATATATTACTGATCTCTTCACAGCAGTGGACTAATATTACACCTACGAGAAATTTGAATGTCCATTGACTAGGACTTTTACTCTGTGGTGTGATGATTCTGCGGAATACGAACCTGTGTGTC
This sequence comes from Opisthorchis viverrini, assembly GCF_000715545.1. Classification (NCBI taxonomy): domain Eukaryota; kingdom Metazoa; phylum Platyhelminthes; class Trematoda; order Opisthorchiida; family Opisthorchiidae; genus Opisthorchis; species Opisthorchis viverrini. Next base: position 1,247,766 of record NW_008751787.1, read on the forward strand.
AATACTTCCTTGAAGTGTTCTCCCCTTGATTTCTTTCTGACTGTCATTGTTAGTTCGCTATATTCATTTGAGACTCCTAATTTCTGTTAACCACTAAACATGCCTAATGTTGAAAGGAACTCCCACGCAAACTGCATTAGTCAATCTCTCTTTGTAGGAAGTAGGAAGTAATAATTTGTAAGCCCTACACTTCTCGGATGATAAACTTGGATCCATTTTTTTCCTGGGTTCTGCCGTTCCTTAAACGCAATCTGCGGCAGGTGTGAAAACAATTTTACTCCCCGTGCAACCACTTTCTATCTGAATATCTGAAACGCAACTGAAGCTTGTAACCCAAGCCGATGCAGCACTACTATTCCATCTGAAATAATTCCTTAGATGGGCATAGAGTGTATACAATCACCATGACTTTGACAGATATTGGTGTTTGTTTCGCCATACATTCGAATCTCCGGGATAAAATGTCCAAGTTACAACTATTGTCAAATTTAAGCGAATTAACCCAAGCATGGTAGCTTACTTACGGTAATTTGGTGTAGTCCACATTATTGCCAATGAGTGCTGTTGTCTCATCCGATGTGGGACAGAAAATCTTGAGATTGACTATGCGAAATCCTTTTCCTTCCAAGTCAGATATAATCTCCCCGGCTCTGCACACCGAATCTGGACGAATAAAAGCTACGCACCTATCCAAACTGGATTAGAACATTAATATACATGATGTACCTTTCAGAGCTGTGGCATAGAGCTTTGCGCGTAAAACTATCAGCAAAGTCAACCACCCTCAAAGTTCTAGATAGAACAGTAACACAGCCTCCTAGGTACAGATCCGACAGCTTGATGTTCTCCATCTTGGTTGGTTTCAAAAACAGCCTGTTAAGCCGTTGATCATGCTAAACTCCATGAGTGAATTAGTCTGTGCAATTTTGAGCGGATACCATTTCGATTGCATTACTTCCGGAATGATATAAAAGGATATATTTTTTAATAGTAGTTGAATACGGATCATAGTACTCCACGATAAAGGAGTATGTTGGCCCTTTCCCTTCCTAGTGTTCAAAAATATTAGACGAATTGGAACGGACCATTATTGTTCAATATTTGAATTACCGCTTAGGAATGACGCACCGCGGTCTCCATGGGCTGGATTAGATTCAAGTCAAAAAAATTCTATATACCCTCGGTCTGCACTGAAAATTCATTGGTTAGTTGGTCGCTCCAATACATGGGCAGATACATTAGAAGACAAATCTAGTTTCTTCACCTTTATTCCAGCAGGAGGCTAGGTTCGCTATCCTGATCAAAGTTCACATATGTAATTTAGAAGAAAATTTAAAAGAATAAACGGGATTATTGATACGTGGGATAATGGGATTAGTCAAAAACCAAGGTGATTTTTACGAAGGGTCAATGGAACGTCAATTCTAAACAAGTTTGCAGCACAGTTAGAACGCCCCGTTAGAATATTTTTGTAATCCCTCCTTGGAAGTTGTATACAGTGGAAATAAGCAATGTGGAATCAAGTTGAAAGGCGGATGGTGGATGGTGGATAAAATGCATGAAGCTAAAAGTCGAGATGTCGCTTCATTTAGGTAGTTGGTATGGACGACAATATGTCTGTTCTTAACTGGTTATGGGTTTGATATCACCATCCTTAGGACTGACAAAGATAGTCAACCTGGCCACATCCGTTTTGCCAGGCATTAGCGTATGGACTTCTTCGAGAAGTTTCGTGACATTTTGAACGTTGGTGCTACACGCAGGTGTTAGGAAACAGTTTGCTTGGCCGTAACCTCCGAGTCTAGGTGCAAGTGGCATACGCTTTTGGAAGCACAAGCCTTGGGCATGGTCGGTCAAACATGCGCCACTTCATACACAGCGAACGATTCGCTTCGTTCATTTCAGTAACTAATGAGGAGAAGTCATGACGTAAAGAATTCCGTAACGGATTAATTTTTCGTGCATGGGTCCAGGGCGCGTGGCCATTAGGTGCGACGCTACTTAGCATTTTCATTTGATGAAGGCAGCGACAAAACAGGAAATCACCAAACTTCGTGGGGACTGTTTTCATCAGACAAAATTGTAGGTCCGTGGATATTGATGCTTTTGATATTTCTCGTTATTAGCCCGATACATTACGCTGAAGCAACAGACGGAAAATTACTTGCACGAGTGCTGCGGACATTCCCGAAGTTCTTCTAAAAAATGGTAGGATAGTAAAAACCGTTCTGCAAATTGTTTAACGACTGCGCCTCTCAATCTGAAAAAAAGCACAAATCTTTTGTTGACAAATTAACATTGCACTGCCGCTGAGCACATCCATCAGCTCAATGGTGGGTGGAAGCTCATGCGCCCCCAAGGATGCATAGCACATATGTCGGTAAGAAACGTATGTAACAAGCGCATGTAGAAGTGGAAAAGTGATACGAGAATATATATATATATATATATATATATATATATATATATATATATATATATATATATATATATATATATATATATATATATATATATATATATATATATATATATATATATATATATATATATATATATATATATATATATATATATATATATATATATATATATATATATATATATATATATATATATATATATATATATATATATATATATATATATATATATATATATATATATATATATATATATATATATATATATATATATATATATATATATATATATATATATATATATATATATATATATATATATATATATATATATATATATATATATATATATATATATATATATATATATATATATATATATATATATATATATATATATATATATATATATATATATATATATATATATATATATATATATATATATATATATATATATATATATATATATATATATATATATATATATATATATATATATATATATATATATATATATATATATATATATATATATATATATATATATATATATATATATATATATATATATATATATATATATATATATATATATATATATATATATATATATATATATATATATATATATATATATATATATATATATATATATATATATATATATATATATATATATATATATATAT
>NW_008751787.1:1252500-1256846 GCF_000715545.1 Opisthorchis viverrini
CAATACATGGGCAGATACATTAGAAGACAAATCTAGTTTCTTCACCTTTATTCTTCTTTGTATCTTTCCCTTTACCACCGTTTTCAGCAGGAGGCTAGGTTCGCTATCCTGATCAAAGTTCACATATGTAATTTAGAAGAAAATTTAAAAGAATAAACGGGATTATTGATACGTGGGATAATGGGATTAGTCAAAAACCAAGGTGATTTTTACGAAGGGTCAATGGAACGTGAATTCTAAACAAGTTTGCAGCACAGTTAGAACGCCCCGTTAGAATATTTTTGTAATCCCTCCTTGGAAGTTGTATACAGTGGAAATAAGCAATGTGGAATCAAGTTGAAAGGCGGATGGTGGATGGTGGATAAAATGCATGAAGCTAAAAGTCGAGATGTCGCTTCATTTAGGCAGTTGGTATGGACGACAATATGTCTGTTCTTAACTGGTTATGGGTTTGATATCACCATCCTTAGGACTGACAAAGATAGTCAACCTGGCCACATCCGTTTTGCCAGGCATTAGCGTATGGACTTCTTCGAGAAGTTTCGTGACATTTTGAACGTTGGTGCTACACGCAGGTGTTAGGAAACAGTTTGCTTGGCCGTAACCTCCGAGTCTAGGTGCAAGTGGCATACGCTTTTGGAAGCACAAGCCTTGGGCATGGTCGGTCAAACATGCGCCACTTCATACACAGCGAACGATTCGCTTCGTTCATTTCAGTAACTAATGAGGAGAAGTCATGACGTAAAGAATTCCGTAACGGATTAATTTTTCGTGCATGGGTCCAGGGCGCGTGGCCATTAGGTGCGACGCTACTTAGCATTTTCATTTGATGAAGGCAGCGACAAAACAGGAAATCACCAAACTTCGTGGGGACTGTTTTCATCAGACAAAATTGTAGGTCCGTGGATATTGATGCTTTTGATATTTCTCGTTATTAGCCCGATACATTACGCTGAAGCAGCAGACGGAAAATTACTTGCACGAGTGCTGCGGACATTCCCGAAGTTCTTCTAAAAAATGGTAGGATAGTAAAAACCGTTCTGCAAATTGTTTAACGACTGCGCCTCTCAATCTGAAAAAAAGCACAAATCTTTTGTTGACAAATTAACATTGCACTGCCGCTGAGCACATCCATCAGCTCAATGGTGGGTGGAAGCTCATGCGCCCCCAAGGATGCATAGCACATATGTCGGTAAGAAACGTATGTAACAAGCGCATGTAGAAGTGGAAAAGTGATGCGAGAATACAAATATATATATATGTATATATGTTAACCATCCCTCCCCTCAAGTGAGGATGTCGATCTAAAGCACACCGACAACAACGGATTTCAAAACGATAAGGAATGAATGGAATTTCAGAGAGACAAGGGCATAACCACTACATCCCTCAAGTGAGGATGTCGATCTAAAGCACACCGACAACAACGGATTTCAAAACGATAAGGAATGAATGGAATTTCAGAGATAGTAGACAAGGGCTGTGAAACGGCAGAAAGTTGCCGTTTGAGCAATAATAGCGCCTTAGAAGAAGAAAATGAGCCACGGCCACTGAGCCGCTGCCGCCAGCTAGTGGTGAATTACCGAAAATCCACTGACGCGAGTAATGAATACAAGTACTAAAGGAACTGGAATTACTTTGTTCGCATGAAGCTGTTCATATTCATTTACTGAAGCAAGATAGAGAGAGTAAATGTGTTGTGCTTGATTGACATGGTGAAACTTAGGGGCAACCGCAAGTACGAGGTTAGTTATGACAGCTCCGCTCGGGCTTCCCCCATTGTCCTTGCAAAGAAAAAGGACGGGAATTCGCGCACTGGCCTTGATTATCGGAGATTAAATGATATCATTGCGCGCGATTCTTTTCCCCTACCACAAGTGGACACCACAGTGGATGATGTGGCAAGGGCAAAGCGGTTCTCAACATTATACTTGGTTTCAGGTTACTGGCAAGTGAAGTCGCACCCCAAGACCGACCGAAAACAGCCTTTATAATTCCAAATGGACTTTATGAGCTCGAAACAATGCCATTAAGACTTGCGAACGCACCAGCAAAATTTCGCCAGCTTATGCGGACGGCACTGGCAGGGCTGATCCCTAGATATTGCTTGATCTACCTAGACGACATCACTGTTCGCGGCCGGACGACGAACGAACACAACAACCAGATGCGAGAAGTTATATGTCGCCCCAAGGGAGCTGACCTAGCCAGCCGCGTGGATAAATGAAAGTTCCTACAACGTGAAGTATTGATTTTGTGCCATATTCTGTCTTCCAATGGGGTCCAAACGGACCAGGATAAGACCAGACACATTGCTGAGTGTCCGACACGGACGAAACTCCATGGGTTACTTAGTTTTCTCGGTCTGGCATGGTACAACCGGAGGTTTATCAAAGGATTTGCCACCGCCAGTGCACCACTCCACGGGCTTGCCAAAAAAAGACCGGAAAATTTCGTGGGCCATAGAGTGTGATGAAGCCTTCAACCGCCTCAAACAAGCACTAACATCCCCACCTACTTTAGCATACCTGGACTTCTCACCTGGTGCAGGAAAGTTTGTTTTGGATACCGATGCTAGCGAATTGACGATTCGTGCCGAACTGTCCCAACGTGTTGGTTACCGAGACGTCGTTATCGCATATGGTAGCCTCGTCCTAGATAAACGTGAATGTAACCACTGTATCATCCGACGTGAAATGATTGCTCTGGTGTACTTTCTTCATCACTTCCGACCCCACTTGCTTGGCAGGCACTTCTCTGTTCAGACGGATCATCATTCATTACAATGGCCGCAGAGCTTCCGCGACCCCCATGGTCAGGTTGCTCGCCGACAAGAGCGGCTTCAAGAGTATAATTTCTCTAGTATCTATCACCCGGGCGCTAAACATTCGAACGCTGACGCCCTATCTCAAAGGCCGGCCCAAGACTTGTAGTCTGTTAATATATTACTCGCGCCTAACCAAATAAACTGGGGAGAAGAACACTCCAGGAACATGGCTGTTGGGGAGATTTACCACCCCCAGCTACAGAGTAACTCCAAACCTTCTGTGCGCCTGATGGCCTCGAGATCTCCGGCAGCACGGAGTCTGTGGTCAGAGTGGGGCAAACTACGGATTATATCCCGAGTGCTCCACCTCGTGGATAGTCGGGATGGCCAGCCTCATGTCGTTTTACCCCGTAGTTGCGTCCAACGGACCATCTCAGCGGTCCACCGAGATTTGGCACACGCTAGACAGAAGAAAACGGAAGCACACATTAGACGGCGTTATTGGTGGTTTCTGCTACACCACGACGCTGCGGAGTTTTGCCAGCACTGCTCCGTGTGTGCGACAACAAAGGTCTCTACTATAGCATCCAGAGCACCGCTCCAATTGATCTTTCGGACCACCGAGTGAGTGGTGATGTTATTAAATCCCTACCGTAGGCCAGAAAAGGTAGTCGTTTCATTGTCGTTATGGTGAGCTACTTAACTAAATGGTGTGAAGCTGTGCCAGTAAAGAAACAAGATGCCTATACGATCGTGTCAGTGGTAATTTCTGACTGGGTATCACGCTATTGGGAACCAGTCATTCTCCACTCTGATCAGGGCCCAACCTTTGAGAGCTACCTGCAACGGGAAATATGTGCATTCCGGGGAATCCATAAAACGAGGACAACACCGTATCATCCAGAGGGAAACGGTCTGGTGGGATGCACCAACAGGACCATAAAGAAAATATCAACCACCCTCGTGGATCGTTACGAAGGGGAAAGGTTGGACGAACAAATTCTGCTGTGCATGCTGGCCTACCAGGCGGCTACACACGAGTCGGCAGATTATGTACCGGCATTTTTACAGCTCGGCCACGACCTCCGAAAACCTTCAAACTCAGATACGCGTGTGATTCCTGCAGACCTAGTTGGCAGTAACGAATACGCCCGGTGACTCCGAGAGCGCCCGTTCGCGGCACCACAAATCACCCGTGAAAACATTGGACATGCACAGCAACACCATGAAACTGTGTACGACCGCAAATCACGCGGACCTCTGTATGAAGCAGGCGACTTTGTGCTCCTACACCGGCCAAAAGCACCACCGGGTGCGCCCACAAAATTCCATCGCATGTGGCAAGGACCTTGTTTTATCGTTATTAAGAGGCCAAACAACACCTATGCCATTCGTGACCCTTCTAAGCCATATACAGATGTACAGTGTGTACATTACAGTCAGCTAAATCCCTACCCTTTACATTGCCCTGACGCCCAGCCGTCTACCTCCTCTTATCTCCCCCCTGCAAGCCATACCGTTGAGACCATTTCGTCCGACACAAACACTCTTTCTGAGCACTGAGGAGAGTGCTCATGCT
>NW_008751787.1:1261720-1315767 GCF_000715545.1 Opisthorchis viverrini
GGAGGGAGGGGGTAGTTCAATGCAGTTGAAGCTTGACTGTTCCCACTTACATATGTTTAACACATGACCTTACGCGTGCACATCTCCCTCTATCTATGAGGACAGTGCTCATGCTCGGGAGGGGGTAGTTCAATGCAGTTGAAGCTTGACTGTCCCCACTTACATATGCTTAACACATGACCTTACGCGTGCACATCTCCCTCCCTCTATCTTGCTTACAGGTATCCCGGACGAGTCACCACGAGCGCCGGGCAGGAAGGAGTAGCCTGCTTGGACCCCCCTCCCCCGAGTGAACTTGACCTGTTTTTCTTTACTTCACGTGACCTGTACCCGTTGTTCTGGTTCCGGTTTCGGTATTGAATATACGTGTGTTCGCAACGCGGTCGTTCTGCTTTCCTATCCCGTGCGTCGTGCTTGCTGTAACTACAAATGCTTCTGTGTCCCAGTTAACCCGGTGTATCCGTTGTCTTACAGCGTACTGCGTCGACTCGCCCGCGCTACACCACAACTTGTTCGGTGATACTGGGTGATCACGCGTCTTGCGGCGTCATCCCCATTCTGATTGGCTGTAATCTATATGGCGGGAACATTCAAAAATGGTAACATGGCGAATTCGCAGTTTATGATTGACGCTCTTGAACGAAGCGTAGAATTATTATGTCGTTATCTGTTGAAAATTCAGATCGTTAACAAATTTTCAAATATAATGAATGCAGATAATATGCGAATTTGGTAGTTTACATAGCTTGGTTGTGACAAGTGTAATCGGCCATGTTGTCCCAAAATGTACCGGTATCTTTAAGGAACGATTATATTTGTGATTACAGATGGCAGCAAAAATCGAATAGTCGCAATAGCCCGCATTTAGCAGTCGACGCTGGTGTATTGACTGTTTGCACTCAGCGTCGCTCACTTGGTATGCAGCCGTTAGTCGTTCGATGAAAACGAATAGCCCGCGTGTTATTGTACATGTTACCGTAAACGAACACCTTTAAGGCCATGTATCATGCGAATTTCGTTCAGCAGCTACAGGAACCGATATTTTCGTTGGTCGCCCTTACTCTGGTTTCTGATAACGGAACTATCGGTTCATCCTTCGCAGCCAACAGATCAATGATAGCGCCTGCGATTTTGCCAGAGCTAGGAACCGATTTTCTATTTCTGTTAGTCCCCGCTTTAACGCTAAGAATTGAGTGGACATAAAGATAGGTCCTAACCATTTGAAAACTTTGAAGAATGAGAGGGATTTTTGAGATATGTGGTAATCAATGCCTGCTACTCTCGTTTGTGTATGTAAACATTGTTGTTGTGGAACTTTGCTAACTTAGTTTCCGCTGGGAAGCATTCTTTGCGGTTGTCGCCTACGTCAATCGGCCTGAACCACTACCTTCAGAGAATCGCCTCTCCCTCTTGCCTCCCAGGCGTGCTTTTTACGAGTGTGATGAGGATAGCTTGCACGCATTGGTGATTCTGCATGCCATACAGTTAACAGCCGACAAACTGCCGTCTACCGTGTACCTTCATCCTAGAATCTCCGGCTGGAATAACATTTGTGTAACGAATGTCCCAGCCACATGTAGGCTGCGGGACTCCTGCATGCATTATGAAACGTATGCTGTTAAAAGTATCCTACGTTATCCTAAAAGCGCTACGCTTCGGGACCACTTCAAGGTATAGACGAAACAGGAAAATCACACCCCCTTTTCTCACATACGCAAGCTTGTCTTAGACGCAAGGACTGGATGCCTTGGCTGCCGAGACGCTTGGGTTGTCGGGAAATATGAAGCAATTTATTGGGAACAGTTTTATTGTGACTGATTGCAAGCAATTTACCGAATCATCAAAAATGTGTCCCACAGTTGCACCTGGAAAATAAATGGGAAGAGAATTAGTGAAAGGCAATCTAATAAAATGGCCGGAGCCCCGTTTGCCCAGCCTGCGTGAAAGACGCCAGTATTCGCTGTGACCAGGCAAACAGAACTTCCTTATCCGAATGAGTCACTGTCTTAAGCTTATTAATCCCAGCTTTTAAGCTTTGTAATACACGGAAAGAACAAAAGTTTACAGCGGTGTCAGGCGTTGCCTACTTATTATTGCCTGTCACAATTGTCCGAACAACATTCACCAGGGACATCGCACAGAATGTTCCAGGGCAACATCATAACATTCCTGTGACTCGTTTTGGGTAAAGGAGTAAAGCACACCCCGGCCAACAGGATTAGAATCGATGATTACCACATGCCACAAGTGGTACCCACTTCTGTTACACTGATACGTTGTCTGCCCGGATTACATCACCGTTATTCGCAAACAAACCGCGCAGACGAACGGAAGTAAACAACTGAACATTCAAACTACCATCTTCCGCAGAGGAACCACACCCATGACAGAGGAAGTGCTCCAGCATCGTCGTGGATTATACCGCACTGGTCGCGTTCGGCACGCCTTGGGCACCCGAACTGCAAGCTGGACAAGCAAAGAATGACCATTTGTAGCTCCGCACTGGCTTCAATACCAAGCATACGGAGGAACTACACCCATGACAGAGGAAGTGCTCTATCATCGTCGTGGATGATACCGCACTGGTCGCGTTCGGCATGCCTTGGGCACCCGGACCGCAAGCGGGACAAGCAAAGAATGACCATTTGTAGCTCCGCACTGGCTTCAATACCATCCAAGCATACGGCCCCTGTGGCCTCGATACACAAGCAGCCCAGTCCAGACCGCAAGACGCTGACTTTGGTCACACTGGTATAGCACTGTTCTGCGTCGTCACTTAATATGGCGGCCCGAACCAACGCTCCGTCGTCGTTCAGCCACGCTCAGCGAACCTTTCTGACCATCCTCGCTCTGCACCCAATGTCCGACTGGTAATTATTGGCTCACGTGTTATCTCAGTGACTTGCCCTTTGTGGCCACTGTTTGGCGTTTGGCTTTTTGATTTGACTGAACAGCTCCGCTGGCATAGTTTTCTTCCAACCGGATAAAACACTTGACGGTTGGAATTATTTGGTAATGTGCTGGCAAAAATTATGACTGTTCAGTTGTCTGTAATCCTGCGGATCTGACAGCATGCACGAAGGTTAAGAACCTTGTATGATGGTCGAATACGCTTCGCGGGGATGGTCAACCCGTTGCGTTAGACCACGATGCGCTCGTATGCCCGCCATCCTCTGCTGACGCGGTGCCTTCGCCCATCTCCAGTTCTTCTGGTGCCAGCATCTAATTCAGATAATCTATGGAAAGGCGCCGTTGCTTCCTGCCTGTAGCTGCTAGTGTGATATTGTTCCGATTGTGTTATGTATCTGGTAATACTCCAAAATAAGGGTGACAAACAATTTAACAAATCTAACTAACAAATACATTGAGTCACCTGCCACGTTCTCGAAGCGAATCCCCGCGCAGAGCTGTCATAACTAACCCCGTACTTGCGGTTGCCCCTAAATTTCACCATGTCAATCAAGCACAACACATTTACTCTCTCGATCACGCTTCAGTAAATGAATATGAGCAGCTTCATACGAACAAAGTAATTCCAGTTCCCTCAGTACTTGTATTCATTACTCGCGTCAGTGGATTTTCGGTAATTCACCACTAGTTGCTAGAAGCTGGCGGCAGCAGCTCAGTGACCGTGGCTCATTTTCTTCCTCTACTAAGATAATATTATAGCTCAGACGGTAATTTTCTGCCGTTTTACAGCGCTTGTTTACTATTTCCGAAGCCCAGCTTCACCCTGACTAAGCTCCATGCCGACAAGTGCAAGTACTTCGTTGTAATCTATTGAACCATTCCTTGGACTTGAATATCGAGATATGTTGTTGCACATGCAGTTCGCCATGTCTTCAGACTCAGTGGTGTTTGTTGTGTTTACTCGGCTCTGCACACCGGCAACACTTCTTCAATCCAGGAGATCTTCATTCTGATCCTTCTACAACGATGAAACCACTGAATTTAGCCACTTTCGATCCTGAGGGGCAAATCAATACTTTCGAAAATACTGAAAATACTTTTGCTACCCTATCGCCCTCCCGAACGGCGTGCTTCACTCGTGCATTTCCATTTTTCCTGTGTCAGAACGAAACCCCGATAAATACTCGTTGACAGAAACAATTGCTTGTTTATGATGTTTTTTTTTACAATTTTCTTGCTGGATTGCGTGGCAGCCGTCGTCTTTTTCTGCAATACGCATTTTTATAATTTCACGAGCTTGCTAGTTCAAAAGTTCTTCCTCGTTTTGTTTGCCTTTTTAATTGGGGCGGCGTTGACCTTGAAATTCTAAGCACTGACAGGTATCATGAAGTTACATTGTGTAGGGAGTTTCTCCATCGGTTTCCTCTGAATCTACTGTCCCAGGTTACACCGAATTATTATGCAAAAACAAGAATCTGACCACAGGGTTTTCAGAAACTGGATACTGGAATTGAACAAACGGAATGGATACTTATCGCTGCTTGTTTGTTTGTGTGTGTGTGTGTGAAGCTGGCTCACAGGAAAGCTTAAGTGCGGTATTCAAATATTGGAGAAAATGGGTAAAAGTAGATTAGATAACTATTGGCTGTCAAAATTGCTTAAAAATCTAACCCTGGAAGTTGATGCTTTAATAAATGGTGAAAAAATGTGGTCGTGAATCCTGGAGAGCATTGTGTTATAGGTGTGCGTGGGATGTCCTCAGAGCGGGTGGTCTGCTTAAGGGAACAGCCGTAACCCCAGTGGTCTTTCGGGGCATGAAATCTTCCGAAACACTGCAAAGATCTTCTGGACTTGTGTTGCAGATTTTTTAGAATGTTTCCGCGACGTGTTACTCAGAGGACCATAAGATCGGTAAGAGTGGATAAAATGGACTAATGTCACGCAGAATGGAGAAGTTAGATTCATCCGGGTTGAGAGAAACTCTACGGACAATGTTGACCCGTGTGTGTCCCTTGGATGAGTGGTGGAGCATAACTAAGGTGAAAATATCACTGGAAAGCAAAACTCCAAATTTCCGGCGTTGGATAACCATAGGAAGAATGACCGTGTCGCTTTCTGTCGGAGAAAAAGAAAGAAGTTGGGGAATGTGTTCCGCACGGGGTTATGGTACGTTTCTGAAGGGCGAGAGTTTGTTCTAGCCCAGACATCGATGTTTTCTGTAACGTACGGGAATTGCTACACCATATCTTTGGGCTGTCTGCTTACAGTGGTTCTTCACAATCAGGCGGAATGAGAATGCCACACCGTCTGTCCATTGCCAGTGATATTATAATGTACACATAAATTTCTCCACAGTCAAATCATCGTGATTAGGGAGTGGATGTGGATGGGCCCCAAACTGCTTTCAAAGAAAAGTAAGCCGATGCGGTCAGCTGTATGCCTGTCTTTGTATTGCGGGGCTGTATCTGATCTGTAAAGTGCCAAAAGTAGCATATAGTTCACCGCCTGCCCAGACACATGCCAGGAGGGCTGAACGTAAACGGACCAAAGACGTCGAAATTCTTCGACAGGAAACGCTGGTGGGTTAGTGGTAAAAGTTTCCCAAAAACAGGACATCTAATCTTTTTAACAGTGATTTTCTCATGATTAACTGAGAAGTGAACTGTTATTTGGCGACCAAATACTCAGTCAAAACAGCGCCATTGTGCAGCACTGCTATAGAACCAACAATAGCGAAGCCAGAGCAAATACATGTGTGATCTGGTCAGAATGAATCAGATAAGATCAATTGGAAAAACTTGTGAAGTCTATCAGCAACCTGGACCGCATGCGAGCATCTGGCGTCCTGTACAACTAGATCCCATTAAGCAGCGACAAGACCGAATCAGGATATTCTATCTGATCAGGCGTCAACACTATGTGGTCTAACCTCATTACTATACTGCAGTCATTAGTTTAGGTGTACACACATTTGAGACAAAACCTTTTTTGTATAGATCCGTTCTTAAAAATGCGGAGGCTGCCAACCCCTTGCTGTAAATGGCCTTGTTGACTGAAAAGCGTAAAGTGATAAGTATACAAAGAATGGAAGGCTGATGTGTCAAATACCCGTGGTAAGAGACCACAAAACGCTCGTGTTTGCTAATGTAGAGAATTCTAATTAACCGTGATTTACACTGGCCAAAAGTTTGCTCTTAGAGTCATAACAATAACGATGGATGACATCGTGTTGAGCATTATCAAAGCATCGAAAATGAAAAATTGACAGAGCAGAAATTCATAGATATACGAGGAAATGGAGAAATTGTAAAAAAAATAAACAGGGTCCGGCTCACATACGGTCTTGCGAAAGTTGGCACGATCGAGACATTGCAATTTAAACAAGTTAGGCGTCGGGACATAAGCGATGGTGAGGCACAACTGACATGGATAAAGAGTGGCGAACAGTTGTGATTACGGAAATCACGGACTATAGAGTTATGGAAGCAGAATTACTGAGGTGTATGAAACGTGAGGCATGATAGTGGATTACACCGATTTGCAGGTTAATTAGGTTTTTTGGAAGACTCACCTGGATCATACCTGAACCTCGCGTCAATGATGTTCTTGATAGCTGTAAACTGGGAGTTTTGGTCACTTAAAGTACTGAGTGACTTTGAGTAGACCCTGGGGATAAAAGACAGCTTATACCCCCAGAAATATTTGAGAACAAGCAAACTTACATGTTTTAGGAGTGTCGGCAGCCTTCTATTGTGGTTATTTGGGCAGGTGGGTGTTGATATTTTGTTGAATCAGATGTTCCTTATGAAAAGTATAAGAGCTGATCGAGCCGAAACCTGTAGTTCGGGTCTGCGTTCGGCGGATCAGGACAGTATCTTTAGCACGGATGGCATTATGTGTACAAGTAATACATTTAGTCTTCTTGAGTCTAGTTAGGGCGCTGTGTGGTTGATAAGCAAAGTTGTTAGCTTCCAGACGAAGCAATGAGATAACCTCAGTTTAAGCAGGGACTCAAGAGGGAAAAGGAGTAAATGGCTTACTTACCCAATGAATAAGGATTATTCTGTGGCCTTGGATATCAGATAATCGAGAGTAGTTGCATTTAGTTGCCACTATAGCAATGCCACAGTATTTGGAAAACGGAACCCTGGGCGATGCTGAACCTGGGCCCTAAAACATTAGTAGTTTGGGGACGGTGAGAAAAGGTGATCGACAATCGCGGTGAGCTGACTCAGTCATAAGTGAATATGGGGAACATGAACTAATAAGCGATGCGTCCCGTGAGTGTAGGCTAGTTGCGTGGTCGTCAATGCTATGAAATGTGAGTGGTCGGAGGTAAACGCCGTGTTCGAGCATACGTGACTTCGCTGATCGTCCATGAGAACGAGTGGTCTGACGGTGTGCATTCGAGCGGCCTATCCGTCATGGAGAGCAGTGCTAGGGTCATCGCAGAGGGTCACCAGAACGGTTCGTCGAATGGAACGTTTGCAGAAAACATCCAGCCAGTCGGAACCTTCAACAATGTAGTGATTGAGTTCAGCACGAACTAGAAATTCGGCAATCGGCACATATGTACTCAAATTGACGTGTGTAAAGCACTTGGAATAATAAAGCAAGAGAATACCGAATAGAGCAATGAATAGAGCACCAATTATGTTCATCACAAAAGAACAGTAAGATACAGAGTGGGGTGAATGATAAGTACCTGATACTGTATGCTACGTGGACGCAAGTGTACAACCAATTCTCGGGTGAATGGTAGCAGGTAGCCGAGTAAATAGGCCAGAATCCTATTATTTGATAAGGCATGCAGCGTACTTCTGATGGTTTTTGACACTGAAAATTAGTCGCTTTTGAAACTTAAGAGGAATTTAAAATCTTAAAACGAAAGGCTTTTCAGCTACAAAAAGAAAACAGAATTAGTCAAGGTCTTGAGTTAAACAAGGCTAGTTATTTTGTTACAATTTGTGAACACCACGTGGGACTCATTACAAGTAAGAAGACTTGTTGGCGGAAAATTTCCCCTTTTTGCTGCACTAACTGCAGACTACTTAGCACAACACGTTAAGCATCGAATGTAAATTACTATTCCACGTCCAAGGTCGAATTCCAGTTGTGGTACAATTTTTAGAACCTGGTGTTATTGCTTGCTGCACCGTTGCAAAGCCCATTTCGTCGCCTGTGAAATGTAGGACATCAACTGTTTTTTACGAGGCGAACCTGGATGACATATTGTACGCAGAACAAGGCACCCGTAGCGCGCCCAAAGACGTTTCACACCTTGCTGAATTAAAAGAACTGCATAATCGTTGAAAGCGGGTCATACCGTGTATACTGGTGTACAAACTGCAGTGAAGCCTGCGTGCAGTTACGTAACTAAAGTGGTGCAAGCAAACGGAAATCCAGCAGCGTTGGGTTTTTACAGATCCAGACTTTCATCAGATTTAACTAGAACATGCCATATGACATCGTTTAGGAAGCAATAATACCAAGCCAGTCGCATGCTGCGACAGGAAGAGAAACTTACTAAGACGATTTAATTTCTACCTAATGATCGACAGAAGAATAGGCAGTGACGCATCCATACAGTGAGTTTTCAAACCTAAGCCTCTGTTGTGATCCAGTGGAAAACTAACGATAACAAGTCTTGTGACCAATATGGTAGCAGATAGAGATATGGCAACATCATTAACTTCCAAAGAGATTTCTTTAGCAGCTCTGTAGCGATGCATTGACAGAATCGACCCGAAGTCCCGGAAAAATGTCTATCCTACTTAGCCCCAATCGTATTCGTCAAAGTGTATCACGGGCGTGTAAGCTCTTCTTTGTTTTTGCTGAAAAGAGGTCAATAGTAATAATTTGTTAGCACACATAAAATGAATATATGCACATATATATATATAAGGAAGTCTGGAGCAGGTTGTAATCAATGATAGACATAATGCGACTTGAGCTGGTACTCAAAGCTGTAAAATTCCTCTCCACCTAAAGAGCTGTGAATAAAAAGTATTGCTTCGTTCAGGAGGAACCAGCGGATGCTTCCATATCTCAGAACGATTTTGAATACCGCGAATTTCAGCAGGACNATAGTTAGTTCAGATATATGCACAGACCAATCGATCGAATTTTCAAAATCCACGTCAGCATCAGCTAGTGCTGGGACATATTTGATGTGTCTGCGAATAGCCGAATTCCATGAGCTTCAGAACGCCTGTTTATGACAGTGTCGTACCGCACATTGTTTGGACACTTTCACATCTATGATCTTGCAAATGAACCATCAGGTAGGAAAAAGTTATTTATGAACAAGCCTTATATACCAATGTTTATTAATCGGTGGGTATACTTGACAAGTACATAAACTACATGAATCGCTTTCCTACAGTAGCCATAATCAGGATAGGCCAGAGCTTTTACAGGTGTTCCATTGTTTGTTAACCGTTGACAACCGAGGGTTAACCATTTCGTATTATTCATGTTCCGCTCGTGTTTATTTCCAAAGCTACTAGGTTTGCTATCCGAACAGTGATTCTTAGAAGTGAAAATGGTGTCTGGCGCAGTTATGGGTGCGTTTATTTAATTATAAAGTAAACGTACCCATAACTGTGCCAGACAGTTTCAGTAGATTTATGTTACAGGCGTGGCTTTTCATAGTTCACGGGAAAGCTTTCCACATCCTGAGTTTATTCATATGCTGGAATCCCAAACCATCAAAGAAACCAGTGTATAAATTTAGCGATGATTTTCCGAAACACTACCAATGTCGTACCAAGCATTTTTGGGACTCTAATGATTCACTCTATTGAGCCAAATGGTAAAGGTATATGCCACTTGAGGGCAAACGCAGTGCACTCGCGCTTGTCGCACAACCGACGACAAGAATGCATCGTTTCAACACTGGGCGGTAGTCAAAAGACGGTCATTTTAGTGGCATTTTGCCAGATTCCGCATAAGCACCAGTTGGAAAGAATAAAAACGCTACACAGTGTAGTCTGGTGGACTTCCAAGTCACTTTTGGGATAAAAACACTTTAGGGCTGATGCGTTATGCAGGAACCATTAGCATGGAGGGAATTCCTCAGGCGTCCATTGCGCTTACATAACCATGTTTCACCTATACTGGTGCCACGTGATTGATAGGTGTAATTGTATTAGCCTACGCCACGCATACGTCATACATCTAAGATGAAGGCAATGACACTTAGTCAGGACTCGTGAAATATCAGGTTATCGTGCGTGTTTCACCTGTTAAATGCTTGAACGAGTGGTGTTGTGTATGTAATCAAAGCTGATTCGTCGATTATATCAGACCTACGCTATCAAGTCCGGCATCATGTTATACCAGCGTATCGGCCATGTGTGTGATATGAACAGATTACAAATGACAGTCAAATGACCAGGTTGCGTCACTGACATAGGATATTTCCACGATTGCGTCCAAATTTTAGAAGTAATTCTGCATTTTGGTCCCCCTAATTGGAGTGTTTCCTCTTCGACGAAGAAACATCCTGCACCTCCAAAAGTGATCTGCGGGCGTCTGCTGTCCTAGGTCACTTATTGTGTCTATCAACATGGACACACATCAAGGAAGAAATTGTATGAGCATCTGTCTTCCGATATGCTTGTTTGGTACCCAGTAAACTGCTTTAATAGGAATGGACGAGAAGCGTGAAGCCAACTAGCTGGCTAAATGGTCCAGTGTCCATCATGGCATAGCTTCCTCATCCACGGATTCCAGCGTGTGTGAATTGTATACTACGTAGCGAACAAGCAGTAATCACCCAATCGTCAGAACTTTGGATGGATTTCTAATGGATGCTGAATCGTCAGTCGGAATAGGGAAATTTTTACAGAACGCCTTAACAGCGGCTTCTTTGACCAACGAACAGATGTACTGACTCGCACTCATGTAAGGAGTCATAATATATCATTCCTTTGGATATGGACAAACCATCAGAAGGCGTGTACTTAAACATGCCCTACTTAGATCAAATAACAATCATGGGTTTCTTTTGCTAGCCAAGTCAGACCAAACTAGGTTGGGGAGCAAAAGCGTACTGGTTGCTCATAGCAGCTGTTTGTCTGTTCCACTCAGAAATCAAGGTTGATAAATTATTTCAGTGCCGTTTTTCAGAGCGCCGATTTGGCGCACGGAAGCACAGCGCAAAACCAGATAGCAACTGTATTGACATGAGATGCAGGAGTTCTTTCAGCGCGCCTGCACCCTGGAGAAACAGGCTGACCACTGGCCACGCAGGACTGCATTTGACTCGTGTTGCCAAGACTGNTTTCAGAGCGCCGATTTGGCGCACGGAAGCACAGCGCAAAACCAGATAGCAACTGTATTGACATGAGATGCAGGAGTTCTTTCAGCGCGCCTGCACCCTGGAGAAACAGGCTGACCACTGGCCACGCAGGAATGCATTTGACTCGTGTTGCCAAGACTGAAAAAACAACTTGTTACTTGTCTACTTTCAGAAACTACGCAATTCAATGAACGGTATAAATATGTCGCTGATAACTAAAAAGGAAAGCGTCAACGGTCCATACCGAAAAATGCTACCATATTTACCGTCATTTTTGTGTGTCATTATCCTACTGATGAACTCGTGTTCAACTTCCGAAAACCCAACTCCATTGGTTGACGTTGTGCCATCACCAGTGATCTTAATCACGCCAGAAAGGCTGCTTGACGGCCAGTCCAGCTGGATCTATGCCTTTGGTGCGGACGAAATGAATATGTCTTTTTCAGCTTCGTGTGGTGGAGAATCCGCAAAGTTTTGTCATTGGGTAATGTCCGAACCCTTCGGAGATGTCCATCGGATTGCATACAAGCTGAATCAGCCCCGCGAAGGGATGAGAGCAATTGACTTGGAAGTTCATGTTACGTTCACCGGCGAGCAGGGAAAGAAGCCCGTTTCTCTTTACCGTCACTTGCCCATAGACACCAGTCGCGATCTGATTTTTATTGAGACAGATAAATCGACCTATCGCCCGGGAGAGACAGTTTGGTTTAGTGTGATCCACTTGCAACCCAAACATTGGAGCTTGATGCCTGAGCCGGAACCACGTCCTGACCCTATTTTCTCCATCACAGTGAGTAATGACAGTGAGAACGTTATCAAAAAATGGAATGATGTTCAAGCTTCTAGCGCCAGGAAGCTTTCCGTTCAGGTTCCCATAAATGCGACCTACGGAACTTGGACAATCAACGTACAGATGGCTGATGGAACAAAGTCCGCGAAAATTTTGATTTTGGGTGAACAAGAGCTAGTTCCAACCATTCGATTTGAGCCAATCATGTGGGACTTTGTTAAGAACCAATGGTACAAACTGGGCGTTTGTGTGAATCAAACTGACGGAAGAGCTGCAGAGGGTCCAGCAACATTACTCTTGTGCCAGTGCAAATCATTAACTCCCGATTCGAAGCAATTTGGCTGGTATCACTCTTCGTTTGTCTTGGATTCTAAAGCAACAGAGACTTTGATGGATAAGAGAGTATGTTATAGGGGCGATGCTGTGAGACGACCATGCTCATTCGCCGACGGATTGATATTGGACGGCAGAGGCTGTGTAATACACTCGTTTTTGCCAAGTATCTTTCGCTCTGAACACGGTATTCTGAGCACGGGTGCTCCGTTCGTTGCATGTGTTCGCGTTTTCGACGCTCCAACAGGTCGTTTTCATCAGTTATGTCAAGTGTTGTCAGATCGCCCAAGAACAGAGGGTGAAATCATGTTTCCACCTTATTACAAATACGGAATCCCTGTCTCGGGCTCAGTACGACAACATCCGTCGGCTCATTTGCCAAAGTACAGGGGGCGTCTCAGAACTTACTACATAGACGACAAGTGCAAACAGATGCCGTGGACCGACATCCGTTTGCCAAAAAAGGTTTCCAACCGCGATATATTGGGCGGTCTCGCTCCACGTGTGTTACACAGCGATCACATCATAGAACAGAATGAATTTCTAGTCGATTCCTTCATTCTCCCCCCAATCTTCTCTGCCAGTCCTATTTTCGTCCAGTCGCTGCCTAACCGTTTTATGCATGGTCGATTTGACAGCACTTCTGAGAACACCATATATCCTCTCTTTGGCAACAATACATATGAAGCCATACAGCTTTGGCCCTCATCCACTGAGCCAATCGAGATGACATGTGAATCGACCGCACGCTTCACAGTGGTTGGAAATACTCATCTAGTCGATAAGCAATGGTTTGTGTTCGCTTATGCTAGAGGGACAATAGTCGAACTTGAACTTCTCAGTGATGAAGAGCAATTAAAGTATGACTCCCAATGTCATGATCAAGATGGACCTTTAGGACATTACGTGTGTTTGAGCGAAGAAGCTGATCAAGATGACGCGATTGAATGTCTACCCGGTTGGCATGGAATCGGCTGCTTGGAACCAGTGTGCTCGAAACCATGTCATCCACAGACCGGTTATTGCTTAATTCCCAATGAATGTCGCTGCCGCTACGGCTGGACAGGTAAGGCGTGTAATGAGTGTTTACACTGCATGAACAATACGTGTGGAGCACTAGATGGTCCTGTTCCATGGCCCTGTGAGATGCCCAACACGCAGAAAATTGTCCAAGTGTTTTTGGAGGTTATGCGGTCCCCAAGATCGACACAACAGTCAAAAAGGTTTCTCTTTCAAAGGACTTTGACTGTGAACGTCCAAACCAAGGTGTACGATGAGCTGAGATTTGTTGTGTTTTATTTTCGGCGTGATGTTGCTGGAGCGTTGGAACCCATAGCAACACATGGAGTAATCCGTCACACAGGCTACTGTCCTAAAGAAGCTGCAGTAAAATTCGACCGACATCATGCCATACCAGGAGCCACGGTACAGCTCATTGTCAAACCGGACACTACATTTCTGAGCGAGAATGCAGTCTGTCATGTCAGAGTCTGGGACGAGCGTATTTTAACTGAAGTTGCTCACCAAAATTTGCTGAATCCTGGCGCTTACGACAAAAAGCTTTCTTATAGCCTAAAGAAAACGCGGTCGCGTGAAGCCACATTGTCATCGGGTAGTTTCTATGAATTCGAATCGGCTGGATTAAAGGTAACGGGCTTAGTTGCAGAAGTAAACGAAACTCGATCAGAATGCAGATCATGGAATGATCCGGTGCCTCCGGATCTTCCAAGAGAACAGAGGGTTTGGCACTCTGAAAGTATCCTCTATGAAGTTGGAAGAATTCGGCGTATTTATTCTGAAAGCGAGGGTCATGAAAGTACATCTTATCAGGGGCTCCAGTATTACTTTAATGTTCCGGAAACGGGTCAACATGTACGAGCTAGTGCATTCTGTTACGGAGACGAAAAAGGCGTATGGAGTTCCACCTCTGAACCGATGTCAATAGACATTGATACCGAGTTCCGCCTTATAGGGGTCTCGGAAATGGACCTATTGGAAACTGCCTCCTTGAAGGTTGCTCTGTCCCTGCACAGCTTCATCATAAAATACGACTGTGTAGGAGTAGTTGTAAAGATAAGAGTGGATGACCGAATGCTTTCAATCACTGGACCAGAAATATTCTCATGGTGTGTCTGTGATCGGACTGTTGAAACATTCGTGACACAAGTTTCTGCCCGGTTTCCCGGTACGACATTGATTCGGGCAGAGTTGTTTCTGTACACTCAGAGTTCACTGTGTGGGGCCGTGCATAATCCCTCCAACTATTTGGAGCTTAGGCAACCCAAGCCTTTACGTAATGCTATTAAGTTACTGCGCGTTCGTTCCGGTCAGAATCCTGAAGTTCGGGTGAATGTGCTGAATTGTTTCAATTTGCCAGCTTCAAATGAATCGGCGAGAACATTCGAACTGCGAGTGGACGACCAACCATCATTCCGGCATACAGCCTCCGGGCGTACATATTTAAGCTTCAGCAGCGACGTGGCTGATTCAATAATGAGAAATTTGGATTACATTTACCAAACGCCTATGCTTTCAGCTTATGAATGCCTGTGTGTCTTGTCAACCGTCGGACAGGCGCTGGCTTACTTAACTCCGTACTACACAGAACCCCCACCAAGAAACATCCACAACATGGTAATATCTTCCTCTCGAACTCTGTTAGAGGCTAGGAACAGACTGTCACGATTCAGATTGTACCGGGGTCTGGGTAAGACAATGAGCATTACCGAGGGCCTTGATACACGGGATGCTCTGGTCCCTTGGTTGTTTTATCGTGCACAGAGTAACTACAGCCTGTACACAGAAGACGGTGTCACGGTTGATTGGAAGCTTAATTTATTAATCTATCGCACCCTGGCTCATATAGAACGAATCCAACTTCAATGGATTACAGAGGCAAGAAACTACATGAGATCAGACATTACTGAACTATTTTATGAGTTTCACTCAGCCTACCCAGTACCTAATTGCCACAAATCCGATGTACTTTCTAACAACGAAACAAAATTATCATTCTTCTCCCAGTGGTACATTGCAGCGGAAGAGAGTCAGCTGGAAAAAACAGTCTTTATGAAAGAAAACAAAGAAATGTGGAAAACCATCCGTCGGTTGGAAGTATGTCTCGCGCTTTATGCCCATCGAGATCTACAAAGAACTAGACCACAAATAAGTCAGCTGAAAACGTCTACTCTCACCACCTTGGCCTACGCGTTGTCCCTGATAGATCCTGATTTGAAATCCTTAAAAAAAGTTATTCAACTGATCCGTGAACGACAGATTCGAACCCAGTCAAAATTTGGACAAGAACTACACTGGGAAGATTCAGTTGAAGAGGCGACAAAATATCTGCCAGGCGAGCGCGCAAATCCTACTGAAGTTACTTATCACGCGTACATGGCGTTGTATAAAACCGGTGAGAAATTCGCAGAACTCATCCCCATCATACGATGGCAAGTAAAGCACTTGCCCGTTTTTGGTACTGTTCACAATCCACTGGAGTCTTACATCGTTGCGTTGCAAATTTTTACCTTTGCTCAACACCTGAACAGACAAAGCAAGTCAACAAGTAAAAAACCGAAAGCTTCGTTCCGAACTGAATGGGGGTCAGAGGTGACACGGACTTTCGATCAACCTAACGACATCAACTTTGGGAGCGTCAAAATGGTAGATGAGTCAGACGACCGTATCAGATTTGTAAACCTCACAGTTATCCCACATCAAAACACAGCTCAGTGTGTTTTCGCCAGTCTGACACATGTCTACTGGTCTCCTTCGGAATCTCCAGTTGAAGAAAAAACACGAAACGTCACGTTGACAGTGGATTCAGGAAGGGATCCACTTAATGATCAACTGAGTGCACAGGTAACAATATGCTTACATAACCAGACATCACAAGCCGTACAGCTGATCGTGAAACACCAAACCGGATGGGAAATGAGCCAAATCAACAAACTGTCATCAGAATCACCACCCCTTTCCGGGCTGCTTAACGCTACCGAAGGAAATCGGGCACGATTTACGCTTTTCCGCAAACAAAGCAACCTGAATGAAGATCCAGAATGCCTGAAGCTTGACTACACTCTCACAGCAAATATGTTCCTTTCCCATCCCATGAGCATCACTGTAGAGCCTGTGACATCTGCAGCACATTGGAAGACGCACGTTTCCACTATGCTACCAACCTGTGATGAGCTTTTCGACCCAAACTGTGCCAAAAATCAATTCCTTACGCAACCGAAAGATATGAAATGTCCGTGGAGAATCGATGAGCATGCACAATTAGTCGAAAGGCTAAGCACCCAGTGTAGCCAAACGATATATGTCCTGGAGCGTCCAGCGAACCAAACGGTGCTGCAAGTTTACAGTGTCGCCAAAAGCGGTGTGTTTTCAATGCGAAAAATCCATCCAAATAAACAGCTGGTGAGTTGCCTTAGCACTCTTCGGTCGTGGACTATTTTGATCCTGCAACACACGGAAGGAGAACAATCAATCAAAGGCAATCAAGCGGTGGACAGCAAGGACCTGTTTCGGTCAACACCCCGAGCCATATTTACTTTTGAAGCCGATGAATATCGCCAATCTATTTTCCGTTTGGGGGTGGCTAGTGTGTGCAAAAATTTCCAAACCGTTCACGAGTTACTAGTGAGTGGTATAATGACATCTTGACCTTCTGTGAATTCGGATAATATAAGCCAGAATTCAACGGATGTTTCAACTGCCACAAACCTTAGAAGAACCACTGCTTGCAGCGCAGTTCACTTTTGTTCCCCTGTTTTGCCTACAGCAATCTTGCTCCACCCGGTCACTTTTATACTCTGTGAGTTCCCATTGTGAAGTTCGCATTCCTTGCTTCCTAGCGTCATTGATCGTTCTTTGTCCTGACAATTACTATATATTATAACAAACTTGAGACCATAGTGTGCATTACCTGGGATTCAAGTTCTGTTGTGCCTTGGGGGTAAGGAGCCATGCAGTCATCCAGGATGGTTTAAATCAACCTGTGGTTGAAAAGAGTAACTCAGAAAGAACACCCGTTTGTGCCTTAAACAGACGTACGTAACAACCAAGCAAAGGCTGAAGTTTGGTTTATATCCCTGAGGAACTAGAGGTGTGGGTTAAAATAAGGGAACTTGAGGTATTTATCCGCCTTATGACCTGAATTGTTTGTGAGTGGCGAGCAAAAATCAGGTTCATCAGGGACTTTTGTTGTCCCTGTATAACAGGTTATAAACGCCTGGAAGATAACTGTGACAGGAATAAGTCACCAACTTGACTGGTGTGAACAGGTCAGAATAACTGTCCCAAGGAAGAACTGATCAAACGTAAATGTAGTGAATAAAAACATATGAACTAACAAACATGATAACTCGACACATACGCGCACTATACCGTGAGGATTTGCGCGCAAGCCGAAAATGTTATTTAGCACAAGCTTTGCCAAGTAAAACGTTAATAGACTTTCTTGGGGATCCAAATTAAGCCGACCTTGTACGACGGGACTGACAAATCTCGCTAATAAACATAATTCTCTCCATAGAAGACAATTTGTTCGAAATACTGACCGCCGCGTCGTATGAGCGGGAACCCGAGGAACCAGTATAAGTGCACACAGAAATGCGTTAGATATGATCTTCAAGTATGACGTGCAGCAGATGAAAACTTAAGAGAGCCAAGGTCAGCTGGCAATGTATTTTAATATCCTTCGTTCCATTGGTTGCTGGAGGTATTGTGTGTTGAAGGAGTACGAACGTTTCGCTGGTCGGTCCAAAACTGAATATGGGATTCGGTAACACAAGTTCTAATGGCTTCTCGTCAACCGAGATCCTATCGGCGTCCTCGAAATCCAGAGTGAGCCTATGTCGTAATAGGGCTCCTTTAATCAAATAAGCCCTTGTCACTCATGCTGTCCATAACCTGGATGCGCTTGTCAAGTACATCCGGTTCCGCAGGTCACTACGAACGTACCCATTGGATGTGCGTAGGTCAGCAAAGCACAGCGGTTAAACACTGTTATGCTGCCGGATGTCGTCAGTATGACAGTTCCGCTGTGATCTGCTGGTTCCCTGCGGTTTTGCTTGGCCACCTTCGGCTAACCAGGTGTTCTTCCACCGAAGTACAATTAATAATGCGAAGACTACAAATATTAGTGGGAAAAAAGTTCACACTGAGGAGTACATATTCCTGATGGACCGTTTTACATTTTGGGTGTTTTACGATTACTGGTTCTTTGAAAGTAGTTCCTGCAGGAAAACTGTTGGGCTAAGCGGGGTCACCCGTTATAGGATGGCTGTTGTAGGCAACTAGGGCACTGGCAACCATCAGATCAATCAACCAGCAGAACTTGTCAGGATGTTCGTAAATTACAACCCAAAATGTACGGCAGTAAATCAAACGCACCCTTCTGGACCTTGATAAGCACAAAAAAAACCGCGTGCAACTTGCGTATAAATTCTCAGTGAAGTTAGCCTTTCGGGGTTTGATTATGCACTTTTTCCCGATGCCTGTATTTCATCCACATTGAAGCTATTCACCGGCGACCTGTCGCACACTTGATCTACACATCACCAATTGCCGGCCAAGAATCAAAGGTTAATTGTTATGGACATAGCAAACCGCTAACTATGCTCACATTTGTCGTATTTAAAGCCCTTCGGCAATCTACCTTTTGTTTTGGGCGAGTCCATCTGCTTAAGGAGCTGGCCATATAAAACGGGAACTGACTTGTTGTCAGTTTGAATTCCAAGCTGGACAGGATATCGTCACGTGATTTGAGTGTTTACGGAACAAAGGAGTCGAGTGATCTAGTAAGCACGGATGTACTAGACGAATTAAGCGAAGGAACAACAAAGTGACCGCTACAACTTCTGAGCGCTCCCTGTGCACGGATTTCCCCGATATGTGAATGGTGACAACAAGCAATTGCAACCATTTTGAAAGGTCCTCGTGTCTGCTGATTTTTGACAAACAACTGTTATTTTTGCTTCAATTTGGGGTATGAACATCCAGCTTATCCCAGTCAATTTGTTCAAAACTTTTCAAGCACATTGTACAGAACAGTGCGCGCAAGAGAAAGTAAGATTCACAGAGAGAACCCGAACATTCACTGGGCCGTACATTAGGTCAACCGCAACGTTGGTCCAAGAGAAACACATGACGGTTAGCACAGTTGAGCAGCAAAAGCGCTGCAAACAAATATTGATGTATATTTATGGAAATGAATCTGAACCGTGTGCTGAGTGAGTGGATTCGCAACAGGCCGAATCAGCGAAGTAGAGGGACAACAACTCATCTGTGACCGAAAAGCATAGATTTGACAAAGAGAAGAAGGTAGGAATAATTACGGAAAAATAAAAACATACACGGACTGAAGTAGACACGAAATATAAGGGATATACATCACAAAAAGAAAGATAATTGGTGACTCCTATTTCACACAACAAAGCCATGGGGTGGTGCAAACAAGGTCAGGGGGGTTCAGGAGTTGACCAGTTGCGGTAACGGTCTAATTCTGCTAGTAGACGGCGGTAACACTAATTTCTTGAATTAGGTGCGGCATTGTTTCGTGGCGAGGGAGTTTGGGTTACTAAGCGGTTCCTTCCACGGAACCCAGAAGCAGAAGGATGCCCAGGTAGGCCAGACAAATCATGACTTGACGCCCGGTTCAAGCTCAAATTCGTCGCAGACATTGCTGCACCACTGTCCAACAGCATATCGTGTCCCGATTCCATACCTGCACCCAGACTTGAGTCTATGGGTAGTTGGGTGAGAGATCGAGTGGCCGGAATTGTGGCAGCAGCCTCGACTGTTTCGTCGGGTGGATCTAGAGGGGTAGGGGAAGAGTGTGTTCGAGTTTCCAGCTCACCGGCGAAAACCAGATCGGCGATAGGATCCAGAACGCTGGCACTATCCAACAACTCTGTTGCCTGAGTTGCCTGATATGACGGGTTTTCAGAAGTCGAGTTAGGTTCGCTTGGCTCACTGCCACTAGTGACCATACTAGTACTTGCACCGGCAGGTTCTGGATTCAAGTTCAAAGACTGTGTGTTTGTGATCGCAACAGTATCGATTTTAGAAAACTGTTCTTGTTCCTCCATTAGTTCCGCTGGTGGGTACGGACATTCGAGATGGACAAGATGGAAAACCTGGTGAGGAGGATAATAGGGGTGTGAGGAAACAAGGTTGATATAATGAAGGTTCCAATGTCTGACAGGGTAGAAAAGCCGTATTTACCCTTGACAGAGGGAACAAGAAAAAGAGTAAACCGAGCCCGAACAATGCATGAGAGTAGTAGTGGTAATAACTAAAATAATAGTCGGAATCACTTTAGGTTAGGAACTCAACATGTAAGACACTCAAATTCATCACAGTGCAGCAAGACACCGGTGGCATTTGAACTCTTTCACCCGAGTCTCGTGTACCAGATTACTTTACGGTGCACACAACTGACATCGTAGGGTGGCTTTTTATGGATGTCCTGCTTTTATTCATGACCGTGCGTGCTCAGCGGACAATAAAACAGCATATTCTCCCAGTATTACCCGTCGGATAGACTGCCTTCGGTTCGCATGAATTTATCAGCTCCCGCCTCCGATGCGCAGCTATCTACCTCACCTCCCCAAACCATCGATGAATGAAACTGTGGCAGACACAAGCAGACACAAGCTCTTACAGCTGACAATGACAATGATGATGGTGAGGGATCGTTTGAAGGCGTGTGTTTACAATTGATTGCCAGCACCAATTGATGTCTTGCCGCGACTAAATATGTATAGGTTTCCAAGCCGAATAAGGAGAGAGCAAATTGGAATCTTAAAGAGCTAAGATACTGAAACCGAAGAGGTTACAAAAGGTTTACGTGTAGCCAGTGTTAATCACATCCCAGAAATGGATTTACATTCCTACTGGGTTTATGAACGGTGAAGCTGCGGGATACGCATGTCAGCGTATTCTATTGATAACCTTCCTGAATGTGGGAACCTCGGGAAAGCTTGTGGCAGGCTAGCACAGTGTTTTATTCCGCCGTTATCCTTACCGAAAAAAATAATGCGAATGTACAATGGCAAGAAGAGAGTGTTCGGCACAGGCGCTACTGCCAGTGATGACTGCACTGACAACCAAAAGGACGCTAGGGAACCGTTCCAGGAAGTGAAATGGTTCCACCTGAGAAACAGATTCGCATACTAGCTATTCATGCAGTGTACCACTTCATCCGACAGCAGTAACAAAGCCAAAGTTGACATCTTTTTAGACCCCGAAAACCTAATGGGTTAGCTCCATTTGTGTGTCGAGCCAAAGCAGAACCACTTAATGGTGGGCAGATTGATAGGTGGTATCACGCCAAAGCCAAGCCCAGATCATACCCGTACGACATACTCAAGTTAGCTGGATTCATGCAGGTCTATCCGGTAGTCAATGTGGACAGTCACAGTGGCTACCTGACACCCTCGAAAACCTGAGGCAGATATTTCAAAATGAATTTATTCACTGATAGAGGCCTATGCGTCCACTGATGACCGATAAGCCGATGATATTGAGATGCAGTCTAGTCTGGGGATACTACCGTGTTCTGTGGGATCAGCCGGACAATAAATACCAGATACCAGACCGACTGAGTGACATAAAATGTCGAAGTAAAAAATCGGACATCATTAATGGGAAAAAATTACACAAAAATTTAAACGCACTAACGTACTTCATTCGCTGTATTATGTGTACCGACGACACGAATGAAGGTAACCAACTGTGGGGGGAAGGTGATGATTTGCCACGACTGGCATCGATCACGTGTCGCATCACGAACTAGTCGCCAATCTTCACGATTGGTGGACACATGAACAGAATAACTGTAGGTCCGGTCGTCTAAATCCCACAACAGGAACCTAGAGAAGTGAAAACGGGAGACAAATGCGGAATAGATGTGTAAGAAAACTCATCTTGGAAGTTTCTATTCACACAAACTATACTCTGAGGGAAGTGGTGAGACACGTTAGGGCAAGCAAACCAATGTGATTTTGGCATGGTCCACAGTACCCAAGTCTATTTCATACTGGTCGATAGGATAGTTTATTCAATGCCACCTTTTTTCTCGATCGAATAAATCTATGCGCAAACACACATGCCATCGTCCAGAACCGCAGAGTCTACACAGAATTCGTCTAATAAAATAGAACACCCTGAAACCTGATGAAGGTGCCGAAAAGCCGAATGTCGGGAAGCCCTTCAATAAGGAGGACGATGAATAGCACGCAGCAGTAACGGATAAAACTACCTAAAAAAAATCCACAAATTATTTCATAGCCGAAATGTCCAGGTAGGGAACCAACCATAGGGAGTTCAGAAACCTATTTGGAAGAGTGGTCAGTGGTGACGTCCGTGGTGAACACTGAGGTCATGCTGTCGATGACGATGATGATGATGATGAGTGGTGAACCAGGGTGACAGCATTCTAGAAAAACTGGTTGCGAATATTAAAAGTCTAATCGAAAGTATCCAGGAGGCAACAGCGTTTTCCCCCAAGATTTTGAGTACTTTAGGGTCTAGAGGACCTGTGGATTTTATGAACTGTTATGAGGATACGAAGAAAACCACATTACTGCGCTGTACTCAAAACATTATCACGTTTAACGACATTCGGTTTCGTGGTCTCTACCCCACCATTTATACATGAACCATTTGGGTAAAGACATCCGGTAATCTAATAACGGTTGACTCAAGTGATTCGCAAAGCATTCATACATCTTTTCAACCCCTGACAAGCACAAACAGGTGGAGCGTACACTCGCGCGACCATCTGGACCACTGTAACTCGTCTTACACTCGACGGATCAGCCTTTAAATCACGGCTCTGGGATATACCGTTGACGCAACACGCTCCCGTTAACTAGGTTACTACGAGCCTCTCATCATGGCACCTCGCTCCAATTTAAATCACATCATAGCAAACAATAAATCAGCTTAGCTGCTGGGTCTACTGGGTCAATCAGTGAGACGGATAGATCATTCAGTTTGATTATACAAAGTTGGAATGTTTATCTAAATCCTCGACAGAGAGTGTACGGCTGTGAGAGTCAATCGTACATGAGTTGAAAACAAACCTAACTGCGTACGAGATCTTAACGGAAACCGATATGTAGAAGCTGATAGTCCATCTCGTTTTGAATTTGAATTTCACATGTTATGACGTCGTGATTATACCGACCGAGCGAAGAAGTGTGGAAAACGTTCATCCGTCAACACAACTTCTGTGACTCTATGGGAACCCAATTACATCAGCACTATCTTCAAACTTCGATCGAAACCACCGCTGACCTTTACATAAATGATAACGTATCGACAACCATGTATGGCATGCAGTATGTGTGTGCTACCGCCAAGTTTATCAACATAGTTCATGTATGCTTCTGTTCCATGAGAGCAATAAAGTGGATTGATCCATTCAACGCCGTTGCCAGGCGTATCCGACCTGTGATACGGTGAGAAACCATACATTCAGCAGGTTAAATGAATAACAGCATATGCATTTGTCTGATTGAAAAGAACAAAGGTCCGGGAGATTCAGTATATCAATGTGGGATTTAGTGAGTAGTGTTAAAAATCACATCACTCTAATTAAGTGAAGTTCGACGTACCGTACTTTTGCTTCACATTAGATGATAACATGCTCAAAGGAACACAGTTGTACTCCCAACAGGAAGTCTCCGGGAAGTGAATCAGATGCTTTGATCCACATGTCGGATACAACAAAGGGGAGTAATATTTCTCTGATCTAGAGCGGAGTACCTCCGGAGAAAGAGAGGCCTTGAGAGAGTGCACCGTACATTCCGCTAAAGATGAACCACTAATCTGACGCTCACGCAAAATGGCATCACCGACTAGGTCATCGCGAAGTGTTAGATGATGAGCTGCACGTTTGAGCCAAGAAATACGGATTCGACCAATTAATTATACCATATGTTGGATTACGTCAGACCGGAAGGCTATCAATCAAAAATCAGTGATGGAAAATGACGAAATCGAATTTTGTGCAAAGCTTAATCCGGTGAAAAAAAACAACACTACGCGTTACAGAATCGTCCCACTGTAAAAAGGAATCATGAATAGGGTATAAGCGACATGAAATATAAGACTACCAATGTCGTACCGCATTGACCGAATCAAGTAAGGTTGTGATAACTGGACAACAATTGCACCGTTTCCAAGCTGGTGGCATGTGTAACCGGAGTTCCAGTCGTACATCCGAGCATTCCCATCGATTAGGGCATTCCGATTGCGACTGACTCCCTCAAGCACAGTTGCCCCTTGATCTACACTCGCGACGTTGTAAGTCGGTACCTATCGTTGGAAAAATGAAGAGTGGTGAATTGTGGGGATTATGGTATCAATGGCATGGTCAGTAGCGTGCAGCAGAACGCAAATCGATTCGTGCATCTAACAATCGAACTTATCCCTTAGAGAAGAGCATTGTTTTGAGTCGTAAAGGATACCTGATTCAAAGCGAGACAACCCATCAAAGTAACCTAGGTATGAACAGTGCACGACTGGCTACTTCTCTCTGCAGATGAAATGTCTTCAAAATCTGAAAAATAAGTGTTCATTGCACAGAAAGCCTACTACGAGTGAGATTCACTAGAGGAATGACCGCAGGTTGTACTGTCGGCCACCTAGTCTATTTTATGCACTCGAGAAAAAATTACAGAACAGGGAGAAAATAGTAGAAATGTCATCATGAGATATCAAGTCTGCGAAAGCTGAACCGCTTCAAATTCAACACACGTATCTGAGACCAAGTTGAATATTTTCTGGGAGTGTTGTGCACCGTAAAACCAACAAACGACCTACAGCAATATCGTTCAGTTGCAACAACCTTTAGGTGCCTGGCTACTTCGTCAGCCGAAGAAAGGACAAGGGCTGAAACACCGCCAGGTTACCAAAGTCCAGATAGGAGAAATCGAGATGCAGATGTTGGGTTCAATCCACGTAACTTCCGGTAAGTTTAAGCCCTAACCACAGAGCTATCTCGAGCTCAGTGACGAACCTTGCCTCTTTCTGGTATTAGTAGAAAGGGTCTGAACTGCGGGTTCGACCATGGGTGAAGTATAGGGCACCGCATGATGGCTACCTCCTCTTAGTAGTCAGTACTGATTTCCGGAATATCCGTTGAAAACCCAGAAGCATAAATCAAGTCAGACTGAAGAGAGCTGGCAACCATGACTACCTTGAGGTGACATGAGGAAAATAAATCACAGATCTTACCTAACCTATGAACACAAGTGTAGAGGGTAATTAGGATTGTGTAGTTGGAAACTAGTAGTTAGTGTGGTGTTCATGTGGATTCATGCGTCCGAGAAGACCAACAACGGTGGTAACAACAGCACGACTGGCAGTGTCCGTGAAATTGAATGGTTGGAGGATCCTCACCCATGAATAAACGATTTGACAAAAGCGCTACCTTCACATTGGACTCGCCTCAGCTGATGTTTATTACTCGACCCATAGGAAAATCAGACTGATTTGCTGCTGAACTTCTCGAACATAAACACATGCAAGTTACAGATGAACCTAAAACACGAATTTTCCTATCAGCAAATTGCGTCTTAACCCCGGTTTCCCGAGGAGTCCCCAATACCACTAGGCCTCTAACTAGAAGGGGAAAACAGACAGTTGAAAAGTTTGTATAGCTCTGGAGAAGGGGTGCAATGACACCATAGTTGACTAAAACTAAGCAAGGGACCCTAAGCACAGTGTTGGAGTGAGACATCATTGGCGAGATTGACCTGGCGTTCTCCGTAAGCCTCGTCAAACACGGGTCTAGCGGACGATACACATTTTGCCAGGCACACCAGCTGGGAAGTGACATTCTCGTCTTGCTTTTCAACAATAGTGAAGAAAATCACAATGACCAACCGACAAGTTTTGCCACTATGCGAACGGAAGCATAGGTATTGAAGCACCACAAGATTTATTTGCTTCGCTTTTTCAAGCAAGCCTCCTATTTTTGGAACCTAATACTCACTGGATATATCGTCGAATATCATTGAAAATATTAGTCGCTACTTCAGAATGATGCCGTAACTGCACGGCCCAACAAGAATTCCGCCTGAAAAATGTTCACTTTGTTAAGTCAAGGAGGTAATAGAGTTAGTCTGTTATCGGTCACACCGACGTTTTTGGACAAACTGAAAATACCTCATTTCTTCCATTCATTTCAGGGCGAGATGGCTCAGTGGTTAAAGCGCGAAATTACTGATCGGAAGGTCCGACCTCTTCAGCCCGACTTCCCCTGTCTATACTTGGTAAACCTGGAAGTCTCCCAACCCTCGTGCCTCCTCCGGGTGGCATAGTAGCTAGGCGCCGAAAAGGTGTTGCAGCTGAACAATTTTTTGCGCTAGCACTACCGGGAACACAACGAACTCCATAAACCATCACTCTGCTGTCAGAACATAGGTGACCATCGAAACACCTAACAAAATGTAGCGCTTCATCTCAATCCGGAGCAAGCCTTCTGCGAACTTTGCGTCAACGAGTGTACTGTGGGCTATAAAAAATTCCACACATTATTCTGGCTACAGAAATATCCACACCATTCTTTTGCTCTAAGTTAATCAAACTTTATGGTAGAGTGAGATATCTAGTTTACTAAACATCGTTTCCTAATTCGGCGCATTTGCCGACCTTGGAAGATCACTCACTTAAACACAGTACCTACACCAAGAAGCTACAAAAAACGCACCAAGCATAGACACTTATACCAACAATGTGGTCATCTTGAAAACACTGCAGTTTCCGAGAGATCACTATCATACTCCGGATACTGATAGGCGAGTTGCAGCGAATTATAGTCTGTCCCCTGTATCCCATTTGCGCCACGAAGAGGATCAGGCTTCAGAGAAACATGGTGGAGAGGAACCAAAAACTGTACATTATTGCGGGGTAGGCAAAGCGAACAAAAGAGAACAAGGATGAGCGTAACGGTTAACAGAACAAGTAGAGCCGTACCAAAAACCCATCCACCTGCCGACACACATGGTCGGTGTAGAGACATCGGAAGGTGATTAGGTGGAATGTTCGATTGGATGTATTCCGTGTACCGGTGATTCGAAAGTAGTGTACGACGCGTGTAGGAAAATGCAGTGTCTGCCAAGACCGACAAAGGTAGGTTCGGTAGTCTACGACACGGTGCCAAGTGACCTGGTCCAGTGAAACTTCAACGTAGTACGAATAACAGCTTCAAATTGGATAAAAAAAGACGGTGTTGGAGGTGGATAATCACTTGTCAGTGACTACGGTTAAGTGAACTAAGTGCAAGTCTGATGGCCGGAAGTGCACCATATCACATACGGACTGCAGGATTTTCTAAATAATGGAAATGGTGAACTTGCAAATGGATTACTCTTGTTGGGTGCCGTCCAGTTGTCCCTTCGGACAAAAAACGAATTTGGACTGACTGATCTCAGTTGAATCATATAGGCAACCGACCCTACAAAACCTGAGGCTGTATAAACAGGTGCACCATTTGGGGAAGGAGAGGGCGGTGACACTTGATGATTCACGGAACCCTGAATGAAAAAGAGGTGGTTTCCTAAATCTGGTACAAATAGTGTAACTAAGAACGTGGAACTGGTGTTCTTAGGATAACGCTTAACATAGATGTATCACGACGATGGCTGACACAGTCCCCTGAAACAGATGGCGTAGAGGGGTACCTGTCAGTACACTTAGTCAATACTGCCTCACACCGTAACAAGCACCCGCGGAGAGATGGTTGCACCGAACACGGAAGCCCATACCTCATTCCCAGCGAAACATGCCCAAAGATCAGTATTGTGTTCGGTCAAGTAAGAGAAATAGTTGAATGAGTTTGAAGATAAGAAGCCGTATTCTTTTCGGAATGAACCCGTACCTAACCGTGCTTTTGCACGTCTTATTGACACTATCTGGGGAGACAGAATGGAAAGACCTCCACAAATTTATAAAATGGATGACACTAAAGTATCCTACATTGAACCGCTACCATCTAACCAATCTAAAGTTTCCTCAGGCCTAACCACATACAAGCTAGCATAAGTCTCCCTCCGTTGCACAACCTTTCATATTCTGCTAAGTTTTAATGTAATTTTTCCACTATTGCAATACAAGGAGGGTATCGAGAAGGAAAACCCGCAATTCCAAACATTATTTAGCAGACAACGGAATCGCAATGACAATCGTTGCTATATGCCTGCTTAGGTTCAACCGAAAAAGCATCGGTAATCGACCCATAGTTCGCGAGCGAACCGAATATATTTTGACTGTAAATGCACAAGGACATCCAGTACTACTAGTAATTCACCGCTGAAATTCATAGCCCTGCGTCAAAAATTTGCAAAGGTCAGGCAAAAATGGGGTGAAGAAATCCACCACCGATCTACTCCTACGATCTGTCATACAGAGATGCACAGGACGTGACAAAACACTAACCGAACTTCGCGATCCCATAGTTGCATTCGAATAGTGTTGACGATACTTGGTTTGCCAAGGCGAATAACAATGTGGGCATCCGGATCGTCAAGTGAGTGTCTAACTACATCGTGTTCAGAATGTGGTGGCGGAGGTGGATGAGGAGCAATGCGCCGACCAGTCCGTGGGTTGGACGGCTGTAGCCAACGCACCGAACGCTCTGCAGGCATATGGTGTTGCAGTCCGTGCACGGAAGGGATAGCGACAGCGGCGGAAGACGCATTTTGCTGAGCTGCACTCGAAGACCCCGCACGAGGAACGAGACAGCCTTGATGGTTGATGAAGAGATGTTGATAATCGGTGCCCAGGCTTCGATACTGGTTGAAATCAGCCAGACGTGCCCCAGCCAGATTCGACTGGGTTTGGATCCAATCCGGACTTGCGAATTGATTGGGTGGCCTGGAAACCGATGCGCCCTGGATTGATCGAGTGCCACCACCCACGTTACGAGGAATACGATTCAATCGTTCCTGTTGAGAAGGGTCATCTCGGTCGCCTGAAAAAGTGAACAGGAATGACCGGTATATCAGCCATGTGTGATGCGACGGTACGACAATAATTGGAACACATTCAAATGACGGGATGGATCAAGATCATTCAACCCTGACTGTTTTTGTAAAGCTTTTTCTCTACGCGTGAAGAGCGAAAATTATTCAGCCGGTTTATAACATCCCGTAGATTGCCAGTCAATGAATAATTGGATCGACCACGTGAGGCCTAAGTAAAGTCAAGATATTTTAGAAACTAGACGGACTTTGTCGCGTCCGCGGAACTTTGATTCTACTCCATGGTAGGAGTTTGATCTAGTAATGGTTCAAACACATTTCGTACGCTTTTCCGTCACCAGAACAGAGTGAGAAAGTTATTCATTTTGCAAGTTCATGCACGACCCACACTAACGAGTTTGTTGCTACTGCAACTTTGCGGTAGGGATAGTGCACATTTTGTGCTTAGAATTCAGATGGTACACTCGCAGGATCATGGTGTAGACCAAACACTGCGGTTATGCGGATGAGCGAATAGTGACAGTGGGTGAACAGGTTTAGCATAACTACAGATCACTGACAACCACACGCTTATCTCAGTCAACCACACAAACGGCAATGAGCAGTTCATAGATCTGATAAGATTCCACGATCCCAAAGATGTAGGTGAGAAGCAACCAGGTTCTACCGCAAACTCCTGGAGTCTGTGTTTCAGCTACTGCGAAGCTCGACGTATGAGAAAAGATAAAGATACGTTAAAAAGAGGGGGGAATGCATCATCGGCCCCATCTATAACGGTGCACTCGGAAGGAAGCGAGTACCAGCAGTCACTTCGAGGAGGACCAGTCATAAGTTTCTCGGACGTTACAAAGGTTGTAGAGCAAATCATCATCCTCATATCCATCGGTAGAGTCTTATGCACTTCAAGGTGAGTTTTCCGCGTACAAAACTGCGCATGATGAAAAACTAGGCACTGCTCAGTAAAGTAATAGAAACAGTCCGATATAGGTAAACTAAGCTAGATGGCGTGATAACAATGCATCAGGGAATAAATCAGGACTATCGACACACCGGACCGTGTACGGAATCACAAGATTCCGGTAAGCGGTGGTTCTCGTAGGCGAAAATTCGTGCAAGAACTGGATTTGATGTCAAACTGGCTGACGAGCCGGTCGGTCGTCACATCGTATTTTCTGAGTAGAGTTGTTACAAATATCAAACTGCCTGCTATGTAAGACTGTTAGAGATTATACTACACTTGGAGTGTACTTCAGTGGCCAACTATGAAGCAGTGATCTGTTTTCTGAAAACTTAGGGAAACAGTAAACAGAATGAGGAACATATACAATAGCGGATTGGCGAAGGAGAGTTTAGGGGGCAGATAATGCATTTAGTCCGACTGCATCAATAGCCTACAAGTTTAGGCGCACGGTGATTAACTGAGGGCAACCTTAAGGTGCCTCACATCAGTGCATCATGGAAGACAAATGTCGTTAACTGTGAGCGACGATATGCTTGCCTGAAGTGAGGGAGATGTTTCGAAACATTAAAGAAATGAACGTCCTCAGCACCAGTTAATAACTACGTCCAATTGAGCTTGGAATCTCATTTGAACTACGGTAGTGACAACCAATCGCAGGGCCATCAGCATTAGTACGTCGGCAAAAGTATCAGGTTGTTGGTGTAAAGACAAACAGAACAAAACAAACGGACTACTTGGAACATTGACTGTTGCACTGCACTCACTGCTTTTCATCTCGAAGCATCCAACATGCAGCCAATGTGTAAACAACTCAATCGACATGGAGCACAACCAAAGCTCCGTTAATCAACAAAATGCTCAACTAAGTGGACAGGCATCCTTTGTCAAGGAACGCTTCAAAATGGCAAGCTGATCATTCCAAAATTGTTCGGATAGCCTGATTGATGGGCTACTAAGATGAATGCAACGAAATGTAGGTGCAACAAAAAAAAAGAAAATATCCGCTGCGAAAAACGGACTTGTGATGCTCGTAGCATTTCCACTGTAAGTTGGACTAACAACCAAATATGACAAAATCACCACCAGGAAGCTCGCCCCTAGTCCTCCAATCTTACCACTTTCTGTGAGTTCGTTGGGGACTGAGCTGGCTTCACCCTGGGGGGCAGGAACAGCGTGGCTACCCAATGAGCCGACCGGCACATCTCCATCGCCACTACGCGAAACGGATCCCACGTTCATGTCCGAACGAGAATCAGACTCACTGGTCTCATCAACATCTTCGTCCATATTATCCATATCCATAACATTCCAGTCCGAACCGCCGGCTTCCAACGCTCCTAGCGTGAATTGCAACTCCGCTAAATCATCCGCATCATCCGCATCGTCAACAAAGAAGTACGGATAACTGCCCTCTTCTCCTGCGACAAGGGATGCTGCGAACCGCGGTGACGCCAAATTGATGCCGGGAACTGAAATAAGGATTGGAAAGAATGATAAAATAAAGTGTTCATGGAATATGATTCGGACATGCATGTAATGAGGCCTGGAACCACAGTGGGGACGCCATAGATTCGATATTGTGGCCCAAGGCACATCAGTCTGACGGTTTCACCCAGAGGCACTGTAGATCAACCTGACGTCTCTCAGCGTAATGTTAAGAAGTGAAATCAAACGGTTGAACTTATCGGATAGCTAGCGACTACCAAGAACAAACTGGGGGGGCTGAAATACGCAACCAACATCTCTTGTAGTAGTACACTGTAGAATCGAAAGGGATTGAACACAATCCGACAGGCATGCCAACAGTTTGAGAAGGACTGTTTTAGATAAGATGCCTTAGTTACGAGCAATAAGCGTCTAAAAAGGAGATGAGATATGAAAAACAGGCGAATCTTGTCGCAGGTGAGAGGCCACCGACTCCTTTGAGATAGGTGGACCACTTTCGACCTTAAGTTGCCATGCCTATTAGCAATGTTGTGGAATGTAGGTAGCTCGGGTGCGCCGTTTGGTTGTTGGTCTGTTCGCCGAGCTTGGCAGTCATCCCTATACTTCAGAATACCTGTGAAGCGATTGTCGAGAGCGACCAAATGGATGCACTTTCTCATGACATAGACAAAAGTTGTTGGCTTGTTAATTTTTGACTCTGAAGGCCCCGACTAACAACTGGGGACACAATGCAAAATCCCCGATGCAACGAGCATCGTAGCTGCAGGACCGCATAAGGAACAAAAAACAGCAGTAACGCCGATCTGGTCGGAAACAAAGCGCAAACAAAATGACTTACGAGACCAGCCACGATGTGGCAGTTCGTCCATTGTTTTGGCTTGCAGACTAATCGCATCTAATAGGTCATCTGGACTGACCATTTTGGACGCTCGAACTTCACTGAGCAGATCACGTAATGACATCAACTCGAACCGCACGCAACGTCGCATCACTTGACGTTCCCATTCCGATTCTGATAATTCATGACTCCATGCTGGCTCATCGACACAGCGTTTGTCCGGTTGCACGGAAGAGTCGACGGAAATTTTAGCGTCTGTATTGGGCGGAAATGGCAGGATAGACAGATACTATGTCGATTCGGTCAAGGGTTCATCAAAATACAGGATAACCGGTCCCTGTAGTACATGTGGGCAAACAATCACGTCACGAGTCATCGGGAGCCAATTTGGTTGCATAACATAAGATATAGTTTTCACTGCCTTACTTCAGCCAGCAGACGATGGCACACAGAACCCTTTCGGACGCCCATATAGGACATTTTCTCCTATTTGCATTGGACTATATAAATAAGCCGATTAAGTTCCTCGACAGGGTGCCAAAGCCATCTAAAGGGCTTAATCCCTGCACGATTCAAAGATACAGCCCTGACCTAATGATGGACAAGGAGGCTCTTAGAAGTTACGTAATAACTGAATAATGGGTTGTGACAGTATTGCCACTAAGATGTACGAGTAAGGGGAAAGTCAAGGATATTAAGATCCTACAACCAAGTAGGGGAATCAAGAAGACGGTGGGAATCGATACACACTTTTCGAAAAGTGAATATCAGGTTGCCACAATTATGAGACAG
Source organism: Opisthorchis viverrini (assembly GCF_000715545.1). NCBI lineage: Eukaryota > Metazoa > Platyhelminthes > Trematoda > Opisthorchiida > Opisthorchiidae > Opisthorchis > Opisthorchis viverrini. The sequence continues at coordinate 1,295,096 of NW_008751787.1, forward strand.
ACAGCTTGTTAGATATTCCAAGCCACCGAAAACGCCTTTCCTCCTGCTTATCACAGTGAGACAGGCACTGCTAGTTTCCCCTGCGTTAAAGTGGACGCTTGCTCACTAGTTTTGTACGAACATTTTGGAATAACCCCTTCTGCTTAGTTGACACCCATGCACAGTTGGTGGATAGCTTACGATTTTCTTCAAAAGGTGTGTTGAGGTTACCACAAAGAATTCGATCAAGTGGTATATCGAAATCGATTTTCCATCAATTAGAAAGAGTTTGGAACCGACTGAGAAATCATCGTTTCAGAATGGTTTGGTAAACAGTCGGTAGTCTCTAATTTAGCAGCGTTTCGCTTTTGACGCAAAAGCTTCATCAGGCCAAGCGAGCAGGTCACTAAATTGGACAGGTTTAACGGCAAACAGAACCAATCACTGAGACGTCTTCATATTAGCTAACTAGATCACTGATGAGATTCACTTAACATCTCTTGTTAGTTCGTGAGGTCGCCATAACCTTGCACTGATGGGTTGGGTGAGTTTCAAAGTAGTTTTGATCGGGTTTGGTTCCTTAATCTTCCAATTCAGGGTGCTTCAACTGGTTCACCGCGGATGCCACTGGTAGATTTCGTTGGTCTTTGGGGGTCTGTGAGTGTTGCAGCAATTTAGTTGAGAAGAGGGAAGGTGGGTGAGGGTAATTGGAATTCAAATAATGAAAACTCCCGTTTCTGATTACCTCACACCAACCTGTGTTAGCTCGACTTATCCAAGACCGTCCTCTGCAAGTTTCCTAGTTACATGCTTTCGGTTCTGCTAACACGGACGCTTGGCGATTTTTACCAACTCGGCCATCAGTCTCTGTGACGTGGACTGTAATCCTCGCCTCAAAACCTCAACACTTACTAAACCTATTTCGTATCCCGTGTACAGTGCACATTCCGCGATTGCCGAGTCTTTCAGGAACGCTCGACATTCATCTGCGTTTCTCGACGGCCTGTTTATTTTCCTCCTGTGTTCTCCGATTCTGGTGTGAAGTTCCCCGGCGGTCTGTTCTATATACACCTAAGTGTATTCGTTACAGTTGATACTATAGACACAATCCCTAGTTCTGTTTGCCGGGGGGCGATCCTTCAATTGCGCCAGTGCAGAGCGCAGAGTGTTCCCCCTCTGGAAAGCTACTCTTGCGTTGGCCGCGTCTAGAACCTCCGAACGATCTCCGTCTCTGGTTTATACGGAATAACATCAATCCGAATCACTTCCTGCTGGGTTTTGCTACCGGCGTAACGGTGGATACTAATGATGGGGCATGTGAGTAGTATGTTTTACGGTAAATCTTCCTTTCACCGGTACCAACACCTTTCGCAACTGACGCCTAATCAAGCTAGCTGGATATCCACCACCCCGGAGTTTGTTCTTCAATTTAATTTGGGCCGCTGTCCGATCAACTTCTTACGTGCACAGGGCCCTTACAGGCCTAAACATTGACGAGAAAATACTGGCGAAAGCCGACTTCGAATGGACAAACAAGTAGTTCTAAATTGCCCCAGTTTACGTTGGCTTTTCGCATGCTGGCGTTTAGTTTTTCCCCCACCTTATGTGTCAGTCTAAGATGGTCAGTGTACATGAGGTTGACTCAGACTTCATACCAAATTTGATCTGTGGACTCAATTCATTCAGACAGTTGTAGAAATGACTAACCTTATCTCGTTTCATCACGACAAAATTGTCATTTAAACAACGCCAGAATATCCGGCTAAAGCTTTCTGTTCTAATTCATCCATAAATATATTTACCGAAAACGGGGATATTGGAGAGCCCATTGCTAAACCTTGTTCTTGAATGTAAACCACTGAGTCAAAAGCGAGGGAGATTCAGGCTAATTCATCCATAAATATATTTACCGAAAACGGGGATATTGGAGAGCCCATTGCTAAACCTTGTTCTTGAATGTAAACCACTGAGTCAAAAGCGAGGTGGGTGAGATTCAGGCATGCTTTTATACCTTCCACTATTTCATCTGCCGTAAGCTGTGTCCATTCTGGCTATTTCTAAAGAGTCCCCTTTTGGCACATTTGTATATAAAGAATTGACATAGAGACTTACAAGGATGTCATCTGGTTCAACGGTGACGCCTGCTACTTTGTACGTCTTGGATCTCCCGATAAGGGGTGTTAAAATATCTGCCAAGAATCTGGCTAACTCTTGCAGTCTCACCGAGACATCTGGGTTACGAGTTTTTGATAGTCATTAAGCCGTGGTTGGATTGCTCTTTTGGGGTGCAATCGATATCAATTACCTTGCCCTAAGTGGTCTATCAAGGACCGCAAATATCTGCCAACGTCGGCTTTATCCCTATTCATTACACATGTAATATTCAAATTATCGATCTGTCGATAAGGACCCGCAGTTAGGTGTTGCTTGACCTTCTGCAGATAATTGCTCTTGTTCATGACAACGGTGGTCATACCTTATCCGCCTTTGTAATTATCATGTCCACCTACATTAGGGTGTTTAACGCTCTTCGCTCTGCTGGTGTGATAATTGAAGCTCCTGGCTACTGGGGCTTAAAGACTGTGACCAGCTATACTCGTAGATTCTCCGTCTCCATTGGCGGAAGATTTAACGCTAAGGATTATTTCTTTCGCACTTTCACTTCCATTCGCAAAATAAAGTAACAGTATTCAGCCATCGCGATAAGCTCTATTGAGCAAAGTCCATGTGATTTCGGCCGAGCCGAAGCTGCCGCAATGAACGAAGCAAGATAGATGATTGGCCGGCGGAGTGCCACGCACAAAAAGACTGTGATAAGTCACACAGTGGGTCCATTTAGTTATGCATTGGTGGAAAATTGCACTGCTCACCAAAGTGTACCCATGAGCCGTTCACCATTAGGTTGCGCAAAAAAAAGCAGGACTTGAACATGTACCTGATCGCTTGTATTATTTGTCCACTTCTTTGCAGGTTTTCTGCAACTTTTCCATACCAGTGAGCTCGTGCTCCCCAACACCGCACAGTTCCTTCCCAACGATCCTATTCATGATAATGTGCGCTTCACATCGTGCTGGTTCAACGCGCAACTAATTACCGTAACAAGGCGGCGTAGAACAAGTTCACGTTGCCATACGTGAAATCGCTAATACTCCATCTTGTGTACAAGCGCAGGAAATGTTGCCAAGACGGGCTGTTGTATACAATTATATATATATATATATANTATGATATGGGTGAAAAGTCGATGTCTGCAGATGTCTGAGGTGCTTCACCAACTCAATTTAGCAGCTCAACATGTACCAACGCTCGAAGGACCGGAGAATATGGCTTTCACATTCCACAACGCGGATCAATAAGGTACACAGAAACACCGCGCCTACCTGATGAATCCCTAAAAGGGCGAAATCGGTTCGTGGGCTGTAGAGTTTACAGCGACCTCAAGAGTAGTATGCTCCACATAATGAAATGCTTTGCTTTTACATCAGATTTTTTTGGTGTGTTGACACGATACAATCTCAGTTGAGCAGTTGGTTGGGTTGGTATTTCCCAAGTTTCATGAGTTTTCTTGACTTGACAAGGTCGTAGGTTTGAGGGGAGAGGGGACAGCAGATCAAATTAGACGATCAAATCCCTGTGGAGGCGCACGGCTCATTTCCATGCGAGCGGTTCACGCGACTTATTCCGATAAATTGTGTGGAGTAGGTATTTTCGAAACAGTAGAAAAGTCAGTTTGAACAATTAGCTCCTGATTGGTCTATGTGCTGTTCACTTTGGAGGCGCAACAAAAACTAACGTCTCCTCGAGAAAAGTCCGGTAAATCATTAAGTACTCAGATTCACTCATCTCCGGTTGAAATAGTCACTCCACTGAATACCGAAACAAGTAGGCGGAACTTCATGTTACTTACCACTCAGAAAGCAGCCCAGGTGGTTAGAATCACGTGAAGTTGGATGTGGGGGTTCTCATGTGAACTGCACATAGGCCAAGTACTCTCGTCTAAACATAAAAAGCAGGATAATTCGTTGATGGTTTCATCCGTTTTTGATGCTGCAAACTGCAGCTCAACTGCACCAATACGACCATTTTTGACTGCGAGTGTACATCCAAATAGGGGGGTGCTTCCGATCACAGATAAGAGAATACCCGAAAGATCAGATCTTTAAGCATGGATCCACCCGTCGAAAATTGAGGCGAGCTTATTCGAAATGGGAAAAATTGTGGGGACCTTTCGAAATCCGTCTGTGAAAAAAGCTGCAAAGTAGCTATCTCTTTGGGTTCAGTGCGACTTGCTATACAACAACGAAAGCTAAAGTAGCCCAATGTGTATGTTGCTTCGTGGTATCTTTTGCGCCATCATGTTCCTAATGGTGCTCACAAACGTGTTTCACACTTTTTTGCCTTCCGTAAGAAAAATGGAATGTCGGAACAAAAAGTTGAGCCATGGATTGTGAACAAAGACATTTACCACAAAAATGATGTCAGGAATAGTTAACCGGTAGAGTGGCCGGACCGTAAATCTACACTGCTTGTTATGGACACCCTTTCTCTAGTAGCGTCCCTTATAGTTCGTTGGGATATGAATCCACCCACTTTGATGCGTCAAAAACTTTTACCGAGTTTTATCTCGACGAGCAATCGTAAGATCAGAAGGTAGTAATAGGTCAGCGAGACAGTTACACACCACTACAATTAAATTAGGTCGATTTCAGGTTATGAGATCTCTTGTACATACTTTCATCAGAGCTCAAAAGCTACACCTGTGACATCAGGCGGGTTTATCGATTCACTAATTGGGAGCAGAGAGTACAGAATATCAACAGTCACCATAAATTGATCAGAAGTAACAAGCTGTTATACCGACGACGGACAATTTTTTGGACGATTGATGAATCATGGAAACGTAGAGTAAATGCTTGAAATACAGGTCTGGTTTTCAATCAGTTAGCGACCAGAGGCTACATAGTGCGATAAAACAACACCGATGAAATAAATGGATCAAGGTCCACAAGCCACTACTGCGAGTAGCAAACACACAAGTGAGCGAGTTGAGGGGCGCATCGGCCGCACAATGGTCTTATCTGCGAAACTTTACCAGTGAAATCAAACTATTTACGCCGAAAATTGCACTTTGTTGTGCATGTGCTCAAACCAAAAACCATCCTAATCTACTACTTTTGCGCGCATCGGCCGCACAATGGTCTTATCTGCGAAACTTTACCAGTGAAATCAAACTATTTACGCCGAAAATTGCACTTTGTTGTGCATGTGCTCAAACCAAAAACCATCCTAATCTACGTTCCTACTTTTGCAGCTCACCTAATTTTATTGCCCGCTGAAGCAAACGCTGACAGAAAACGTCTGGTGGAATACTTTCCTAACACCTCTGAGAACCTTGGATGCCTAGATGGGGCTCAAAAATTTGGACTCTTACTCTGAACTCAATTGTTTGTCTCTTTTAGTCCATCAGAGACACGTCGTGGCTTTCGAAAATTCAATTCCATTGTGCGAATACTGAGCGCCATGTGTTGAAAAAAACATGCATATACACGTCTCTATGAAACAAACGGATGAATTACAACAAAGATGCGCCCAAGAAGTCACAGATACAAGATAAGCGGAGGAACAGCGATAAATCTCTCACCTGTGCTTCCAGACTTTTCTCTGACGAGAGCCAAAGTTTCAGAGCCTGTCTCTGATGAGATACCACTTTTACACACATTATCCTGAATATGGTCTGCTATGGGTGGTAGGTACGAACCGGAGCGTGTACTTGATTCTTTTGTAGTCCGAAACCAGGCACAAAGACTTCGGAAGATATCGATTTCCGAAGCACAAAAGCTATCTCGCGAGAGAAGACGTTCGACAGCAGGCTGAAGGCAGCAGGTGGACGCCACATGGAAAGGCAAAATTATACATTAACTTTATGGGAGAGAGACGGACACAAATCAGCAGTTATAAGAAAAAAGCAACTCAATGGTTCGACAGTACAAAAAACGTTCAGCTGTAGCAGCACCCCTTCGGTGCCTGCCATACCACCCAAAGGAAGCATGAGGGCTAGTATACTGCCACGTTTTTCAAGCCTACGCAGGGGAAGTTAAAACGCAGAGGTCGGGTTCGAACCACGGACCTTCCGGTCAGTAAATTCGCGCTCTAATCACTGAGCTATCCAAATCGGTAGTGCTGTGGGAAGAAGTGTAGATGAGCTGAAATTACGTCCTCCATAGGAATTCGCATAAATGGGTCAGTAGAGTTAATTAGGAGAACATCCTGAGCTAGCACCGCATGAATAGATTAGCGAATCCCATGCGTTGGAAAAACAATCAAGTCATGAGTTGGTTAACTCAACGACCGACTAGCGTCATCTGATTTCCACCCACATGTAAGACAAACATGCGAATGAGAGCAATCAAATACAGCCTTCATTTACAGGTGAAGTACAAGATTCATTCCTGAGGATAATGTTCCTTATTACTTGATATGAAGATTCTATTCTCATAGGATGTACACTGTAAAGAACGGAGGTGATATGTTGTAAACGACAAGCGAATACCTTCTGCAAAGGAAACACGAGTATCTAATTTTTGAAGGCGACAGATAAGTTAGGTACGCGTGTCGGGACTGAAACCCACAACCTTGACCCTATGAGAAGCTATATGCAAACTGAAAGTGAAAGCTGGCGACAAAGATCTGGTCAGCAGACACCAAACCGTGACACTTCGTGTGATGGAAAACTGCGGCAGTGGCAACCACCACCCCACTGTACGCGCCACTGGCGCGCTGTCAAATTCCTTAGTCCTGAGAGTCATCACATCAGTGAAAAGAGGCGAAATTCATGCAACATGAGAGCTAACGGGGTCCCATTAGAGCCTTCTCTAGGACAAGTAAAAGTGGACAACGCTGCGCTAATATGCTGCAAAGTATTCATCCGTTACTACCTACACAAACACTTCCCAAAAGTGTAAAGCGATGTGTTCCAGTGGAATCTCGTATTTCCAAAGCAAAGACCACTCTAAAGACGTGAACGGGAGAGCGTCGCTAAATGCGTGAATTTTCAGTATACAGTGCAACTGACAGTGTATCTGACAAACTACCGAAATTAGTCAGTCATGTGAACAGACCGAAAGCCATGAATAATTGAGAGTAGCCACGTGAAAGAATGACATCTTACATACAAGGCCATCAAAAGCTTAGTTCAGCTATAAACATCGATGTGTGCTGAGGATGAAAAATTGTCTAGCAGACAAGCAACCTTTCTTCAAACACTCAAAACAATGGATCATTACTGAGGAAAAACCAAGCTCGTGACATATGAGAATAAGTACGATCCAAGTGAATAGCCTTTATCCCTTATTCAGTAGGAACGCGGAACGTTGAGAATAACACTTGAGGCCCTCGAGCAGTCCAACTTCTAGCTACATTTCTTCGCGCGCACAAAGCCAAGAAACCTATTGCCTTACCGGTTTATGTCAGGGGATCAAAACCACTAAACCTGCAAACATCTACAAAGTGAAATGAGATCAAATACTGACATGCTACGACGAATGACCTAAATACAATTTAACCACAGTGACTGTTTGAAGTTTAGTTGGGAGCAAATTCACAAAAGTTCACCACCACAGGAGAAGGGTGAACGATTAACCATGAACTAAAGGAAGTCAAAATCTTCAGCGGTTAGGACTATTCATAAGACAGATTATTCTTGCACAACCCAGTTACGCTCTTTCGAATGACCACGTGCGTCTAATAACTCCATGTTATGCCACGCATTCTTAAGTGATTCGGTAGCTGTTCGTACAGTTGCCCATTTACATGACAGTATCGTCAACAGTACTGACTAAGTTTCAACAAATGTAGAGCAATGCTGGACAGACATTGGGGAAACTCATCAGATTGATCCACCAGATGGGTTTCGGTATACTTTATATCAGTCGAAGCGACGGCAACTCTTGGACTACTATGGCCCCAAGTAGTTTCACAGAATCGAATGGGTCTTCCGAAGACTGAGGCACATAAACCAAATGAATTCACTTGGGAGCAATTTACGATTTGTGGGAAAAGTTTCCATTTTTGTGGTTTGTCACATCAGACACTCGATCAGGCAATCTGGATAAAAACTGATGAAAACGCTATTGACGTCGATTGGGAGCCAGCACTTGCAGCATCTTCAGTAATACACAAAGATCACGCGGACTCCATCTTGGAAGACGAGTTGTACCGACTGTATTCAGACCTCTCGTGATTGCCTACATCGCTTCTGGCAAGTCTAAGACTCACTACCTCTCTGCTTGCGCCTCTTTGAATTTGGCAGGAGAAACAACACTGATGTCGGCATGCACAACAGATCGCCAGAACACCGATGCTCTCGGTGCTTGGTACATTCTCCGATTGAAGTCCCCACGGCACGTCCGAATACTCATTGTCTAAGTGACGCGCTTAAGGTCCGTTGACACCAGTTTATGAACTACAGTTGAGGAAAAACATACGGGAGACCAGAGTGCGGGTCAGTTCCATTGCCCGTACATGCCACGTCTGCCAACAAAACAGCCCGCGCTATAGCCGAGCAGCCTTGTCACTAGAAAGCCTTGAAGTAAAAAGCGTGATTCGAGCCTTGAAGACTGGACGTGGTTTGTTGCTGGATTCGTAGAAGTCACATCACTTTACTTTGAACAGTCCTGTCCTGACACAACCATTCCGGTAAGTGAACACCACAGGGGGGAGGAATGGAACCGAGTTTCGTTCTTGTCAGAGCTCACCAGCAGAGTATAAGCCTGGTCGTGTCGGGGTGTGAAATCCGCATATCTGACAAACGGGGTGAGTGTTACCACTACCCCACTGGTGCGTTCTGGACGCACCTGAATTATCGCGTCTGATATACACATTAGACAATAATGGACTGTTCTTAACTGTCACAATTTATTTGAAGCATAAAAACCTCCAACACATATAAGACGCTCCACAAATTCAAGGAGCTATGCAAGGATTGCAAGTGGCGTGCTTAGTGATTGCGTGTACATTCTGTAGATGAAAAGCGCATGTATGCGATCGGTGTGCAGCTGATACGCTCTTGAGGAGCGCCACGTAGCCAGGCTACTCCCGTTATTAAGGTAGTAACGCATGGAAACACTTTGCGGTCAGCAGATAGCCGAAGCATCCGTTTGGCGTACGTACCCATTCCAATCTAGCTGAACTGAATCCCACCTCCGCTAAATCAGCGCACATGTACACACAAAGAAATATCTGAGCTCTTAGTCCGTCGCAACAGGACACTCAGTATCACAAAAACTGTATTTAATGGTGGCAGTACTTTAGCCTGTTGAATAGTGAGCAGGCGAGTTGAGCAGACAGCGATCAAATTCTCTTCCGTGACAGCCTTCGTCAGACACCGCTAAAAGAAACCTTCTAAAGGTGGCTATCAGAAGTGATCTGTGGTTAAGAACGATACAGGTCTTGCACATCCTATCGCAGCGGTCTATAGATCCCCCGAAGCGACTGGACAACGATGAACAGGTTAGCTCAACGATCATACTAGTATCCGGAATTCCTGAATCCAATGTACAACATGGACCAAACTCACATGAGCCCGAGTGCATAATCATCATCCCCATCACAATTATCATCATCAGCTGCGAGAACCGCGTGCTTACCGTTCAGTGGTTCTGGCTGCCGCAGTTTCGTTCACCGATGATTTGGGAAGGTGGATAGACAGCTGCGCATTTGAGACAGTGGCCGACATAATAGATGCACATATACAGGGTTGTCAGTGGACTTTTAATTGGGGAGATTGAGAGGGGAGCTCCGTACTGAAAGCAACTGTTTGGATACGTGAGTGCCATCAAGGGCTCGACTGGGCCATGTCTGACCATTTATCTAAACGTCTACGGGTTCGCACCCTTGGAGACGGCAACGAAACGGGAAAGTGAGTTTGCTGGTAATGGGGATGGCTTTCATACTTTCCTGCCAAGTCGTTGTTTGACCTCTCCTAGCTCGTTTCCACCCTTCATTTGGCTGTGTGAAAGGAACCCTTCGAGGAAGTCGGTCGACTGGCATAAAGGACACGTGACTAGGCCAGAGCAACGCATGCACTTTGATTAGTTCATCTACCGTTGACGAGTTATTTCTTCCGAGAACTATTCAACATACTTCAGCACTATTGATCCCGTGTTCCCACCAAACTCAGAAAACGCTCCGGAAACGACGATGGTCATGAATGGAAAGTCTTTGGACGTCCTCTGAACCGAGGGTAGTAATATAATAGTAATAAAAATAAAAACCATCCAGCTGTAGCACCCTTTCGGTGCCAAATAGCCATGCCACTCGTAGGTTGCACGAGGGCTGGGAAACTGCCAGGTTGCCCAAGCATAGACAGGAGAAGTCGAGAGGCAGAGGTCGGGTTCAAACCACGAAACTTCCGGTCAGTAAATTCGCGCCGTCTCGCCCCCATACTAGTAATAGTAATATAATAGTAATACGGAACGCACCGCAGCATTGTAAACTCGAACACTGACTGATTGGCTGATGTCACGCCAACACCACAGGCGATGCAGGTTCACGAAAGTTGCTCTGGCCTTCTCAGTCGGAATGGAAATCGTGCCCTTGGCTAGACCAACACGAAGGACAGGCGATGCAGGTTCACGAAAGTTGCTCTGACCTTCTCAGTCAGAATGGAAATCGTGTCCTTGGCTAGACCACCACGAAGGACAGCTGTCCAAGTAGACAAATTTGTCTACTACATCAATCGGCTTATCGGCAAGCACGAGGTTAGGGTGAGAGCCCACATTCTTGCAGCGAATGCCAAACCGTTAATTAGCATTATTTAGATTATTTAATATTGTTTGCATCACCACGTAAAGAATCCTTCAGCTGCAAGACCCTCTCGGTGCATAACTTCCATGCCACCGGAAGGAAGCACGAGGGCTGGTATACTTCCAGGTTGCCCAAGCCTAGACAGGGGAAGTCGAGAGGCAGAGGTCGAGTTCGAACCACGAACCTTCCGGTCAGTAAATTCAAGCTCTAACCACTGAGCGGTTTCACCGCCACGATTTCAGATCCAAAAAGAGCTATGTAGTCTGCGCATTCGATGTCTATGAGTGAACGCCCCTGGATCACTTCGACCGTATAGACATTAGAGGCTGGTAGTAAGTCTTCCATCAGAGTATCAGTGACGAAGATGTATAAGAAAGGTAAAAGAGGATAGCCTTTCCTGAAACCACTTGAAGTGGCAAGCTCAGGCGAAACCTTCCCAAAGACAGACGCATCTGCGGGAGTTGATGTACAGCGCCCAAGAGGAGGGTCAAGGATTTATGGGGAACACCTTTGCTCCACCGACATTGCCATAGTGTATGACCACCCACGGAGTCAAATGCATCTTTAAAGTCAAGGGAGACAACCATTGTTGGTCTCATGGAGGAATGTCGCTATTCCAGCAGGACTGAACCCAGCTTGGTTTTCACGCATCTGGTAGGAGACCAGAAAGAATCCTCGGTGCCACAGCTACCCGAATGACGCCACAGTGGTTTCCACACAGTGTCCATGTACTCTTTTTGAAGACAGGAATAATCGTCGATATGTTCCATTCTGTAGGCACATTCTCTTCACTCCATATCGCATCAATGAGTTTTCTTACATGGACCATGAGGAATTCTCTGCCTTCTTTGAACAGGGGTGGATAAAAACCTTCCGGTCCTGACGCTTCTCACGTTTCGGTACCGATATTTTGTACTTTGTTTCTTCTTTTGACGGAAGACTAAGGTTTACATTCCATTCGCCCGTATGCACCAACTGAATAGGCTAATGTGCTCTTCGGAGTGTTCGGCCAATCACTCCAGTCAAAGATTTTGCGAGTGAATTAATGAGCCGTCTTTTTCACTTTCCGTTTTACCGGACGCTGCTTTCCTAGGGCATCCATCGTATCAGTTGATAAACGGCACGGTTGTTCCGGCATCAAAAGCATTTTCCGTTTCCAGAGTTTCCGATGTCCGATGTCTTTCCTTCACTATTTCACTTTTGAATGCTTCTTGTTCGAAGAATGAGGCTAGATAACCAGACGTAAGAAGTATCCTTCTCAGCATCAGAGCTACATAAGCCAACAAAACAAACAAGCACCGCTTTTATGTCGAGAAGCATTGAGCTGAATTGAGCTGGATAACCGGACGACGCAGATACGACTGTTCATTGGGGTTCAATCCAGCAAAGCGCGTTCGTCCATGGCGTTTTAAGAATAAACATGCTTTCGTCTTGTATGCGTGCTTCAGAGAAACAGCATTCATCAATTTTGAGGGGGTATAAGGTTTCAGCTAGCATCACCTGTTTGCCAATAGCTTACGCTCCTATAAAGGAAGGATCTCATGGATTTAGAAGGGTTAATTTGCTTATTGTTAATAGGCAGCGATGAGCATAAAGCCCTCCGGTCAGAGAACTGACAGTCAAATGACCCAGCAACGTCCGCTTATGTGGCGGGAAAGGATTACGAAGGGACATCGGTGGACACAGAACTGTGCGGGCAAATGATACTACTCAAGCCAAGGAAGGGAGTTTGATTTTGGCACCCCACCGAGAGCCCTTGATTCAAAAGTCTGATCCACGAAACAGTGGGAGAATATCGGGGACCTAGCCCCTAGCCTCTGACTCAAAAGTTTGACCCGCGAGCCAGTGGGCAGTAGGGTTTTTCTTTGGGGACCCTTCCCGGAGCCGAGGACTCAATGGTTCGAGCTCGGCTGTGGGGGGTTGGCCCGACGCGAGGGTGCAGGGAGTAAGGCATTATTGTCTCACTCTTGATGCGGCTGTGCACAGAAGATGCCTTTTGAGCGGTACAAGACTCTGATTTTAAAAGTATTTCGGTCATATTGAATAATGTGCAGGATCGGTGTGCGCGAAAGTGCAGCCTGTCCCATCGCTTGTTTCGGAGCGTGAAATTTGAAGGGAGATAGATACCAGGCGAGGCGGTTGGAGGATTGACTTTAAGATGTTTTAGGCTAACGCACCTAGGGTTCATTCATAAACAAATACGGTCATCAGTCCTAACGGATGGGCCTAAAAGGATAATCCTATTAACAGGATAAAGGAGAAAAAGGATGCGTCAGCGGTAGCATATTTAGGTCTACCCACCCTGTTGTATGCAGCAAGGTGACTCAGCTGATGACACTACACGAAAGCCGATGTGACGTGAGATTAATCTGGTTGTGTGAACCATGGCTGTATGCAAAATTTGGTATTTTCAGAGCGCCATGATCAAGATAGAAAGACGGTTAGAGTCCTCAACAAAAGTCTTCGGATCAGAAGCCCAACACAAGGATGACTGTTTGACCAGCAGTTTAGGGCATAACACACGTTCTAACCCCCAAAGTAGATGACTAGGATAGTGAGTCAGTTAAATTTTTAACCTGACATGAACTGTGGTGTCGTAAAGACAGACTCCAATACACCTGAGTGTATCATGGAGGCAAAAACGTCACACGAGAGCAGCGTCGTCTTTTGTTATGAAGGTGCATGGGACACATGCCAACTATGCGGCTTTGAGAAGAGCATAAGCAACATCAGTAACCCAAAAGTTACATCAGAGAGTGGCACAGCTAAGATGTCATGCTGTTCTGGAAATCCAAATCAGTTACTTGAAAGGTGTACGAAATCTCACATAGTGGCAGCGTGATTGGGAGTAAACTTAGAATATGGAAGGACCCCGGTATTCGGTGCCACTGTCCTATGTTCCGCACTGAACATAAATAAAATGACGCCACTATTGGAGCTGTGGTTGGGACGAAAACGTTTAAAAAGATGTCAGTTGTACAATTTCGCGGTCTATGTGAAAATCAATCTTGTCTTAAAACAATTCTAAAATTGAAGTAGACAAGTCAACCGTAGAAATCGATGAGATATCAAGGATCTCCTCCAGAGAGTAACTGACGGAAAACTCTCCTGAGGAGTGGCCCCAATTCACAGGTATTCCTCCCAGAAGGGCACTGCAGACAGACATTAGTATTCGGTTGGTGTTACCATCCGAACACTGATCGTTGAAACCGAAGGAACAAGCACAAGAAAGACAATTACCTGGGAAAGACGAAGGAAATGAGGGCTAAACAACGGAGCTGGTGCAATACCGTCCAGAAACTTCAGGCAAGCGTTGATAAGCTCTTCCAAACCGTACATCACAGCCAGATTGTAGATTAGCCATACATTGGACAGGCGCAATGAATGCGTCAGGTGAGCAGATAGGGCACTTTCCAGACTACGAAAATCGTACTGGTGCGCCAAACCCAACACGTCCAGCATGGTCTATAAGGTGGAAAGGACAAGAAATCACAAGGCAGTGCAAAACAACATCACGGGTTTACGCAAGAAAGCTAGGGTTTAAATACAGCTGACCTGCGGTTGATAGATTTTAAGGCCAGTTGCAAAGGACTTCCAAGCGGCGGCTGAGAAAAATACTCTGGATGGCGGCATGATGTAGTCACGAGAAAGGAGTGTTTTGCCTACCTCTCAGATGAGAACGGGAAACGCTCATCATGAGTCTTCTAGAGAGAATTCCCTTCCGAATGGTATGTACTGTGAAGATGAAGGTAGCCTTCATCTGGTATGTTTTGACATTAAGGTGTCCCTAGCCTTCAATAGGGAATCGTTACATTTGTCCAACACTGGGGGCGAGATGGACCAAGTTGTTAGAGCGCGGATTTACTGACCGGATGGTCCGTGGTTCGAAACCGACCTCTGTCTCTCGGCTTCCCCTGTCTAGGCTTGGGCAACCTGGCACTATCCTAGCCCTCGTGCTCCCTTTGGGTGGCATGGCAGCTAGGCACCGAAAGGATGTTACAGCTGAATGTTTGTCTTATTATTATCTTCTATCTATCTGATGGGTCCTGAGAAGGGAGAGACCAGTCGTGAACAGTTTTCGCCAGCCTTATGGGTACATCTAAAATGACAGCTAGGCACCGAAAGGGTGCTACAGCTGAACAATTTTTTCCAACACTCAATTTAAACGTTGAGTGCCCTAGCTAAAAAACGTAAAAAGGACCTGCTGAAAGACTGACACAGGCTCCAGAAGAAGGAATCCCATCCAGAAATCAAATAGTGCAACTGTTTACTTTCTGGTTGCCTGAAACTAGTGGATAACTCTATCCGACCACTCAAGAATGTTGAGCTGACAGAGAGTAATAACAAGGCAACACACGGATCGTATGTCGATGTTTAATAAAGAAATTAAATCTATAACTCGGTGGTTATTCTAATGATCCGAAAGCTACGTCGAAAAGGATACCCTAAAAGAGAGAGGAGAATTCACTACCAACAGTAACAGAAACGACAAGTAGCTTCAAGTTCTGAGACTTCCATTTCCGAAAAAAACGCAAACTGAGAGACACGAGAAATTACACGAACATAGGGCTCGATTCCGATAGCTAAAACTCACAAGTGACTTCCAAACTCAGCGGTTCGGATGTACTTGAAATTTCCACGAACAAGAGGAGGAATTAAGACAACCTGCGAAAATCGTATCCATGCTCGCTTCACGGAATGGTTCATGATATGGAACTCATCACAGGGCCATAAATGTCTTACGTCTAGGAGTGCGTGGTGAGAGTAATCCACACATCTTGTTTGTTCACAATTGCGTACAGCTGTACTACAACCAAACCAGAAAACAGACTGATAAAATTTTACAGAGTATCGACTTCAAAGCTCTGGACTAGCAACTCTTTGACAGGAACTGACAGTACAGTAAAATAATCCTCCAGAAAAGGAACCTCTTTATTGGACAGCCTATGAAAAATTGAAGACTTCTGGGTTGACACCAAAAAACCCCAACATTAGGAGAAGCTTAATACTTAGTTTTTCCGTGGTTTTTATTCTTATGGGGATAGCTATATTCTTACATTCCGAATGTAACCTTGAACTTCGCATTGGCCAAAAAAGCAACGGTTAGCATACCGGTCATGTGGTGCGATCGTTCGGAGACACTCAAAACAGCTGGGCCTTAAGTTGGCCATTCAGAAACATTACACCGAAGAGGTTCTATCGGTGGCTACCAATACCTAACTGTGATCCAATCTCACTAAAACCAAGGCAGTCAGGTAAGTATCGCGTGGATATCTCTAATAGGTAGGAGAGATTCCGAGATAAACATTTGCATCAATCCACTGAGATCAACGAAGCATATCGGTTGTGATGCGCATTAGTGACAGACTGCTGTCCGACTGGTTGTTTGGGTAAGGATAAAAAAGGAATAGTTCAACCACCATAGTGCAATGATCCGGGTGACAGGCAACTATGGCTGAAAAGTAATCATATGATAACGCTTCACTTCCTGCGTCAGACGCCTCTAGGACGAAAAAAATCCGGGGAGTTTGCACACAGACAAGGAATATAGGGGTGATATTATGCGTCTTGCATCAGATCCTCGAAAGTGTAAATTATGTTCGATGACTTAGATGACTGCCATATGGTCTGGTATGTGTTTCACACGTGCAAAGTGCAAAGCGACACTGTAGAAATGAATGGAGTCGAAGCTAAACTCATGCTTTCCGACCAGCCAAATCCACTCATCAAGGAGACTACATCACTTTCCGGAATGGGGAAGTAATGGAAGCTCTGTTTGATCTCCGACGCCTACTGGACCGGCGTGGCTTCAGTTTATCTGTCAAAAGAATTTACCCTGCAGCAGTCAGATCCACCCTACAGTATGGATCAGAGAAGTGAGTCTGCGCGTAGAAGATGAATGAAGAGTTTGAACGTTCATCAACCGGCATTTCTAAATCTTTGCCCGGGGTTGAAAATAACGCCAGTTAAGCAGTCCCTAGGTAGGCCAGATGGTTTTCAAAAGACGCAACTAAACCACGATGAACGAGCTGTCCACATCCCATAGACTGAGTGCTGCGCATTTGTGAGGGACGTCTGCTCCAAATAATTTATTATTACTCGTGTAGATGCATGACGGGGACAAATAGAATATAATCAGTCTATGATTTTGTGAACTACGGAAGATTTGACCAGCCAGCTCAACCTGCAATCCGCCCAGATCATGCAGTTGGTGACACTTGCTGGTGCACCTCAGCTACGTAGTCAGTAGAACTTCAATTAAAAGTAAAGCATTCAGCGCGTGTTCCGTGGGTCAGAAAACATTCAGACGGCATCGTGAGCGTGGTTATGCCATCAGCACTACCGCTATTAAAACAAGGAACTGACTTCGGCAGAATTCCTGGCCGAATAACTGGATATCACGTTTATTTGGTCCATCGACTTGAACTGTAACACATCTCTGACAAAGTTGATATGCGAAGAGTTGCACGCCTAAAACAAGGGCTCTGAAGCGGAATCACTATATCATGACTGATCAAATCATTTCCGTCAATATCACTAACCGCCTACAGCTCATCCCGAGACATCTAGCGGAAGAATCGGCAGCTACCAGCTAAGCCCGGCAATAAATCCACCGATTGTTTACCAAACCCCTCTGAAACAGACTACAGTCTGTTCAATTAGCAGCCCCAAGCAAATCAGGATTCTGGCTGGTTTTACGCACGACACAGTTTTATCCTAATTGACTTCACAAGCCAAGAGATGACCCAAAGGACAGAAAACATCCCTACCGGTGTAATTTAGCTTCGAAAATGGTGATTTTAATCGTTCCGGACACAAATAGTGCAATCATTAAGGGCAAGTGTGGTAGCCTGTTCGATGCAGCTTCTTGAGACCGTCGGGGAATGTGCTGCCGGTAACAAGGCTGATAGCAACTTACGTCTGGCTGGCAAGATCCTGCAAGTTCCAGGGAGCGCAGCAGCTGATAAGGATCTGCTAACTGTTGGACTACTGCACAGCTATTCAGAGACTAGCGACAGATAATAGGTTGTGAAGCGGTTGGAAGAATACGGTCCCACGTAAGGGAAAAAGCACCTGGGAAAAGTAATGGAACCCCGAAATAAGCACCCACGGTTACGTGGGTAGAAAGAGATCAAGAGAATCGCACACCTAAGGAGAGGACAATATACGTGAATCAAAGGTTCATCAACAGTCACTTACCCGCAACTTCGTAACCGTCAGACGCCCGGTGTATATGTACTGCAGCACATGTTTAAAAGCTGCGGCATTAATGTCGTTTAATTGAATAACGGATCTGTTAGATTCCGCGAGGCCGCCATACAGCAGAGCTCTGAAATATTCCGACCGCGCAGCGAGAACAACTTTGTGTGCCGTAAACTGCACTCCTTGTACAACGAGTGTGACATCACTAAACAGCTCGTTTCCGTACAGATTACTGATGCTGGCTGCCACATCAGACGAATGGTCAATGTACTGCGTTGAACGATCTCGGGGTACGCGGTTGGTAGCGCAAACTGCGCCAGCCACAGGGAATGTCGCTCGATCTGACATTTTGAACAGATCACATCACGGTCTAGTGACTTCAGTAAATCAAACACTGCGGATAAGTGTAGCGCCGGGAACTGTCTTACGACCGTTACGCCGCAATAGGAGCAACTGAAACTAGACGGGAAGCGAAATCAGCATGTAATTAATAGTGTGTTAAGGGATAATAAATCGTTCACCTACCGGCACATAACTGCATCTGAGTGCACAGTGAGCTCTCCAAAAGCTTGCGTACATAAAACGATGTCCGTCAGGACTACCCACTCTCTCCATTCCTATTGAATTTCATGGTCGACGAGATAGTGAGACGAACTCTGGAAGGTCTTCCAAACCCCAGCGTTCAAAAAGCCTCTAACGAAAACTTTGTCAAACGACCTCGTTCTCGTCTTCGGAAAGAACAAAGCGCAGGTGCTTTTGGATGAACTGACCAAAGTCATCCCGTCCTTTGGCATACTAAGAAAGTGTGAGCTCATGATTCTGGACATGCAATCAATGAACATACCGCTTACAATCCAGGGGGACACCCGAAGCTTTGGAGCGTTTTACATATATTGGGAGTTGTACTGGTTCTCACTGTAGTGTGACAGCTGAGGCCGATGCACAAATCTGCAAGGCTCGGGTCAAGTTTGGTAATTTGAGACAACTATGACGTCAAAGTGGTAAATCCCTGAATCTCAAGTTGTGTATATCAGCCTACAGTATGAACTGTTTTGTTGTGTTTGTGAGACTGCTTGTTCGAGCTGCAGAGCGGAGAATCCTCCGACTGTTCGACAGCCATTGTCTTAGAACTATAGTTCGTGTGGGTTGACATTATAGAGGTAATCATTCAGCAGTAACACCTGTCGGTGCCTATCTGCCATGGCACCCGAAGAAGGCGTGAGGGCTGGGATACTGCCAGATTGCCCAAGCCTACACAGAAGTGATGCAAAAATCAAGTTCAGGCAACGGACCATCTGGTCAGTAAACTCGCGTTCTAACGACTCGCCCCGTTCGTTTGCGTTGGTTTCGGCAAATCCGTAGCAAGTTTTCGGTTGTGCAACCAGGCCTTAAATCGAGGAATTTGTCCGGTGCCAGAAGCTGCATCGGTTATGCCATGTATTGCGTACGCCAAACCATCGTTTGCCGAATAAAGTGCTGTTTTTCGCGCCCAATCCAGAGAAGAAGGAGAAGAGAGGTGGTTGCCCATTGAACTAGCAGAGGGACATGAGAGATTACAAAACGCTTGGTTGCTGTCAGTGCTACTCAACCTCCAGAATGGGGACCATGTGAACCCCACTGCACCTGGTTGGAGACGCTGCAAGGAACAGCTGCTAATCGGTGTCAGTGACGTTCTTGTTGTCAGCAAGCTGGCAATACGTTCCTCCCCTGTGTACCCTCATTCTTTCCTTTACAATAAGACTTTCAAATAAATCACGATTGTATGGCAGCGAAGCATCAGTGTTGAACACTGATGTCATGCCGTTGGTGATGATGATGATGATGTTGGTGATGACGTTCCCTTCTTAAAAATATGCTTTCCGTTTCCGCAGACACAGACAAGACCCCAGTTCGGTAATGCACATTGGTCTACTCAAGATGAGCCAATATAATTAACCTTGCATCATTCGCGTACCAGTGATGAAAACGCTATAATGCATGGTATCTATAGCATGGAAGTAGCACTCACTATCCGGGCTGAATGAAATGATACACACATCACTAGTGTAATCCGTAGGCACCATGGCGTACATTCGGTCAGTCAGAGAACACCACCCTTCTGTAGTCGGTTCAGTTCTAGATCGGTATTGATAATATTCCTCCGACGGTTCATCATCATCACCATTGTCAGCTGTAAGAACCGCCTATTTATCGTACAGTGGTTGTAGCTGCAATCGTTTCGTTCACCGGTGATTTGGGGAGGGGGGGGGTAGATAGCTGCGAATTGGATGCGGGACTGATAAATTCGTGCGTAAATACAGCAGTCAGTAGACTGTCAAGTATGAGGATTCGGAAGGGAGTTATGTATCAAAGGTGAGAGCTTGGATGCACGAGCACCATTGAGGGCGCGACTGGGCCACGTCTGACAATGTCTCCAACCATTGATGCGGCCCGTCCCGGGGTTCCCATCCAAGAGGACGGCAGTGACCAGGACAGCTAAGTTTGCTGGTAATGGCTTTTATACTTCGCTGCCGCCTCTAGCTAGTTCCCACCCTACACAAGGCGGTGAGAAAAGGACCATTCAAGGAAGACGGTCGACCGGTATACGCAGCACGTGGCCAAGCCAGCACAACTTATGCAGTGTGATCAGTTGATCTATCGATTGTGAGTTATTTCTTCCAAATGCCAATTGACATACTTCAGCATTG